>NC_136527.1:145702876-145790376 GCF_053919585.1 Euprymna scolopes
ACTCTGTCAAGGCAGAATAGGCTGTTTTTAGCAGCTCCTGTCCAGATATGGCAGCAGTATTCCATCCTTGGTTGTACTTGGCTTTTATATAGATAGAGAATTGCATCAGTAGTGAGATATCTTCTGGAGCAGTAGAAGGATCCCACCATCTTTCCAGCGACCTTGGCAACAGACTTGATGTACGTGTTCCATTTCAGATCAGGAGTAAAGGTCAAACCCAGAAGCTTGTTAAAACACGGGGCCTCTCCCAGACGAGAGCCATCCATCCCAATTGATGCCAGATGGGGATCAGAGCGTTGATGATGCAAGGATATGAGTTTGGTTTTAGAAGCATTAAAGGTAACCAGCAACGTCCCCCCGCCCACTGAACTACGCGCTTGAGATCAGAGGAGAGAGAATTAGAGAGAACTTTGTCATTTACAGCCTTTGATGTGTTGCCGAGATGGTCGTGTCATCAGCATAGATGTCAACGAATGATTTAAGTATGTGTTTAGGGAGGTCATTGATGTAGATCAGGAAGAGAGTTGGGCCCAGGATTGACCCTTGAGGGACTCCAGCATTAATACTGCAGGCCTCTGATTTTTGTCCATCGACCACTATTCTTATGAGCCTATCGGAGAGAAATGATTTAATGATTGAGAAAACACTTCCAGTTATACGGTAGCTGGAAATCTTGTGAAGTAGACCCTTATGCCATACCTTGTCAAAGGCCTTTGATATGTCAAGAGCAATTGCCCTAGAAAGGAAGCCTTTGTCAAGAGATTCACTAATCCTGTGAGATATAACCGTTAGCACATCTGCGGTAGATCTTGCAGAACGAAAACCATATTGTGTGTCACTTAGAAAGTTTGTTTCTGTTGAGGTGGTTGACTATTTCTCTATTTAATATGGATTCCAACAACATACTCATAACACACAGGAGACTTATTGGTTTGTACTGAGAGGGAGATGACTTATCACCTGAAATCTTAAACACAGGGCAAACTGATGAGGTTTTCCAGGGAGTCGGAAAGCGTTTCTCCTTAAGGCAGCGCTTAAGCAGTTTCATAAGTATGGGAGCAAGTTCTGGTTGAAGCTTTTTTTTTTGGGGGGGGGATGCCATCAGGGCCAGTTGCTTTACTGGAATCAAGGTTCTTGATTAGCTTGGCGACCTCATGCACGGATATTTGTATATTACCTAGTGTGTTCTGTGTTATAGGAGGACATATGGGGAGTTGATGGCCTTCGTCGTATAGGGTAGAATTAGCTGCAAAATTCTTTGCAAATAGTTTGGCCTTGTCTGATGCTGACGAGATGACCTCTGGTCCATTGATAATGGTTGGGATAGAACGCACACTTCTGTTCAGGATCTTATTTGTTATTTGCCAAAACTGGTGGGAACCAAGCCGCTGATTTAACAGACTGGGCATATAGCTCTCTTGCATGTTTTTATTACTCTTTTACAGTGGTTGCTGGCGTTCCTGAAAGCAGCTTTAGTTTCAGTGCATCTATTACGTTGGTAGTTATGGAAAAAGTGATTTCTGTGCACGATAGCAGCAGCACATTCTGGGGAGAACCATGGCTGGCTGTTAGGTTTTTGTTGAAATCTTTTAGATGGTATAAATTGGTCTATGGCTGCAATTAACCATTCGGTCAGATCTGATACTATAGAGGGCACCTCCTTTTTAAACATGGAGTGCAGAGGTAAATCAGATATGAATGTACGGAAGCTATCCCAATCAGCCATAGAGTATCAGTATACAGTATGGTGGAGGGGTACGTCTGGGGACTTATAACATTTCGTTTTTATCTTAACTGATACGACGATATTATTATCGATATTATTACGACGTTTTTATTTTAACTGGTATGACGATATTATTAAAATGTTTTTTGTTTATTATATCTGGCAAATAAAAATTGCTCGCCAGAAGGTGCGTTTTGTGTTGAAACATAAAAGTCGAAGAACATTAACAAAACTACCTTTGTTGTTAAAATCATTCTTTAAAAAAATTGGCAGTACACGTTTTTTTTTAACAGTTGCTTCTATATAAGAATATATGAACTTTTTTATTATTGAAACTATTAATTGTTAGGTGAAAGTACAGTTTTTTTCAAAGAAAATTTACAGTTTGGTAACGTACTGAAATGATACCTTTTTTGTTGATATATTTTTCAGCAATTCTTACCATTGTAACTATTCTGTGCTTTCAACTAACAATTTATTATTTAAAAAAGAAGATACAGTGAAATTATAAAAAAAATAAAAAGATATTGTAAAAGTTGAATTTAACTTGAAAAAAAAAAACGTGAACGGTGCGTTCAACATTGTAGCCAGAGCCTATTTGGCAATAAGGTCTGATTCGTATTCTTTAGTCGATTAATGTTTTGTTTTTGCTTTTTTTTTTACCGTAAATTGTTAGCTTAAAGTTTTTAACAAAATTGAAAGTTTACTTTTTTTTTTTTTTAAAGAAGTTGTTTTTATATAAGAAAATATAACTGTTTTTTCTTTATTAAAGAAATTGTTAGGTGAAATACAGAAAAGTTTCTACCAAAAAAAAAAACGTTATTTTTTTTCAGCCATTTTTAACATGGGGAGGGCATGGTGTTTTGTAACTATTCTCTACTTTCAACTAAGAATTTATTAAAAAAAAAAAAAAAAACGTAAATTTTCACATTAGGTCTACCTCCACAATTCTTAACATGGGTAGGTTGGGGATGTTTATTCTGAAAGCCGTTCTTAACATGGAGTGAATGGTGGTATTTATTCCAAAAGCCGTTTTTAACATGGGGAGGTTGGGGTGTTTATTCCCAAAGCCGTTCTTAATATGGGGAGATTGTGGGTGTTTATTCATGACCGCCAGTGAATTATAGTGCATAGTACAGGTCTATATATCTCCAAAAATACTTACCTCTGCAAATTTTAAATTAAATCTTTTTTTCAGCATAGTCAAAAACCTATAAACGTAGCCATTTTTTTAAAAAATTGTGGAGGTGGACCTAATGTAAAAAAAAAAAAAAATGCTAAATAAAAATATGAAATTTAAATTTAACTTGGAAAAACTATTTTAAAATAAAAATAGACAGAAAAATACCCTCTTCGGGTTTGTACTTGCACAAAGATTTGAAAAAGTTGTCAACAAAAACAAATATATAACAAATGTTTTCAAAGGCAAGATAAGTAACTTTTCTACCTAACTGGATAATTTTTAGTGTTTTTATTGGGTTTGTATTACTGTACACAAAGATTTGAAAAAGTTGTCAAAAAAACAAATGTAGGGTTTGTATTACTGTACACATAGATTCGAAAAAGTTGTCAAAAAACAAATATATAACAAATAAATGTTATCAAAGGCAAGATAAGTTACTTTTCTACCTAACTGGATATATTTTTCGTGTTTTTATTCAATGTAACATGTTTATTCAGCTCGAAAAGCATACAGTGTTTACCGATGTATTGGAAAATTCAAAATGGCGCCCGACACTCTCTTTAACACGGTAAGTTCAGGAAAAGATGTTATAAATAATAAACTAGACAAAATGCTGTTAGAAATTCGCTCATTATATGTTATCGTGACATAAATTGACATATATTCGGTGTTGTTTAAATAGTATTTTGTCTAGTTTATTATTTATAACACCTTTTCCCAAACTTACCGTGTTAAAGATAGAATCAGGCGCCATTTTGAATTTTCCAATACATCGGTAAACACTGAATGGTTTTCGAGCTGAATAAACATGTTACATTGAATAAAAACACGAAAAATGTATCCAGTTTGGTAGAAAAGTAACTTATCTTGCCTTTGATAATATTTATTTGTTATATATTTGTTTTTTTTTTATAACTTTTTCGAATCTATGTGTACAGTAATACAAACCCCAAATGTATAACAAATGTTATCAAAGGCAAGATAAGTTACTTTTCTACCTAAACTGGATAAGTTTTCAGTGTTTTTATTTAATGTAAAATGTTTATTCGGCTCGAAAAACACAGCATTTACTGCTACATTTGAAAATTACAAATGGAGGCAGACTACAAATATATTTTAAGCCCTCGTCTTTGGGAAGAGCACTGTCGTAAATAATCTTACCCGCTACTTCATTGGCTGAAAAATGCGAAGCTCGTTGTTTGTTTGTTTGTTTGTTTACAAACAGGTGGTTTGAGCACTGTAAGACTGGTGGCAGATGTCTATTTAAATAGACATTCTGACGAGTTATTTGCGGGCGTCCCTTCTGTGGTCGAGTGAGAGAACTGCCGACTGTCAACACGACGGTTCTATGTTCAATCCTTGGCTTGGGAGCGATGCTAGTCTAGTGGCACTGAGTTGTGATACAACGAAACAGGACTGTGTGTCGATCTATACTAATATTTTAATTATTAAATACTTAGTAATTAAATTCTTTTACAATAATTACTTTTTCCTATACTAATATTTAATTATTAAATACTTAGTAATTAAAATCTTTTACAATAATTATTTTTATCACTTTTTCTATACTAATATTTTAATTATTAAATAATTATTTTTATTACTTTTTCTATACTAATATTTTAATTATTAAATACTTAGTAATTAAATTCTTTTTTTTACATAGGCGTCACCACTTATCAAGGCCGATAGGCCACTCAAGGATAAGGGTTAAAGAGTGTAGAGTAATCAAAAGGACAATATAGTAATCGATAGTAATGGAAATTCGGTAAATTTGTTAACTTAAGTGGAACGGCTCATCAGAAACTTGTTCACGTTGGACTTGAAGACAACCATATTATAGACAGCTGGAAAGCAGGAAAACGGAAGACAATTCCACAGGCGTGCAGTTCTAAGAAAGAAACTTTGATCATGGAATCTATGTTTAGGTTTAGGCACAGATAAAGAGTGCGGAAAATTATTGATAATGTTTTCAGCTAGTCGAGTGTTTCTTGTGAAGGTTTGGCGAGGGGGGACCATAGATTGAAGCCCAGTCGAGCACTTTCCATGAAAATAACGATAAAGCAGAGACAAACTTGCAACATCTCTTCTGTGAGATAGAGGTTGCAGCGAAGAGAAAAGGACATCTCCCACCAGGCCACGGAGTCTATTTTGAACCCTATCAAGGCAGGACAAGTCTTTTCTAGCAGCTCCTGCCCATATGTGGCAACAGTATTCCATCCTTGGACGTATCTGGCTCTCATATAGATAGAGAATTGCATCAGCAGTGAGATATCTACTGGATCCCACCATTTTTCCAGCGGCCTTGGCAACAGATTTGATGTACGTATTCCATTTAAGATCAGGAGTAAAGGTCAAGCCCAGAAGCCTGTCAAATCTTGAGGCCTCCCCAAGACGAGATCCATTCATTTCAATTCATGCCAGATGGGGATCAGAACGTTGATGATGTAAAGATAGAAGCTTGGTTTTCGATGCATTAAAAGTAACCAGCCACTCCTTTCCCCATTGTAAAACCTGATCAAGATCAGAGGAGAAAGAATTGGAGAGAACTTGGTCGTTTAATGTCTTAGATGTGCTACCATAGATGGTAGTGTCATCAGCATAAATGTCTACGAATGATGTAAGGATGTGATTTGGAAGATCATTAATGTAGATCAGGAAAATAGTTGGGCCCAGAATGGACCCCTGAGGGACTTCAGCATTTATACTGTGAGCTTCTAATTTTTGCCCATCAACTACTACTCTTCTGAACCTATCAGAGAGAAATGATTTAATAATTGAGAAGACTTTTCCAGCTATACCATAGCTGGAGATCTTGTGAAGTAAACTTTTATGCCATACCCTATCAAAGGCCTTTGATATGTCAAGAGTAATTGCCCTAGAAAGGTTGCCTCTGTCGAGAGATTCGCTAATCCTATGAGATATAACTGTAAGCACATCTGCTGTAGATCTAGCAGAACGGAAACCATATTGTGTGTCACTAAGAAGGTTATTTTTGCTGAGATGGTTGATTACTTCTCTATTTAACACAGATTCCAGCAACTTACTCATGATGCACAGGAGACTTATTGGCCTGTACTGAGAGGGGGATGAACGATCACCTGAATTCTTAAATACAGGGCATACTGATGAGATTTTCCAGGGTGATGGGAAGCAATTCTCCTTAAGACAACGTTTAAACAGTTTTGTAAGTATGGGTGCTAGTTCAGGTTGAAGTTTTTTGAGTACTATAATTGGAATACCGTCAGGGCCGGTTGCTTTACTGAAATCAAAGTTTTTGATTAGCTTGGCAACATCACGTACAGATATTTGTATATCACATAGTGTGTTTTCTGATACAGGAGGAAATATTAGGGGTTGGCGGCCTTGGTCGCAAAGGGTAGAATTGGCTGCAAAGTTCTTGGCAAAGAGTTTGGCTTTGTCTGATGCTGACGAGATTACCTCAGGTCCATTGATGATAGTTGGGATGGAGCACATGCTTCTGTTCAGGATTCTGTTTGCTATTTGCCAAAACTGGTAGGAACCAAGCCGCTGCTCAGCTACTTTGGACTTGACAGACTGAGCATACAACTCTCTTGCATTCTTTATTACTTTATTACAATGGTTGCTGGCAGTCCTGAAAGCGGCTTTAGTTTTCATACATCTATTACGTTGGAAGCAGTGGAAAAAGTGATTTCTGTGCGCAATAGCAGCAGCACATTCTGAAGAAACCCATATATCCATATTTTATAGTAATAACTGGAGATCTAATTATTTTTTCTAACTTTTTTATAATTTTAAAATAAACTAAAAATAGGCAATCGAACTGTGTTACTTGAATATGATTTTAACTTTTAAAAAATTATTTTACAATAATTATTTTTATTTCAATATCTTTTCATTAATATCATTTCTAATTATCTTAATTTGTTTGTCATTCTATTTATAAAATTACCGGAGGTGATTCAATATAAAAGGTCAAGACTGCTAAAAATCTTCTTTTTTTTTTTTTTATTTAATCCTGAATTTAATAAAAATTATTTAATAAAAAATATTGTTTTCTAATATTGTCAATTTCAATATTTCATTTTATTTAAAACAATGATGCCAATTTCACTATAAATTCAGGTGGCATTCTTACTTAGGTAAACACTTCATCAGATCTCCACACTAACCTAATGTACTTGCAATAACCCTTATCCCTGAGTGGCTTCCGGGCCTTGATAAGTGGTGACCACTCACTGTGTAAAAAACAAAACAAAAAACTTTTTTATTTTAAAATAAACTAACATGTTTCACATTTAATAGCCAATCGAACTGTGTTACTTGAATATGATTTTAACTTTTAAAAAATTATTTTACCATAATTATTTTTATTTCAATATCGTTTCATTAATATCATTTCTAATTATGTTTATTTGTTTGTCATTTTATTTATAAAATTACCGGAAGTGATTCAAAAAATCATTTTTTTTAATCCTGTATCTAATAAAAATTATTTAATAAAAATATTGTTTTCTAATATCTAATTTCAATATTTCATTTTTTTTTTTTTTTAAATAAAACAAAAACAAAAAAAACTTTAACTGCAAGAGGACCGAAATGTTCAATCTTAGAAAACACCCTGGTTTTCGTATCTTCATATTTTTTTGATTTTTTAATAAAGTGTATATAAAAATGAATTTTACAAAATAAATATCTTCATATATTTTTTAATTTTTTAATAAATTGTATAATAAAAAATTAATTTTACAAAATAAATCGAAATAAAGTATTGACAAATAAATTGTATTTTAAAAAATTAATTTTACAAAATAAATATCTTCATATATTTTTTAATTTTTTAATAAATTGTATATAATAATAATAATAATAATAATAATAATAATAATAATAATAATAATAATAATAATAATAATAATAAATTGTATATAATAATAATAATAATAATAAATTGTATAATAAAAAAAATAAATTTAACAAAATAAATCGAAATAAACTGGGGGGGAGTAGGGGGTAAGTACTTTTTGACGGACCGTCTTTTTAAAAATCTACCAAAAATCAGGTAATTATCCAATCAATACGAAATTTTCAGCGATTATTAAGAGAAGAATGAACTTTATAACAGTGTACTTATTTTTCATAAACGATATATATATTTTGCTTACAACCCCCCCTTGTTTTGAGGGGGTTCTAAATATGCTTAAAATAATCATCTGAAACTGAACAAAACATATTGTATTGTTGTAAGGGAAAAGATTATAGATTAAAAAAAGAAAAAAACTTGTTTCCATACCTTATTTTGATGTCTGAATATCAGAACTTCGATTGTGTTTAATTATCCCGCTTTTGAGTTTTGAAGTGTGAAATTCGGTGAATATGTTAAGTAAAATAATTAATTTAAGTTAAGCAAAACAAAAAAAAATAAATTAATATTTATACGAAAAAAGCCATTGTAAAATCTTTGATAAATAAATTAACAATCTTTTTTAGCGAGCTGAATAATGCATTGCATGACCATTATTAAACAGGGTATGCTTTGAAGAATCGATACAAAAAAATATTCGATAAATATTTGTGTTAAAAATGTCAGCATTTTTTCGATCCCGTTTGAAAACGTTTGCGCCTTTCGACTACGGTGGACCAAACGCGCTGAAATAATTTTTTTATTTTGCTTTAAATTACTCTCCCCCCCCCCATTTTGGCGAGCCTGGCCCCCACATACATACGCATTAAAAACCAAACTCATACAAATGGTCATCCATCAGCGACCAGTGTTAATAATACATTGAAATTTTCGTCACTGAAAAATAAGTTTTTTTTTTTTTGCCTGTTTGGTCTTCCATAGTTTTCACATAGTACAAATGTAAACATTGTCTAAATCGACGCTAAGTAACTGGCTGCCTATATGAATAAGTAGAATTATTTTAAATCCGGGTACTTATATTATAATATTTTTGCATATTCTCATAGAAAATCACCCTAAATCTTAGTTAGACAACAAATAAATAAATTAATTATTTCAAAAACCTTTTTTTTTTTCTTTTTTTTTTTTTTAACTATTTATATACGTTTTTTGTGCAAGACAAAAAATGTCAATTGTTAACTTTGGGGGAAAATTTAACATTTAAAATTTAATTAAAAATAGTAGAAAAAGTTTTACATTATTCTGTTTTCTATATGATAAAATGCAGGGTTTTATCTTTCTGGAAAAAAAAGTTACTCAGACATAATGGATTTTAATAAATGTAATTTCGTTTTAAAAAACAACAACAACTTGATTTTTCGGCCATTTTTGGCGGTGTCTATAAGGTATTGACAAATAAATTGTATTTAAAAAAAATGAATTTTACGAAATAAATCTTCAAATTTTTTATTTTTTCATAAACTGTATTTTAAAAATATAAATTTTACAAAATGAATTGCAACAAACCTTAAGTATTGACAAAAATAATCTCAACTTGATAGGAAAACAATTCGGCACACTTAACTAATAAATGGACATTTTTACACGACGAACAAAATAATGGTTACACCGTTTTATGATGACCTAAATCCTTTGCTCTTTAGCAGTTGATTTTCTTTTTAAATAATTTCACGTTTAAATCGTGTTTTTAATATTTTAATTTTGATTCTTTTATATTTTCATATATTTTATTTCTTAATGAATTGAACACACAAAACAAAATTTGTGGCAATTTACTAAAGAAATCATAACAAACAAAAACAAATTTTCTGTTTTGAACACAAAAGAAAAAGAAACGAATTCATCCCGATTTTTTTTATATTGAATTCCTGGAATGAAAGGTAAGTTTTTTTTTGTTTTTTTTTAAATTTTATAACAATTTAAAAATTCAATAACTTCTAAGATTAATTTAAAACATTAAAAACATATACTTTTATTGCAATGCAATAAAAATATTAAAAAAATTACGAAAACTCATCGAGTTGAACTGCTGTTATTGTATTTTAGTAAAAAAAAAAAAAAAAAAAAAGAAAGAAAGAAAGAAAAAGTCTATGACTATAGACTACAAATGTTGGTTTAATCTAAACCTTGCGTTCCGAGCGTTATATCTTCATTGTCTACTCTAGGACATCTAAGAAAAATGCAATTTTACCCAACTTTTCGAAGAAGTTACTTTTACCTATAAATAATTTTCACTTGTTAAATTCTCGTAATTTTTTAAAAATATTACTATTTTCTGATATTTCAGTTAAGTAGGTAATAATGTTTTTGCTTAAATCACATATAAAAAATCGTTTTATCAACTCTATCTTAAAGAAGCACCAAAAATCTCCTAAAATTACATTATTTAACCTGACATTTACATTTTTGTCATATATATATATATATTTTTAAAAGAGTGTAGCCATCAACAATTGTGGGCCCTTTTAAAGGTTCCTATCATATTTTTATTTTAAAACATTTCTATAACACGTTTCGAGCTTAGGTGTGCTCTCTTCAGATGTTTTCGCAAAAAGTTTTTACTTAAAATGGGAGTTTGAAAAGTTATTTTTACATCTGCTGATACTAAATGTGTTTTTTTCAGCAGATGTAAAAATAACTTTTCAAACTCCCATTTTAAAGAAAAACTTTTTACGAAAACATCTGAAGAGAGCACACCTAAGCTCGAAACGTGTTATAGAAATGTTTTAAAATAAAAATATGATGGGAACCTTTAAAAGGACCCACAATTGTTGATGGCTACACTCTTTTAAATATACATTTTTTTTTCTCTCGTTGGAACTACACAACCATCACTTTAAATATATATATATATATATATATATATATATATATATATATATATATATATATATCTTGTGTACAGAAAGTTGTTAGATGAGACAAGTCATTGATACCGTCGGTTTCAAGCCCGATAATTGGGACCATTTAAGATATCCTTATCAAGCTCTCTTCAGCAGATATTTGGCTGAAGAGAGCTTGATAAGTATATCTTATACGGTCCTAATTATTGGGCTGGAATCCGACGGTACCAATGATTTGTCTCATCTAACAGCTTTCTGTACACAAGATATATATATATATATATATATATATATATATATATATATATCGTAATCTCCAAAAATACCGTTAGGGCTTACAACATGGCCGCCAGAAGAGTCACGTGATCCGGTTGATCCAAAACATGAATCGCCATATTACGAAACCGGAAAACGCAAATTTAAAGCAAACTTTGACAAACAAGCATAAGTACAAAAACAGTTTTTCAATATCATAATAATAAATAATTTATTTAGAACGGTCATTTAATTTTTTGTTGAGAAACAATCACAGTTTGTTTGTTTTTTTAAATGTTTACAAAATGTCTACGAACGTGCGTAGACATTTTGTAAACATTGTTTTTAAAAAATAATACTTCTATTATGTTTTAAACGACTGTAATAGTTTATTTTGGAAGTATATTTCATAAAGAAAATTGACAACCCACTTTAAAAACAGAAATTACGAGTTTTATATATTTTATTCGCAGTTTTTTGTTGGGGGTGTCAAAAATTCCGCCTAAAATTCTGATACACCTAGTCGACCACTTGTTTGTTCTGAATAAAATACTTTTTATAAACACTGTTTTAACTAAAAACAACCTAAGATTGTTTTTCAAAGTTTGCCTATTTTTATAACAACATTATATCAACAAAAAATTAAATACAAACAAATTGTGATTGTTTGTCAAAGTTTGCCTTCAAGGCTGCGTTTTCCATTTGCACAATTCATGTTTTGGATCAACCGGATCACGTGACTCTTCTGGCGGCCATGTTGTAAGCCCTAACGGTATTTTTGGAGATTACCATATATATATATATATATATAGCCTATTTTTTCGCTGGAGAATTCCTTTCGATTTTTAATGTTTTTTTCCAATGTTTTAAATTTTAGATTAGGGATCACTTTTTTTTATAAATTTACATAAAATGAACGTATTTATTGGCCATCAACAACTAGTAGAGACTTAATATGGAAAAAATAGTTGTAAAACTCTGCAATCTAACACAGCATAGTTTATTCCTTTAAAAATGACTTTCTTTTGGCAACTACGTTTTAACAGATTTAAAATATCTGCAAAAAAGAATAAAATAATAAATATTTAAGTTTTTAGGGTAAATGGATCACTTTCCTATATAAATTTAACATAAAATGAACACCCACTACAGGACCAATTAGCAGTCAATAGTATCTGTAAATTATGTGTTCATACTGGTGCACTTATTGATCTGTGCTGAAATAATAACGTTATTATTTTGAAAGCCATTCTTAACATGGAGAGGGGAGGGTGTTGTGTAACTATTCTATACTTTTACCATACAATTTCATAAAAACAGATCGTAAAATTTAATTCAACTTGAAAATACTATTTAAAAATTAGCGCAGATCAATAAGTGCACTAGCACCTATTTGTTTGAAGCGAATGGAGCTTTTGGTGTATCAGAATTTTTGTAGGAATTTTTGACACCCCTAACACGAAACTGCGAATAAAATATAAAACACTCGTAATTTCTCTTTTAAAAGTGGGTTGTTTATTTTCTTTATGGATTATACTTCCCAAATAAACTATTAAAGTTGTTTTAAAAGTAAAAGAAATATTTCTTTTTTAAAACAGTAATGAATTTTACAAACTCAATATTTTTGAATTTTTAAACTTTAAAAATCTATCAAAATTTTTCTATTGATTCTATTTTTACGATATTTTCAGGGTCAATGTGAAATTTTATGCTCTTTCCAATAAACCAAATATAATATTTTAGACAAACGTTTTTTTTTAATTCACACCTCTCCCCATTTTCAAGTGTCTATTAAAAAGTAAATAATTAATTTACTTACCAAAGTTTATATAAAACTTTGGTAAGTAAATTAATTATTTACTTTTACTCACAAATTGAAGAGAAAAGGTCAATAAATAATATATTCAAATTTAAAAAAAAAGTAGTGTTTTTTAGAAATTTACCTGTAAAGTTCGAAGTTTAAAAGCTTTTTTTTTAAACCACGTTGTTTGTTTTTTATTTTATTTTTATGAAACCTTGCTCCTTTAATTGTAAAAAACAATAAGGCTTGACTTACATTTTTCGAGTAGTTATAAGCTTGGAAAGACAGGGGGTCGAATAATTCACGCCTCTTATTTTGAAATGTCTATTAAAAAGTAAATAATTAATTTACTCACCAAAGTGTTATGTATCACAAATTGAAGATAAAAGATCAATAAATAATATATTTAAATTTAAAACAAAAAAGTAGTGTTTTTTAGAAATTTACCTTTAAAGTCCGAAGTTTAAAACCTTAAAAAAAACACGTTGTTTCTTTGTTTTTGTTTTTTAATGAAACCTTGGTCCTTGCTCCTTTAATTGAAAAAAGAATTAGGGCTTGAATTACATTTTTCGAGGAGTTATAAGCTTGGAAAGACGGGGTGGAATTATTCAATATTTTTCACGAAATTTCTGACACACCTAATGGAGCTTATATAAGGTTTTGTAATCTTCTGTTTCTTTTTCCTATGTGTTATTAACTTTCTTTTTTTTTACATTTTCATTCCAAACAAGACACGTTGCCACTTTGATGTAGGGGGCTACTATTAGGGACATAAGCTCCAGAGGTACTATGTGGGGAGTTGGGCAGCAAGATGTCGGTTCACGTTACACTTGAACTTCTGCATGTAAGTACAGTTGGGGAAGCAAGAATCCAGAAGGGAATTCCAAAGTTTAGCGGTTCTGGGAAAGAAACTACTGGAGTAGAAGGCTCTCTTACATCTAGGGATCTCAACTGTGAAGGGGTGGGATTTTGCTGCTTGTCGGGTTTGTCAGCGATATTTACGTCAAGGGGTACAAATGCTTGCAGTTTGTTGGAGTATTCACCGTTTAAGTACTTGTAGAATAGGCAGAGGGATGCTACATTTCGTTGATGGGTCAGAGGCTGAAGCTTAGATGACAGTCCAGGACCTATCAAGTGAACCTTGTCTAGGAGTGAGAGACTAGTAGCAGATGCACCAACCCAAACATGACAACAATACTCCATACATGGGCGAATGGTGGCCTTATAGAGGTACAGGACACTTTCAGCTGTCAGCAGCTTTCTAGCATGATAGAGAGAACCTACCTTTTTGGCAGTGGTCCTGGCAATGCTCTCAATGTAATTGTTCCAACTCATGTTTCCTGTGAACGTTAGGCCGAGGAGTTTAAAAGATGTACTTTCAGATAAAGAGTCATTGACCATTGCTATTGGCGGTAGGGAAGGTTTCTTGTAATTATTGAAGGAAACTAGTTAAGTCTTGGCAGCATTGAAGGTGACCATCCATTTTTGTCCCCATTCTACTACAGATTGGAGGTCATCCTCTAGTGTTTCTGCCATATTTTTTAGATATGTGTTCATTTGTTTTCTTGTCGTGTCTGTTATAGAGCGTAATGTCGTCAGCATAGATTCCCATCTCACAGACAATTTTGTCAGGGAGGTCATTTATGAATATTAAGAATAACAGAGGTCCAAGGATAGACCCTTGAGGCACTCCTGCATTTATATCATATTGTCAAAAGCTTTAGATATATCTAGAGCTACCGCTCTACCCTTCCCCGCTTTGTCCAGTGACTGGTATATACGTTCTGAGATTACAGTTAGAATGTCTGCTGTGGAACGGGCTTGCCTAAATCCATACTGTTGGTCAGTCAGGAGTTTAGAATCTGTAAGGTGATGGACTAGAGCTTGGTTAATTATGGTCTCAAATATTTCAGCGAAAAGTGGGAGAAGGTTAATGGGGCAATAATTTACTGGGTCAGTTCTTTCGTCAAAATTCTTGAAAACTGGCACTACAGAAGCATTTTTCCAGCAGGCAGGAAAGCAAGATTCATTAAGGCATTTGTTGTAAAATTTGGAGAGAACTGGAGCTACTTCGGCAGCGCACATTTTTAATAGCACAGCCGGGATGAGATCAGGTCCACATGCTTTTGCAGTGTCGAGCTTTCTTATGATAGCATGCACCTGAACAGGGGTGATTTTCAGATCATCTAGTGTAATTTTTTTTATAGATTTGTGTTTAAAAGATGTACCAACTAATTTAATAAACAAAAAATGTAAAAAATGTGTATAAATTTATTTAGTGGTTTCTTACCAGTATGTTGTTTTATAATTGATTTTTAAATGATTATCGAGACTTCCCTGATGGCTGTTTTATATCCGCCAACTTTTTTAATTCTAATATAAGACTCGGTACGATTTTTTATAAAGTAAATAAGCGCTCCAAAATAAGTTGAAATACAAAAAAAATGCTTATCCAAGTAGGTAGAAGAATTACTGGAATTGCCTTTTATAACAATCATTTGTTATATATTTGATTTTTAACCCCGTTTTCGATTTTTGTCTAAATAAATAATAAACAGTGTTTACTGGTATATGTGAAAAAGTAAAATGGTGCTGTGCTCACTGTTGAATACAGTAAATTTGGAAAATGATTAAAATAATTATAAAAACTACTGTTAGAAACTCACTCAATGGGGTAAAGAATGGCTGGTTACTTTTAATGCATCTTAAACCAAGCTTCTCTCTTTACATCATCAACATTCTGATCCACATCTGACATCAATTGAAATGAATGGCTCTCGTCTTCAGGAGGCCTCAAGTTTTGACAAACTTCTTGGCTTGACCATTACTCCTGATCTTAAATGGAACACGTACATCAAATCTGTTGCCAAGGCCGCTGGAAAAATGGTGGGATCTTTCTATCGATCCGGTAAATATCTCACTGCTGATGCTATTCTCTATCTATATAAGAGCCAGGTACGTCCAAGGATGGAATACTGTTGCCACATCTGGGCAGGAGCTGCTAGAAAGGACTTGGCCTGCCTTGATAGAGTTCAAAATAGACTTCGTAGCCTCGTAGGAGATGTCCTTTTCTCTTCCTTGCAACCTCTATCTCACAGAAGAGATGTTGCGAGTTTGTCTCTGATGTATCGTTATTTTCATGGAAAGTGTTCGAATGAGCTTCAATCTATGGTCCCCCCTCGCCAAACTTTCACAAGAAACACTCATCTAGCTGTAAACACTATCAATAATTCCCCCCACTCTTTATCTGTGCCTAAACCTAAACGTAGATTCCATGAACAAAGCTTTTTTCTTAGAACTGCACGCCTGTGGAATTGTCTTCCGTTTTCCTGCTTTCCGGCTGACTACAATATGGTTGTCTTCAAGTCTAACGTAAATAAGTTCTTGATGAGCCGTTCCATATAAGTTATCAACTTTTCTCAAATTTTCATTACTAATGATTACTATAATGTCCAATTTCTACTGTACACTTTTTAACCCTTATCCTTGAGTGGCCTCTTGGCCTTGATAATGTGGTGATTTCTGTGTAAAAAAAAAAAGTTACCGTGACATAGGCGGACATATATTTGGTGGGCTTCTTACAGTATTTTGTATAATTATTTAGTTTGAACTCATTTTCCCAAACTTACCATGTTCAACAGCGAGCACACCGCCATTTTTCTTTTTCAAATATTTCAATAATAATTGCATAATGTTCGAACCAATTACGTTTTAAAGCGAGTAAACCCCTAAAACGTTTGTAGATAGATAGAAGAGTAAATTATCTTGCCTTTGGTAACATTTATCTGTTATATATTTGTTTTTTTTACCACTTTTTCGAATCTATGTGTATAGTAAGACAAACCCTAAAATTTTCTGGGCTACGCCAGGTGTCCCTGCTAACTTATATAAATACTTTTGCAGTTTTAATAAAAAAGCTAAAATCATATCAGAACGATTCCATTTATGCTGAACATCTACAGAATGCCAACATCAATATATTACATATGAATAAAATTTTAAATGTAGTAACATTAAAAGAACAAAGCAATATGTTACATATGAATAAAAAAATTTTAAATGTAGTAACATTAAAAGAAAAAAAGCAATGTGTTACATATGAATAAAATAAAATTTTAAATGTAGTAACATTAAAAGAAAAAAAGCAATATGTTACATATGAATAAAATAAAATTTTAAATGTAGTAACATTAAAAGAAAAAAAGCAATATGTTACATATGAATAAAATAAAATTTTAAATGTAGTAACATTAAAAGAAAAAAAGCAATGTGTTACATATGAATAAAATAAAATTTTAAATGTAGTAACATTAAAAGAAAAAACAATATGTTACATATGAATAAAATAAAATTTTAAATGTAGTAACATTAAAAGAAAAAAAGCAATGTGTTACATATGAATAAAATAAAATTTTAAATGTAGTAACATTAAAAGAAAAAAAGCAATATGTTACATATGAATAAAATAAAATTTTAAATGTAGTAACATTAAAAGAAAAAAAGCAATATGTTACATATGAATGAAATAAAATTTTAAATGTAGTAACATTAAAAGAAAAAACAATATGTTACATATGAATAAAATAAAATTTTAAATGTAGTAACATTAAAAGAAAAACAGCAATATGTTACATATGAATAAAATAAAATTTTAAATGTAGTAACATTAAAAGAAAAAAAGCAATATGTTACATATGAATAAAATAAAATTTTAAATGTAGTAACATTAAAAGAAAAAAAGCAATATGTTACATATGAATAAAATAAAATTTTAAATGTAGTAACATTAAAAGAAAAAAAGCAATATGTTACATATGAATAAAATAAAATTTTAAATGTAGTAACATTAAAAGAAAAAAAGCAATGTGTTACATATGAATAAAATAAAATTTTAAATGTAGTAACATTAAAAGAAAAAACAATATGTTACATATGAATAAAATAAAATTTTAAATGTAGTAACATTAAAAGAAAAAAAGCAATGTGTTACATATGAATAAAATAAAATTTTAAATGTAGTAACATTAAAAGAAAAAAAGCAATATGTTACATATGAATAAAATAAAATTTTAAATGTAGTAACATTAAAAGAAAAAAAGCAATATGTTACATATGAATGAAATAAAATTTTAAATGTAGTAACATTAAAAGAAAAAACAATATGTTACATATGAATAAAATAAAATTTTAAATGTAGTAACATTAAAAGAAAAACAGCAATATGTTACATATGAATAAAATAAAATTTTAAATGTAGTAACATTAAAAGAAAAAAAGCAATATGTTACATATGAATAAAATAAAATTTTAAATGTAGTAACATTAAAAGAAAAAAAGCAATATGTTACATATGAATAAAATAAAATTTTAAATGTAGTAACATTAAAAGAAAAAAAGCAATATGTTACATATGAATAAAAAAATTTTTTAAATGTAGTAACATTAAAAGAAAAAAAGCAATGTGTTACATATGAATAAAATAAAATTTTAAATGTAGTAACATTAAAAGAAAAAAAGCAATATGTGTCATATGAATAAAATAAAATTTTAAATGTAGTAACATTAAAAGAAAAAAAACAATATGTTACATATGAATAAAATAAAATTTTAAATGTAACATTAAAAGAAAAAAAGCAATATGTTACATATGAATAAAATAAAATTTTAAATGTAACATTAAAAGAACAAAGCAATATGTTACATATGAATAAAATAAAATTTTAAATGTAGTAACATTAAAAGAAAAAACAATATGTTACATATGAATAAAATAAAATTTTAAATGTAGTAACATTAAAAGAAAAAAAGCAATATGTTACATATGAATAAAATAAAATTTTAAATGTAGTAACATTAAAAGAAAAAACAATATGTTACATATGAATAAAATAAAATTTTAAATGTAGTAACATTAAAAGAAAAAAAGCAATATGTTACATATGAATAAAATAAAATTTTAAATGTAGTAACATTAAAAGAAAAAACAATATGTTACATATGAATAAAATAAAATTTTAAATATAGTAACATTAAAAGAAAAAAAAGCAATATGTTACATATGAATAAAATAAAATTTTAAATGTAGTAACATTAAAAGAAAAAAAGCAATATGTTACATATGAATAAAATAAAATTTTAAATGTAGTAACATTAAAAGAAAAAAAGCAATATGTTACATATGAATAAAATAAAATTTTAAATGTAGTAACATTAAAAGAAAAAAAACAATATGTTACATATGAATAAAATAAAATTTTAAATGTAGGATCATTAAAAGAAAAAAAGCAATATGTTACATATGAATAAAATAAAATTTTAAATGTAGTAACATTAAAAGAAAAAAAGCAATATGTTACATATGAATAAAAAAATTTTTTAAATGTAGTAACATTAAAAGAAAAAAAGCAATATGTTACATATGAATAAAATAAAATTTTAAATGTAGTAACATTAAAAGAAAAAAAGCAATATGTTACATATGAATAAAATAAAATTTTAAATGTAGTAACATTAAAAGAAAAAAAGCAATGTGTTACATATGAATAAAATAAAATTTTAAATGTAGTAACATTAAAAGAAAAAAAGCAATATGTGTCATATGAATAAAATAAAATTTTAAATGTAGTAACATTAAAAAAAAAAAAGCAATATGTTACATATGAATAAAATAAAATTTTAAATGTAGTAACATTAAAAAAAAAAAAGCAATATGTTACATATGAATAAAATAAAATTTTAAATGTAGGATCATTAAAAGAAAAAAAGCAATATGTTACATATGAATAAAATAAAATTTTAAATGTAGTAACATTAAAAGAAAAAAAGCAATATGTTACATATGAATAAAAAAATTTTTTAAATGTAGTAACATTAAAAGAAAAAAAGCAATATGTTACATATGAATAAAATAAAATTTTAAATGTAGTAACATTAAAAGAAAAAAAGCAATATGTTACATATGAATAAAATAAAATTTTAAATGTAGTAACATTAAAAGAAAAAAAGCAATGTGTTACATATGAATAAAATAAAATTTTAAATGTAGTAACATTAAAAGAAAAAAAGCAATATGTGTCATATGAATAAAATAAAATTTTAAATGTAGTAACATTAAAAAACAAAAAGCAATATGTTACATATGAATAAAATAAAATTTTAAATGTAGTAACATTAAAAGAAAAAAAGCAATATGTGTCATATGAATAAAATAAAATTTTAAATGTAGTAACATTAAAAGAAAAAAAGCAATATGTTACATATGAATAAAATAAAATTTTAAATGTAACATTAAAAGAAAAAAAGCAATATGTTACATATGAATAAAATAAAATTTTAAATGTAACATTAAAAGAAAAAAAGCAATATGTTACATATGAATAAAATAAAATTTTAAATGTAGTAACATTAAAAGAAAAAAAGCAATATGTTACATATGAATAAAATAAAATTTTAAATGTAGTAACATTAAAAGAAAAAAACAATATGTTACATATGAATAAAATAAAATTTTAAATGTAGTAACATTAAAAGAAAAAAAGCAATATGTTACATATGAATAAAATAAAATTTTAAATGTAGTAACATTAAAAGAAAAAAAGCAATGTGTTACATATGAATAAAATAAAATTTTAAATATAGTAACATTAAAAGAAAAAAGCAATATGTTACATATGAATAAAATAAAATTTTAAATGTAGTAACATTAAAAGAAAAAAAGCAATGTGTTACATATGAATAAAATAAAATTTTAAATGTAGTAACATTAAAAGAAAAAAAGCAATATGTTACATATGAATAAAATAAAATTTTAAATGTAGTAACATTAAAAGAAAAAAAGCAATATGTTACATATGAATAAAATAAAATTTTAAATGTAGTAACATTAAAAGAAAAAAAGCAATATGTTACATATGAATAAAATAAAATTTTAAATGTAGTAACATTAAAAGAAAAAAAGCAATGTGTTACATATGAATAAAATAAAATTTTAAATGTAGTAACATTAAAAGAAAAAAAGCAATATGTTACATATGAATAAAATAAAATTTTAAATGTAGTAACATTAAAAGAAAAAAAGCAATATGTTACATATGAATAAAATAAAATTTTAAATGTAGTAACATTAAAAGAAAAAAAGCAATATGTTACATATGAATAAAATAAAATTTTAAATGTAGTAACATTAAAAGAAAAAAAGCAATGTGTTACATATGAATAAAATAAAATTTTAAATGTAGTAACATTAAAAGAAAAAACAATATGTTACATATGAATAAAATAAAATTTTAAATGTAGTAACATTAAAAGAAAAAAAGCAATGTGTTACATATGAATAAAATAAAATTTTAAATGTAGTAACATTAAAAGAAAAAAAGCAATATGTTACATATGAATAAAATAAAATTTTAAATGTAGTAACATTAAAAGAAAAAAAGCAATATGTTACATATGAATGAAATAAAATTTTAAATGTAGTAACATTAAAAGAAAAAACAATATGTTACATATGAATAAAATAAAATTTTAAATGTAGTAACATTAAAAGAAAAACAGCAATATGTTACATATGAATAAAATAAAATTTTAAATGTAGTAACATTAAAAGAAAAAAAGCAATATGTTACATATGAATAAAATAAAATTTTAAATGTAGTAACATTAAAAGAAAAAAAGCAATATGTTACATATGAATAAAATAAAATTTTAAATGTAGTAACATTAAAAGAAAAAAAGCAATATGTTACATATGAATAAAAAAATTTTTTAAATGTAGTAACATTAAAAGAAAAAAAGCAATGTGTTACATATGAATAAAATAAAATTTTAAATGTAGTAACATTAAAAGAAAAAAAGCAATATGTGTCATATGAATAAAATAAAATTTTAAATGTAGTAACATTAAAAGAAAAAAAACAATATGTTACATATGAATAAAATAAAATTTTAAATGTAACATTAAAAGAAAAAAAGCAATATGTTACATATGAATAAAATAAAATTTTAAATGTAACATTAAAAGAACAAAGCAATATGTTACATATGAATAAAATAAAATTTTAAATGTAGTAACATTAAAAGAAAAAACAATATGTTACATATGAATAAAATAAAATTTTAAATGTAGTAACATTAAAAGAAAAAAAGCAATATGTTACATATGAATAAAATAAAATTTTAAATGTAGTAACATTAAAAGAAAAAACAATATGTTACATATGAATAAAGTAAAATTTTAAATGTAGTAACATTAAAAGAAAAAAAGCAATATGTTACATATGAATAAAATAAAATTTTAAATGTAGTAACATTAAAAGAAAAAACAATATGTTACATATGAATAAAATAAAATTTTAAATATAGTAACATTAAAAGAAAAAAAAGCAATATGTTACATATGAATAAAATAAAATTTTAAATGTAGTAACATTAAAAGAAAAAAAGCAATATGTTACATATGAATAAAATAAAATTTTAAATGTAGTAACATTAAAAGAAAAAAAGCAATATGTTACATATGAATAAAATAAAATTTTAAATGTAGTAACATTAAAAGAAAAAAAACAATATGTTACATATGAATAAAATAAAATTTTAAATGTAGGATCATTAAAAGAAAAAAAGCAATATGTTACATATGAATAAAATAAAATTTTAAATGTAGTAACATTAAAAGAAAAAAAGCAATATGTTACATATGAATAAAAAAATTTTTTAAATGTAGTAACATTAAAAGAAAAAAAGCAATATGTTACATATGAATAAAATAAAATTTTAAATGTAGTAACATTAAAAGAAAAAAAGCAATATGTTACATATGAATAAAATAAAATTTTAAATGTAGTAACATTAAAAGAAAAAAAGCAATGTGTTACATATGAATAAAATAAAATTTTAAATGTAGTAACATTAAAAGAAAAAAAGCAATATGTGTCATATGAATAAAATAAAATTTTAAATGTAGTAACATTAAAAAAAAAAAAGCAATATGTTACATATGAATAAAATAAAATTTTAAATGTAGTAACATTAAAAAAAAAAAAGCAATATGTTACATATGAATAAAATAAAATTTTAAATGTAGGATCATTAAAAGAAAAAAAGCAATATGTTACATATGAATAAAATAAAATTTTAAATGTAGTAACATTAAAAGAAAAAAAGCAATATGTTACATATGAATAAAAAAATTTTTTAAATGTAGTAACATTAAAAGAAAAAAAGCAATATGTTACATATGAATAAAATAAAATTTTAAATGTAGTAACATTAAAAGAAAAAAAGCAATATGTTACATATGAATAAAATAAAATTTTAAATGTAGTAACATTAAAAGAAAAAAAGCAATGTGTTACATATGAATAAAATAAAATTTTAAATGTAGTAACATTAAAAGAAAAAAAGCAATATGTGTCATATGAATAAAATAAAATTTTAAATGTAGTAACATTAAAAAACAAAAAGCAATATGTTACATATGAATAAAATAAAATTTTAAATGTAGTAACATTAAAAGAAAAAAAGCAATATGTGTCATATGAATAAAATAAAATTTTAAATGTAGTAACATTAAAAGAAAAAAAGCAATATGTTACATATGAATAAAATAAAATTTTAAATGTAACATTAAAAGAAAAAAAGCAATATGTTACATATGAATAAAATAAAATTTTAAATGTAACATTAAAAGAAAAAAAGCAATATGTTACATATGAATAAAATAAAATTTTAAATGTAGTAACATTAAAAGAAAAAAAGCAATATGTTACATATGAATAAAATAAAATTTTAAATGTAGTAACATTAAAAGAAAAAAACAATATGTTACATATGAATAAAATAAAATTTTAAATGTAGTAACATTAAAAGAAAAAAAGCAATATGTTACATATGAATAAAATAAAATTTTAAATGTAGTAACATTAAAAGAAAAAAAGCAATGTGTTACATATGAATAAAATAAAATTTTAAATATAGTAACATTAAAAGAAAAAAAGCAATATGTTACATATGAATAAAATAAAATTTTAAATGTAGTAACATTAAAAGAAAAAAAGCAATATGTTACATATGAATAAAATAAAATTTTAAATGTAGTAACATTAAAAGAAAAAAAGCAATGTGTTACATATGAATAAAATAAAATTTTAAATGTAGTAACATTAAAAGAAAAAAAGCAATATGTTACATATGAATAAAATAAAATTTTAAATGTAGTAACATTAAAAGAAAAAAAGCAATATGTTACATATGAATAAAATAAAATTTTAAATGTAGTAACATTAAAAGAAAAAAAGCAATGTGTTACATATGAATAAAATAAAATTTTAAATGTAGTAACATTAAAAGAAAAAAAGCAATATGTTACATATGAATAAAATAAAATTTTAAATGTAGTAACATTAAAAGAAAAAAAGCAATGTGTTACATATGAATAAAATAAAATTTTAAATGTAGTAACATTAAAAGAAAAAAAGCAATATGTTACATATGAATAAAATAAAATTTTAAATGTAGTAACATTAAAAGAAAAAAAGCAATATGTTACATATGAATAAAATAAAATTTTAAATGTAGTAACATTAAAAGAAAAAAAGCAATATTTTACATATGAATAAAATAAAATTTTAAATGTAGTAACATTAAAAGAAAAAAAGCAATGTGTTACATATGAATAAAATAAAATTTTAAATGTAGTAACATTAAAAGAAAAAAAGCAATATGTTACATATGAATAAAATAAAATTTTAAATGTAGTAACATTAAAAGAAAAAAAGCAATATGTTACATATGAATAAAATAAAATTTTAAATGTAGTAACATTAAAAGAAAAAAAGCAATGTGTTACATATGAATAAAATAAAATTTTAAATGTAGTAACATTAAAAGAAAAAAAGCAATGTGTTACATATGAATAAAATAAAATTTTAAATGTAGTAACATTAAAAGAAAAAAAGCAATATGTTACATATGAATAAAATAAACTTTTAAATGTAGTAACATTAAAAGAAAAAAAGCAATATGTTACATATGAATAAAATAAAATTTTAAATGTAGTAACATTAAAAGGAAAAAAGCAATATGTTACATATGAATAAAATAAAATTTTAAATGTAGTAACATTAAAAGAAAAAAAGCAATATGTTACATATGAATAAAAAAATTTTAAATGTAGTAACATTAAAAGGAAAAAAGAAATATGTTACATATGAATAAAATAAAATTTTAAATGTAGTAACATTAAAAGAAAAAAAGCAATATGTTACATATGAATGAAATAAACTTTTAAATGTAGTAACATTAAAAGAAAAAAAGCAATATGTTACATATGAATAAAATAAAATTTTAAATGTAGTAACATTAAAAGAAAAAAAGCAATATGTTACATATGAATAAAATAAAATTTTAAATGTAGTAACATTAAAAGAAAAAAAGCAATATGTTACATATGAATAAAATAAACTTTTAAATGTAGTAACATTAAAAGAAAAAAAGCAATATGTTACATATGAATAAAATAAAATTTTAAATGTAGTAACATTAAAAGAAAAAATGCAATATGTTACATATGAATAAAATAAAATTTTAAATGTAGTAACATTAAAAGAAAAAAAAGCAATATATTACATATGAATAAAATAAAATTTTTAATGTAGTAACATTAAAAGAAAAAAAGCAATATGTTACATATGAATAAAATAAAATTTTTAATGTAGTAACATTAAAAGAAAAAATGCAATATGTTACATATGAATAAAATAAAATTTTAAATGTAGTAACATTAAAAGAAAAAAAGCAATATGTTACATATGAATAAAATAAAATTTTAAATGTAGTAACATTAAAAGAAAAAAAGCAATATGTTACATATGAATAAAATAAAATTTTAAATGTAGTAACATTAAAAGAAAAAAAAGCAATATGTTACATATGAATAAAATAAACTTTTAAATGTAGTAACATTAAAAGAAAAAAAGCAATATGTTACATATGAATAAAATAAAATTTTAAATATAGTAACATGAAAAGAAAAAAAAACAATATGTTACATATGAATAAAATAAAATTTTAAATGTGGTAACATTAAAAGAAAAAAAGCAATATGTTACATATGAATAAAATAAAATTTTAAATGTAGTAACATTAAAAGAAAAAAAGCAATATGTTACATATGAATAAAATAAAATTTTAAATGTAGTAACATTAAAAGAAAAAAAGCAATATGTTACATATGAATAAAATAAAATTTTAAATGTAGTAACATTAAAAGAAAAAAAGCAATATGTTACATATGAATAAAATAAAATTTTAAATATAGTAACATGAAAAGAAAAAAAAACAATATGTTACATATGAATAAAATAAAATTTTAAATGTGGTAACATTAAAAGAAAAAAATCAATATGTTACATATGAATAAAATAAAATTTTAAATGTAGTAACATTAAAAGAAAAAAAGCAATATGTTACATATGAATAACATAAAATTTTAAATGTAGTAACATTAAAAGAAAAAAAGCAATATGTTACATATGAATAAAATAAAATTTTAAATGTAGTAACATTAAAAGAAAAAAAGCAATATGTTACATATGAATAAAATAAAATTTTAAATGTAGTAACATTAAAAGAAAAAAGCAATATGTTACATATGAATAACATAAAATTTTAAATGTAGTAACATTAAAAGAAAAAAAGCAATATGTTACATATGAATAAAATAAAATTTTAAATGTAGTAACATTAAAAGAAAAAAAGCAATATGTTACATATGAATAAAAAAAATTTAAATGTAGTAACATTAAAAGAAAAAAAGCAATATGTTACATATGAATAAAATAAACTTTTAAATGTAGTAACATTAAAAGAAAAAAAGCAATATGTTACATATGAATAAAATAAAATTTTAAATGTAGTAACATTAAAAGAAAAAAAAGCAATATGTTACATATGAATAAAATGAAATTTTAAATGTAGTAACATTAAAAGAAAAAAAGCAATATGTTACATATGAATAAAAAATTTTTAAATGTAGTAACATTAAAAGGAAAAAAGCAATATGTTACATATTAATAACATAAAATTGTAAATATAGTAACATTAAAAGAAAAAAAGAAATATGTTACATATGAATAAAATAAAATTTTTAATGTAGTAACATTAAAAGAAAAAAAGCAATATGTTACATATGAATAAAATAAAATTTAAAATGTAGTAACATTAAAAGAAAAAAAGCAATATGTTACATATGAATAAAATAAAATTTTAAATGTAGTAACATTAAAAGAAAAAAAGCAATATGTTACATATGAATAAAATAAAATTTTAAATGTAGTAACATTAAAAGAAAAAAAGCAATATGTTACATATGAATAAAATAAAATTTTAAATGTAGTAACATTAAAAGAAAAAAAGCAATATGTTACATATGAATAAAATAAAATTTTAAATGTAGTAACATTAAAAGAAAAAAAGCAATATGTTACATATGAATAAAAAAATTTTAAATGTAGTAACATTAAAAGAAAAAAAGCAATATGTTACATATGAATAAAATAAAATTTTAAATGTAGTAACATTAAACGAAAAAAAGCAATATGTTACATATGAATAAAATAAAATTTTAAATGTAGTAACATTAAAAGAAAAAAAGCAATATGTTACATATGAATAAAATAAAATTTTAAATGTAACATTAAACGAAAAAAAGCAATATGTTACATATGAATAAAATAAAATTTTAAATGTAGTAACATTAAAAGAAAAAAAGCAATATGTTACATATGAATAAAATAAAATTTTAAATGTTGTAACATTAAAAGAAAAAAAGCAATATGTTACATATGAATAAAATAAAATTTTAAATGTAGTAACATTAAAAGAAAAAAAGCAATATGTTACATATGAATAAAATAAAATTTTAAATGTAGTAACATTAAAAGAAAAAAAGCAATATGTGTCATATGAATAAAATAAAATTTTAAATGTAGTAACATTAAAAGAAAAAAAGCAATATGTTACATATGAATAAAATAAACTTTTAAATGTTGTAACATTAAAAGAAAAAAAGCAATATGTTACATATGAATAAAATAAAATTTTAAATGTAGTAACATTAAAAGAAAAAAAGCAATATGTTACATATGAATAAAATAAAATTTTAAATGTAGTAACATTAAAAGAAAAAAGCAATATGTTACATATGAATAAAATAAAATTTTAAATATAGTAACATTAAAAGAAAAAAAGCAATATGTTACATATGAATAAAATAAAATTTTAAATGTAGTAACATTAAAAGAAAAAAAGCAATATGTTACATATGAATAAAATAAAATTTTAAATGTAGTAACATTAAAAGAAAAAAGCAATATGTTACATATGAATAAAATAAAATTTTAAATATAGTAACATTAAAAGAAAAAAAGCAATATGTTACATATGAATAAAAAAATTTTTTAAATGTAGTAACATTAAAAGAAAAAAAGCAATATGTTACATATGAATAAAATAAAATTTTAAATGTAGTAACATTAAAAGAAAAAAAGTAATATGTTACGTATGAATAAAATAAAATTTTAAATGTTGTAACATTAAAAGAAAAAAAGCAATATGTTACATATGAATAAAATAAAATTTTAAATGTAACATTAAAAGAAAAAAAGCAATATGTTACATATGAATAAAATAAAATTTTAAATATAGTAACATTAAAAGAAAAAAAGCAATATGTTACATATGAATAAAATAAAATTTTAAATGTAGTAACATTAAAAGAAAAAAGCAATATGTTACATATGAATAAAATAAAATTTTAAATGTAACATTAAAAGAAAAAAAGCAATATGTTACATATGAATAAAATAAAATTTTAAATATAGTAACATTAAAAGAAAAAAAGCAATATGTTACATATGAATAAAATAAAATTTTAAATATAGTAACATTAAAAGAAAAAAAAACAATATGTTACATATGAATAAAATAAAATTTTAAATGTAGTAACATTAAAAGAAAAAAGTAATATGTTACATATGAATAAAATAAAATTTTAAATGTAG
The DNA here is from genome assembly GCF_053919585.1 of Euprymna scolopes. Classification (NCBI taxonomy): domain Eukaryota; kingdom Metazoa; phylum Mollusca; class Cephalopoda; order Sepiida; family Sepiolidae; genus Euprymna; species Euprymna scolopes. The sequence goes on from NC_136527.1 coordinate 145,731,649, forward strand.
TAACATTAAAAGAAAAAAAGCAATATGTTACATATGAATAAAATAAAATTTTAAATGTAGTACCATTAAAAGAAAAAAGTAATATGTTACATATGAATAAAATAACATTTTAAATGTAGTAACATTAAAAGAAAAAAAGCAATATGTTACATATGAATAAAATAAAATTTTAAATGTAGTAACATTAAAAGAAAAAAATCAATCTGTTACATATGAATAAAATAAAATTTTAAATGTAGTAACATTAAAAGAAAAAAAGAAATATGTTACATATGAATAAAATAAAATTTTAAATGTAGTAACATTAAAAGAAAAAAGTAATATGTTACATATGAATAAAATAAAATTTTAAATGTAGCAACATTAAAAGAAAAAAAGCAATATGTTACATATGAATAAAATAAAATTTTAAATGTAGTAACATTAAAAGAAAAAAAGCAATATGTTACATATGAATAAAATAAAATTTTAAATGTAGTAACATTAAAAGAAAAAAGCAATATGTTACATATGAATAAAATAAAATTTTAAATGTTGTAACATTAAAAGAAAAAAATCAATATGTTACATATGAATAAAATAAAATTTTAAATGTAACATTAAAAGAAAAAAAGCAATATGTTACATATGAATAAAATAAAATTTTAAATGTAGTAACATTAAAAGAAAAAAGCAATATGTTACATATGAATAAAATAAAATTTTAAATGTAACATTAAAAGAAAAAAAGCAATATGTTACATATGAATAAAATAAAATTTTAAATATAGTAACATTAAAAGAAAAAAAGCAATATGTTACATATGAATAAAATAAAATTTTAAATATAGTAACATTAAAAGAAAAAAAAACAATATGTTACATATGAATAAAATAAAATTTTAAATGTAGTAACATTAAAAGAAAAAAGCAATATGTTACATATGAATAAAATAAAATTTTAAATGTAGTAACATTAAAAGAAAAAAAGCAATATGTTACATATGAATAAAAAGAAAAAAAGCAATATGTTACATATGAACAAGCCCCCCTGATGAATTTCCACAGGTCCTGCTAGTTATTATTATTGTTTTCCTATTATTTTATGGCATTTAATTTCGCCGGTTGTGCATTTTATAAAATAATGGAAGTCGGTGTTTTTTGTAGTTATTCAAATATTTGTTAGATACTGGTCTTATTAGGTAGGTAGGCCACAGTGACCTATATTCTAGTTCGATTGCTTCTGTTCAGTGAGTCGAGCAAACTCTGCACTCGTAGTTGTTTGTTATTGTATTTTTGTGAAGTACGTAATCGGTTTTTGAGGGCTTTTCAGGCTGTGCAGCTTATGATAACGTTTTACACATGTTTTCCTCTCCATGCTGGTTTTTTAAATTTCTGAATACGCCCACGACAATCGGGAGTAAAAATTGAGTGAAGTTTACGCTCATTTTTCTAACACTACAGTTTATAAAGGTGAGCAAGTTGTATTTTTATAACTTATAGAAGTGGTAGAATATTTATTTTTCTCCATAACTGCCAAGTTTCATGCAAAAATAAGCATTAGCACATATATTTCCAGACCTAGCAAATTTCCCCCCCCATCCGAGTATACAGTGACAGCCATTTTTGATTTCTGACGAAAATCCACCAAATACATTCGATCGTTGATATTTGCTAATCTGTCTCTTATATTTTGCTTTAGACACCAAATACTCAAGAATACAGATATTATAAATATATATTATATGAAATATAATATATATATTATATATATATATTATATGAAATATATATAAATATATATATAATATATAATTCATATAATATATATATTATATATATATATTATATGAAATATTCAACTAAATGATCGCTAAATCTTTTCAATTAGTAACTTTTGACTAAAATAGTGACCGTGTTTTCAGGTACAATTTGAGTGCCATGTGGTCAATTTATCTCCTTAATTTATCACCGATTTCATTTGATATATTGTATCTTGCACGAGCAGATATATATATATATATATGTAGATAGATAGATATATATATGTAGATAGATATATATATATATGTAGATAGATAGATAGATATATGTAGATAGATAGATAGATATATATATATATATATGTAGATATATATATATATGTAGATAGATAGATATATGTAGATATATATATGTAGATAGATAGATAGATGTATATATATATGTAGATATATATATATATGTAGATATATATATATGTAGATATATATATATATGTAGATATATATATATATATATATGTAGATATATATATATGTAGATATATATATATATGTAGATATATATATGTGTAGATATATATATATATATGTAGATATATATATATGTAGATATATATATATGTAGATATATATATATATATGTAGATATATATATATATATGTAGATATATATATATATGTAGATATATATATATATGTAGATATATATATATATGTAGATATATATATATATGTGTAGATATATATATATGTGTAGATAGATATATATGTGTAGATAGATATATATATATGTAGATATATATATATATGTAGATAGATATATATATATGTAGATAGATAGATATATATATATATATCTATCTACATATATATATCTATCTACATATATATATATATATCTATGTAGATAGATATCTACATATATATATATGTATATATATGTAGATAGATATATATATATGTAGATAGATATATATATATGTAGATATATATCTATCTACATATATATATACATATATATCTACATATATCTATCTACATATATATATATATCTACAGATATATATATCTATCTACATATATATATATATCTACAGATATATATATCTATCTACATAGATATATATATATGTAGATATATATATATATCTACATATATCTATCTATCTATCTACATAAATATATATCTATCTACATATATATATATATATCTATCTATATATATATATGTAGATAGATATATATATATATATATATATATATACATACATATGCAAACACGTATAGGCATATGACTAACGGCATGTAACCAACTATTATTCAATTTAAACAGCTTTTACTGATATTTCTGTTTTTCAAAATGTGTACATGTTTATTTCCTATTTTTTCAGATAGGCTTTATACAAAACAATGCCTCCAAAGAAAAGGAAGAAGTCCAGTGATAATTCCAAGCTTTCTAGTGTTGCTGTGAATTTTATCACAGAGAATTATGGTTCAATTCCAACTGATGATCCGCTGAAAAATGGACATGTTCTGCACCTGTTTCACCAGAACAAGTCAATAGTGCAGACAATTTCTGATGTTAAGGCAAACATGAAAATCCCTTGCATCATACAACCTTGGCAAATAAAAAAATTGTTGGACTGTACAATAAGAAAATACCCCAACTTATCAAGAGAGAATTACTTGAAGAAATTCAGGCACTTGTGTGATGAGGTGTTTACTTTCTACAAAGTCCAGTCAGACAGTCCTCCTGTTGATATTGAAACAAAGACTAGCCAAGGGAATGAATGCAGCCCAACACCGTCCACTTCTTCAACTCCATTAGCTGTACCAATTCCTGCTACACCAACAACCTCCTCCGAGAGAACATCAAGAAAGCCGTTAACACCAAGGTGCAAATTAATTGATTTTGTTTCTAAATCAAAGCAAGTTATGCAACAAAAATACAAGACATCTATGCAAGGACTGAAAGCTAAAATCGAGTCAACACATGGGATGAAGGTCAAATACTCGAACCAGGACTTGCTGAGGAAAAAGACAGTGATCTCTAAACAGACGGCGATTATCACTTTGTTGAGGAAGGATCTAAAAATTTTTTTAAAAAATGCAAATATAGAAGACTTCCAACGACTTGAGCATGAACTCAAGAAGCAAAAGGACAAACACAGTCAGTTAAAAAGCTACTACAGAGGAAAGCGAGAGAGTCAGGTGGACAGTGTCACTAATGCTGACAAGGATGTTGTGACTGTCCTTGAAAATAAACTGAAAGAAAAAGATGTTATTTTTTTATTTATTTTTTTTTTTACATAGGCATCACCACATTATCAAGGCCAAGAGGCCACTCAAGGATAAGGGTTAAAGAGTGTACATTAGAAATTGGACAATACAGTAATCATTAGTAATGAAAATTTGGTAAATTTGATAACTTATATGGAACGGCTCATCAAGAACTTATTTACGTTAGACTTAAAGACAACCATATTGTAGTCAGCCGGAAAGCAGGAAAACGGAAGACAATTCCACAGGCGTGCAGTTCTAAGAAAGAAGCTCTGTTCATGGAATCTACGTGTAGGTTTAGGCACAGATAAAGAGTGGGGGGAATTTTTGATAGTGTTTACAGCTAGACGAGTGTTTCTTGTGAAAGTTTGGCGAGGGGGGATCATAGATTGAAGCTCAGTCAAACACTTTCCATGAAAATAACAATACATCAGAGACAAACTCGCAACATCTCTTCTGTGAGATAGAGGTTGCAAGGAAGAGAAAAGGACATCTCCTGGAGTTAGAGAATGACAAGTTCATTCTAGAGGAACAGGTGGACAATCAGTCAAAAATTTTTCAAAAGGAAGGGAAGACTTTTTCACTGGACATAAGAATTTTTGTGTACGACTGCATTTTGAACAATGTTCCAACTATAAATGTTCCTAATTTGATAAAAAGCTTCCTAGGTAGGTGTTGATATAGTACAGAAAATATACCACATAGATCAACTGTAGAGATGATGGGAGTTAGGGGCCATTTCAGACTTTCAGGTTGCTGAGTATATTTTGAGCAATGAAAACCTTACATTATGCTTTGATGCCACTACTCAGGAAGGTGTCCATGTCAATGAGATCCATATAACATCACCTTCCAATTGCTATGTCATATCTATTGATCATCTGCCTGGCGGTACAGCTGAAGACTATGAAAACCATGTTTTATATTCTATCAATCGTATGGTTAATGTTTATTGTCAGTTTTTTCATTGTGATTTTGAGACAACCAGGAAGAGTGTGGTTTCAAGGATCAGTAATACTCTCACTGATAGGGTGGTTGTCAACTTTGCTACAATTTCCCGTCTAGAGGAGACATGGAATGTATCTTTAAATAAACTGAATTGTCATTTACATCCATTGGAAAGTATTGCCAGTGTGACACGTTCTGCACTTAAAGCTGTTGAAACTGATAAGGGCCATTTGTTAGGAAATGATTGTGTAGCTGGCAACATTGTATTGGCCATCAATAAATTCAGATATAAGGACAGTAAGGGAGATCCAAAGGGATTTATCTCATTTTTAGAGAAGTCTGGCTTACCAAAGGGGTTTCTGCCAAGATATAGAGGAAACAGATTACATATATTATTTGACATTTCTCAAAAATTAGTAGTTCATTATGAAACATTCTCAGAATTTTTCTTTACAGGCACAGTTTCATGAGGTGGATTACAGTCTGCCATCCTCAAAGACTTCACCTCTCCAGTAGGCATCTTAGAATTGCAGGTTTTAGGCTTGATAGGAAAATTTTTGTCAGGGCTGTGGATGTCAAAATTTTATACTTCCTCTACATCTCAAACTGTTGGACATGTAGAAGGTATATCTGTTGTTAAAAGTGTAGTAGAGCGTATAAAAAATTTAGTTGATAGACCACTGGAGTTACTGGAAATGACTGTAAACTTTTTCAATGAGGATTTAGATACTGATGTTACTTTAGCAAAACTTCAGAAGATGATGATGATGCCTCTCTATTCTCTTCTATGATGACACAGTGCCTCTCTCAAATTGTTGTAGTTTTGGAAAGACAGTACAAACGCTATTTCAATATATCTGTAACTGAAGAACTGAAGAAGGAAACTGAATCAGCAAGGTGTCATAATATTGACGCAGAGGAGTTAATGGGAATGCTTTCTGCAGCAAAAGATCGAACCCCTAATGCTACACTGAGTTTTATATCCTCAAAGATCAGGGCTAAGAAAAATAAAGTTGGCTCATATCTTGACTCACTTGAACGTGTAAAAAGAGAAAGATTGATAATGTTATCGGTAGGTTTGGCAAGAAATCAACGCCAGGTAGGAAGGAAAAGGAGCGTAGAAACCAAAGAAGAAATTTTACGGCGGATATCTAAAAAGATGCAGAAAAGACTTATGACAGAAATAAGCTAGAAAAGAGGTTAAAAAGTGAAGAGTTTGTTCTTAGGAAAGAGTTTTGTGAATTAGATGATAATATATCGAGTAACGTTGAGGATATATTGTCAGGGAAAGTTGTGGGGAAGTCAGTTTGTCATATTTGGTATGATGAAGAGACAGGCGATAAGACTTGGTACAATGGAAAAATTGACAAGTTGAAGAAAAAGGCTGGTGGAACATATGTTGTTAGTTACTGGGCTGAGAATGAGAGTTCAGATGATGCAATTGATTTTGATTTGAACAAGTATGCTCTGGCAGCTGATATGCTATGTGAAGACCTTACTATGTCATAAATGGGCAAAATTTTAAATGCTTATTCACATTTTAAAAGTATTCTATGTATTGTGATGGAGACAATCTTACTATAATAGTCAATTTTGTCAGTGTAACCATTACCAGTATTTAAGAGCCAAGTCAGGGTGACGATTTCCGAGTAATTGTAGCAAGTATCAATGCCAAATTAATATTCGTATTATAATAAAAATCAGTCAATTACTATGAATCTTTGTTTGTGTTTTCGGTTCTTATTAAGAATTTCAAAAGCTTTCTAGTGGTACCTTACTTTTTAAGATCTGCCAAAAATTAAGAAAGTTATGATAGTTTAAACTGGACGAATATAGAACTAGGTCACAGATCTCCATTGACTTAACTGTACACAGTTAGAGACAGAAAATCTCATATTTCCGTAATTAAAAATTCGATTATTTCCTTACTAGCGGGGGTACCCGGCGTTGCCCGAGTGTTTGTTTCCGGGACGGGGGGGGGAGTTTTAAAAAATGTAATGGTAGGTAAGTAGGAAGGATCAAACCCGGAGTTATGAGTAAAAGTAGGAAAATAAATTGTGAAAAAAAAAAAAAAACATCTGCGACGTTAACAGTTTGGCCACCAAGAAAAGTCCATTCCAGTTGTTTAGGAAAAAAAAAAAAAAAGACTACGGTAGGTCGGCGCGAACGTGAAAATATAATGTGAATTGTCCAGCACGCTAACCACTACGCCACAGAGCACTGCAGCTTAGTTTAGTGATTTTAAATAACTTCAAATGAAAGAACTACGAAGCCAAACCGGTGTTCTCTTCTCAACTGTTCCTTGTGAACGATCCCCAAACGGTGTTAAGTGGTGGCAGGGGGAGGAGGAATTTATTAGAGAGAAAATATTTTACCACTTCCATTGATCTTAACCGATTTTGGCCGTGACTTCTCAGCAGAAAAAGTATAGAAATCTAAGATTATCGAGGAATTTGAGAAATAATAAGCCTATAACACACCTCAGATATTGTTCTGCCGTTTGTGCATATTATATTTGCATGAAATATCTTGATTTTTAATCCTATTAAGGTCAAAATCCCACGGGAAAAAAATGAGTTCATTTTATTTATATAGAGATTATTTGTCATAGAACAATAATCTATACATCATTCGAAAGCTTTTTAAATGCACTTTAATGTGGTATTAGGAAATATGTGCTGAATTATTTTTGAAAATTTTTGTCACATCCCTATATTAGTTATATATAGTTGAATTTTAATTTCGCTAGTTGTGCATTTTATAAAAAAATGAATGTCGGTGGTTTTTAGTCATGCAAATATTGATCAAGCCGGAACTCAACATGACGTCAACAGTTGCATAATGCTGAATGTTGCCGAAGAAATATATTTTATAAATAAATTATTTTTAAGCAAACTTTGTTTTGAAAAGTATTTTTTACGACCTGCTCATGCATAGAAAAACATCCCTGACTTCACGATGTTAAAAACGACTTTTGGAATAAACACCCCCAGCCTCAGAAGCCGTTCTTAATGTAGGGATAGAGGGTTTTTGTTTTAAACATCCGTTCTTATAATAGGGGAGGGTGGGGTGTTTATACTATGCTGGGGCAGTCAAGTTGAACATTACCATGCGGCATTATAATTGGCTCAGTTTTATGTAAAGTCAGACAGCAGCAGAACCCGAGGATATGTAGTGTTTGTATTATTTCATCGGCAATGCTCGGCATTATCCGGCTGTTGATGTCATGATCTGAGGAAAGCTGAGCAAATGATGAGTTACGTCTGGATAAATATCCGCATGAGTACCGTCTGCATGAGTTCCGTTTTTTTGCTTATTTTACAAACATTTTATCATTTAATAGTGATATAAAATTATTTTTCTATGTTATTTGTGTTGTCTTTTACTTTAGCAAATATAATAACATTTTTTTACTTTAGTAAATATATTAAAATATTTTAATTTAGTAAATATGATTAAAATAAAGATTATTTTTCAGTTTATCTGTGTTTTCTTTTTAACTTTAGCAAATATGATGAACAATTTTACTTTGGCAAATATAATAACACTTTTACTTAGAGCAAATATAATTATTTTTTTACTTTAGCAAATATAATTACAATTTTTTACTTTAGCCAATAAAATCAAAATTTTTAACTTTAGCAAATATAATCAAAATTTTTTCACTTTAGCAAATATAATTACAATTTTTTTACTTTAGCAAATATAATCAAAATTTTTTCACTTTAGCAAATATAATTACAATTTTTTACTTTAGCAAATATAATCAAAATTTTTTACTTTAGCAAATATAATAAAAAATTTTACTTTAGCAAATATGATTACAATTTTTACTTTAGCAAATATAATTACAATTTTTTAATGTAGCAAATATAACAGCAATTTTTCAATTTAGCAAATATAATTACAATTTTTTCTTTAGCAAATATAATTACAATTTTCTTTTGATTTAGCAAATATAATTACAATTTTTACTTTAGCAAATATAATCAAAATTTTTTACTTTAGCAAATATAATTATTTTTTTACTTTAGCCAACATAATCAAAAAATTTTACTTTAGCAAATATAATTACAATTTTATTTTGATTTAGCAAATATAATTACAATTTTTTTACTTTAGCAAACATAATCAAAAATTTACTTTAGCAAACATAATCAAGACTTTTTACTTGAGAAAATATAATCATAATTTTTTACTTTAGCAAATATAATTAAATCTTTTTACTTTAGCAAATATAATGAACATTTTTTACTTTAGCAAATATAATTACAATTTTTTACTTTAGCAAATATAATTACAATTTTTTCACTTTAGCAAATATAATTACAATTTTTTACTTTAGCAAATGTAATTACAATTTTATACTTTAGCGAATATAATCAACGTTTTTTACTTTAGCAGAGATAATATTTTTTACTTCAGCAAATATAATTACAATGTTTTCCTTTAGCAAATATAATAAAAAAATTTTTACTTTAGCAAATATAATTAATATTTTTTACTTTAGCAAATATAATTACAATTTGGTTTTGATTTAGCAAATATAATAACAATTTTTTACTTTAGCAAATATAATTACAATTTTTTAGTTTAGCAACTATATTCACAATTGTTTACTTTAGCAAATATAATTAAAATATTTTACTTAAGCAAATATAAATAAAATATTGTATTTCAGCAAATATAATTACAATTTTTTACTTTATCAAATATAATTACAATTTTTTACTTTATCAAATATAATTACAATGTTTTACTTTAGCAAATATAACTCCATTTTTATTTTGATTTAGCAAATATAATCAACATTTTTTTACTTTAGCAAATATAATTAATATTTTGTACTTTAGCAAATATAATTACAATTTTTTACTTTAGCAAATATAATTTTAATTTTTTCACTTTAGCAAATATAATTACAATTTTTTACTTTAGCAAATATAATTACAATTTTATTTTACTTTAGCAAATATAGTCAAAATGTTTTTACTTTAGCAAATATAATTACATCTTTATTTTGATTTAGCAAATATAATCAAAATTTTTTTACTTTAGCAAATATAATCATAAATTTTTACTTTAGCAAATATAATTACAATTATTTCATTTTAGTAAATTTAATTACAATTTTATTTTGATTTAGCAAATATAATTACAATTTTTTACTTTGGCGAATATAATCGAAATTGTTTATTTTAGCAAATATGATCAAATTATTTTACTTTAGCAAATATATTTACAATTTTATTTTGATTTAGCAAATATAATCAAAAAATTTTACTTTAGCAAAAATAATTACAATTTTTTACTTTAGCTAATATAATTACAATTTTTGCACTTTAGCAAATAATAATTACAATTTTTTACTTTAGCGAATATAATCAAAATTGTTTATTTTAGCAAACATAATTACAATATTTTGCTGTAGCAAATATAATTGAAATTTCATTTTGATTTAGCAAATATAATCAAAAATTTTTACTTTAGCAAATGTAATTACAATTTTTTACTTTAGCAAATATGATCAAATATTTTTACTTTAGCAAATATAATTAAATTTTTTTACCTTAGCAAATATAATTACAATTTTTTACTTTAGCTAATATAATCAACATTTTTTACTTCAGTAGATATAATTACAATTTTATTTTGATTTAGCAAATATAATTACAATTTTTTACTTTGGCGAATATAATCAAAATTGTTTTTTTTAGCAAATATAATTGCAATATTTTTCTGTAGCAAATATAAGTACAATTTTGTTTTGATTTAGCAAATATAATTAAAAATTTTTACTTTAGCAAATATAATTACAATTTTTTACTTTAGCAAATATAATTCAAATATTTTATTTTAGAAAATATTATTAAAAAATTTTACTTAAGCAAATATAATTACAACTTTTTACTTTAGCAAATATAATTACAATTTTATACTTTATCAAATATAATCAAATTTTTTTACTTTAACAAATATAATTACAACTTTTTACTTTAGCAAATATAATTACAACTTTTTACTTTAGCAAATATAATTACAATTTTTTACTTTTGCAAATACAATCAAAATTTTTTATTTTAGAAAATATGATCAAATTATTTTACTTTGGCAAATATAATTACAATTTTATTTTTATTTAGCAAATATAATCAAAAAACTTTACTTCAGCAAATATAATCAAAACTTTTTACTTTAGCAAATATAATTACAATTTTTTATTTAGCAAATATATTTACAATTTTATTTTGATTTAGCAAATATAATGACAATTTTTTACTTTAGCAAAAATAATTACAATTTTTTACTTTAGCTAATATAATTACAATTTTTGCACTTTAGCAAATAATAATTACAATTTTTTACTTTAGCGAATATAATCAAAATTGTTTATTTTAGCAAACATAATTACAATATTTTGCTGTAGCAAATATAATTGAAATTTCATTTTGATTTAGCAAATATAATCAAAAATTTTTACTTTAGCAAATGTAATTACAATTTTTTACTTTAGCAAATATAATTACAATTTTTTACTTTAGCAAATATAATTACAATTTTTACTTTAACAAATATAATCAACATTTTTTACTTCAGCAGATATAATTACAATTTTATTTTGATTTAGCAAATATAATTACAATTTTTCATTGGCTTGACACAAAGACAAGGAAAATGTTAACCTTGTACCGAGTTATTTATCGAAATCAGTGCATGCCTCGTTTGTACCTACCCAGGCGAGAAGGAGGTATGGGACTCTCAGAAGTCAATAATCAACACAGAGCCACAATCGTCAGCATAGGTCAGTACATAATAAGTTCCTGTAACCCCAAGCTTATGAAAATTAAAGACCATTATGAGAATCGAGCAAGTAGTACAACATCTATAACACAACTTGCCACTCATTTTGGAAAAAGATTGCCTTACAAATGATACTGAGAACCCAAACAAGCCTGCCACTGACATAGCCCAGAAAAGTCGGAAAAAATACACTAGCCAGTTCCATAGTGTTAAAACAGAAGAATGGACCAACCATAAACGGGCAAAATACCTACCGACTGAACTATCCCAAGAATATATTGATAGGGATGGTTCCCTGGACTGGCTCAAAAGAGGATCACTCCATTACGACCAAGAGAGGTTGATATTGGCTGCAAAAGACCAGGGCCTCATGACAAACGCCTTCAAAAAGATGAGTGGTCTAAGCAACAATAATAAATGCAGGTTCTGTAGCACTGAGGTTGAGAGTGTGGGCCACCTGATTTCTGGTTGCAAAGTCCTACTTGGAGATGGTTATTATACAGATCGCCATAACGGAGTTTGCAAATACCTTCACTGGAAGATATGTAAGAAACTCAACATTCAGTGTAGTAAAAACTCCTGGGAACATATACCCGAACGAACAGTTGGGAATGAAAACTACACTATTCACTATGACTACATAATCCCTACTGCTACATATCTTGAAAATGCAGCTGTTAAACCAGATATAGTGATTTGGGACAGAGCAAACAAAAAAGTGACTGAAGTAAAATAAAACAAAAAGAGAGACAAACCACATACTTGTGAAGTATGTGGTTCTTCTTTTCCACATAAATTAACTTTGTGTAGACATATGCAAACACATACAGGAGACAAACCACATTCTTGTGAAGTATGTGGTTTTTCTTTTACATGCAAGTCACATTTGGTGCGACATATGCGAACACATACTGCTACATATCTTGAAAACGCAGCTGTTAAACCAGATATAGTGATTTTGGACAGAGCAAACAAAAAAGCGACCGTAATAGAGGTCAGTGTACCCAATGATACAGGGCTTAACAGAGTTGAGAGGGAAAAGATAACAAAGTATCAAGGACTTATGTATGATATGAAACGAAATTGGAAATTAAAAGACGTTTCCATTATACCAGTCATCATAGGAGCAACTGGGCTTATGAAAAAGAACTTTAAAAAGTACATAGCAAGCATACCCGGTGAACCAAGTGCAAGTGAAATACAAACGATTGCACTGAAAGGGACGGCTAGAATCCTGAAAAGATCTCTTGGTTGGACTCATTAAAATAGGGGTAAATGTCAGACATCTGGTTGGATGTCCCATCCCCTAGAAGAAAAAGTTTAAGAAAAATGAGACAAACCACATTGTTGTGAAGTATGTGGTTCTTCTTTTGCACAGAAATCAACTTTATTCAATCATATACGAACGCATATAGGAGACAAAAGAAAAATGAAAAAAAAAAGAGACAAACCACATTCTTGTGAAGTATGTGGTTATTCTTTTACACGGAAGTCAACTTTGTCACAACATATGTTAAGACATACTGGAGAAAAACACATCTTTGTGAAGTATGTGCTTCTTTTTTTACACAAAAGTCACATTTGTTGCAAAATATGTTTACACATAAAGGAGACAAACAACATTCTTGTGAAGTATGCTGTCCTCATTTTGAACAGAAGTCATCTTTGTTTTATCATATGCAAACGCATACAGATGTATATGAAAAGAAACTGGAATCTTATAGAGATATCAACTGTACCAGTTATTATAGGTGCCATAGTGCTTTTGAAGAAGAACTCCTGATGATCCAAATGCAAAAGAGATCCAGACAATTGCACTTAAGGGAAGAATGAGGATACTAAAAAGACCTCGCAGTTGGTTTCAATGAACACCAGGGCAATGTCGGCAGCTGGTTTGGCTTCCACATACTCAGCATTACAATCTTAAAAGAAAGAAAATATTAAGAAAGAGAGAAAACACATTCTTATGTGGTGTTTTTTGGGGCACAGAAGTCACATTTGTTGCAACATATGCGAACACATGCAGGAGTGAAATCCTGGGAACATATACCCGAACGAACAGTTGGGAATGACAACTATACTATTCACTATGACTACATAATCCCTACTGCTACATATCTAGAAAACGCAGCTGTTAAACCAGATATAGTGATTTGGGACAGAGCAAACAAAAAAGCGACCGTAATAGAGGTCAGTGTACCCAATGATACAGGGCTTAACAGAGCCGAGAGAGAAAAGATTGCACTGAAAGGGATGGCTGAAAAGACCTCTTGGTTGGACTCACTAAAATAGGGGTAAATGTCAGACATCTGGTTGGATGTCCCACCCCCTAGAAGAAAAAGTTTAAGAAAAATGAAAAAAAAAGTGAAAAGAGTGAAATCATATATATACCATACATTACGACCATGTAATCCCTACAGCCACCTACCTTGAAAATGCTGCTGTGAAACCTGACATAGTTATATGGAATAAGTCAGAGAGGGTTGCAACCTTGATTGAAGTGAGTGTTACTAATGATGGTGGTCTTAACAGAGCTGAAAGAGAGAAACAGACCAAATACCAAGGTCTCATGTATGATATGAAAAGAAACTGGAACCTAAAGGAGATACCAATCATACCAGTTATCATAGGTGCCACAGGACTTATGAAGAAGAACCTGAAGTCCTACCTAACTAATATTCCTGGTGAACCAAGTGCAAAAGAGGTCCAGACAATTGCACTTAAGGGAACAGCGAGGATACTAAAAAGAGCTCTCGGTTGGTTTCAATAAAAAAGCAGGGCAATGTTGGCAGCTGGTTTGACTGCTCCATACCCAGCATTACAATCTTCAAAGGAAGAAGATTGTGGAGTCGATGATAAAACTTCAACTCTGACTCTTAGAATTTCTAGAATGCCGAGTCCAACTCTTACCCCTTTGATATCTTTGACTCCTACTCCAAGGCCCAACTCCGACACTGACTCCCACACACAACTCCTTCACCGCTATGTGCAAATCTATACTGCAGATCCATATACCAGCCTCCCACGCTTATTCAGCATTTTATAATTTTCATGTATCTCATTTGTTACGTTTAACATTCCCTTGCATAATAAATATAATCACATAAACACTCAACAAGTTTTATTAATTTTTTATCAAATTTTCACCCCCAAACAAGGCACATTGCTACTTTGGTGTAGGGGACTACTATCAGGTCAACAGCTACTGGGGTAATATATAGGGATTTGGGCAGCAAGATGTCGGGTCACGTTAAACTTGAACTTCTGCACATCAGTACTGTTTGGGAAACAGGGACCTGGAATGGAATTTAAGTCTAACGTTTCTGGGGAAGAAACTACTGAAGTAGAAAGATCTTTTACAGCTAGAGATATCTTCCGTGTGGGGTGGGATTTTGCTGCCTGTTGGGTTTGTCGAGGATGCTTACGTCGTGGAGGACACAAGTGCTTGCAGTTCGTTAGACAATTCCCCATTTAAATACTTGCAGAACAGGCAGAGGGATGTAAAATTTCGTCGATGGGACAGAGACTGAAGATTGGATGCCAGTTCAGAACCTATCAGATTGTCGATTCTCTTTTGAACCTTGTCTAGGAGTGAGAGACTGTTGGCAAATATGACAGCAATACTCCATACATGAGCGAATGGTGGCCTTATAGAGGTACAGGATACTTTTGGGTGTTAGTAGTTTTCTAGCATGGTAGAGAGACCCAACCTTCCTCGAAGCGGTCCTGTCAATGCTTTCTATGTAATTGTTCCAGCTCATGTTTCCTATGAACGTTAGGACAAGGAGTTTGAAAGATGTACTTTCAGATAAAGAGTCGTTGGGCATTGCTATAGGTGGTAGAGAAGGTTTCTTGTAATTGTTAAATGAAACCAGTTTAGTCTTGGCAGCATTGAATGTGACAATCCATTTTTGTCCCCACTCAACTACAGATTGGAGGTCATCCTCTAGTGTTTCTGCCATTTATCTAGATATGTGTTCATTTGTTTTCCTGACGTGCCTGTTATAGAGTGTGGTGTGGTGTCATCAGCATATATACCCATCTCAGAGGTAATTTTGTCGGGGAGGACATTTATGAATATCAGAAATAATAGAGGTCGAAGATAGACCCCTGATGCACTCCCACTGTTTAGATGTACGACCATCGAGGACAACCTGGATTTTTCTCTTATCTAAGAAGGATTTAAATATGTTCAGTATTCTTCCAGTGATACCATGTGATCTAATTTTCCTGGGGAGACCCTCATACCATACCCTGTCAAAAGCCTTTGATATATCTAGAGCTACCGCTCTACCCTCCCCCTCTTTGTCCAGTGCATGGTATATAAGTTCAGAGATTACAGTTAGGATGTTTGCTGTAGAACGGGCATATTGTTGGTCAGTCAGAAGTTTAGCATCTGTAAGATGATGGACTAGAGCTTGGTTAATTATGGACTCAAATATTTCGGCGAAAAGTGGGAGGAGGCTAATAGGGCGATAATTTGATGGGTCAGTTCTTTCGCCAGAATTCTTGAATACTGGTACCACAGAGACAGTTTTCCAACAGTCCACAAAGCAAGATTTATTAAGGCATTTGTTGTAGAGTTTGGAGAGAACAGGGGCTACTTTGACGGGGCACTTTTTAATAGCACAGCCGGGATGAGATCGGGTCCACATGCTTTAGAAGTGTCAAGTTTTTTATGATAGCATGCACCTGAGCAGGGGTGATTTTCAGATCGTCTAGCGTGGCATCTGTCCACAAAGGAAAGACAGATAGGGGTGGTTGGGATGGTCCAGTGTGGAGTTTGAGGCAAACCGACTGGGAAGCATGTTGACCTCGGTTTCTGAGCAAACAACCTCGTAATTGTTGGTTAGTGGGAAAATTGTTGATTGCCCATTATTTACTACACTGTTGTAGATTTTCCAGAAGTCACGAGTTCCTAATTTTTGTGCTTTGATGCATTTTTAGTGGTTTCAGTAAATTCTCTCTTAGCTGTCGCTATTTCTTTCTTAGCGTTACTTCTAGCTTCTATATACTTCTGTCTGTTTGAACTGGTTAAATTTGTGGTATGCATGCTAGCCTTTGTACAATGACAGTTGCACAAGTAGAAGTAAACCATTGGGGAGAGTGGGGCTTTCTGTAAAATTTCTGCATGGGAACATGTGCTTCAATTGCCGTTTTTAACCATTCAGTGGTCTCATTTGTGCACTGCAGCAGGAAGAGAAAATATATTTCACTATGGGGCATATCTGATAAGATTTCTGATGACTTCCTAGTCAGCCTTTTTACAATATCTCGTTGTTTTGAGCAATGGCACCTCAGTTTTGGCTCTAGAGTTTAGGGCGATTTCGACCATTATCACTGCATGATCAGCGTTCCCGAGTGGCTGTGGGCCTTTGTTATGCAGTTATCGGGAACTATGGTCAAAAACAGATCTAGAAGTGATGCGTGTTGTTCTTCCTGGTCAGGGAAACGGGTTGGAAACGTAACTCTTTGTCATATGGAGTGAGATATAGAGAAGCTATGTCTTGTTCTGCCCGCTGCGTCTGTGTAAGTAGAAAATCCAAGGCAGTTACTGTGGTGGACATTGAAGTCACCAAATACATGTACTTGTGTGCTAGTGTCGAGGGAGAGTGCTGTGTCTATGCTGTCAGAGACTTTGTTTATTATGGTTCAGTCCTGGGCCGAGGGAGAGTGGTAGAGAAAATAAAAGTAGCTAATGTTATGTTGCATGTTTAGTCTAAAGCACATAAAGGCTTGATTGTCCGATTCTAGGTTTGTTTCTTTAGTTAAGGGGAGGGTATTATGAATGTAAACGCCAAGTCCGTGCATATGTCTGTGAGAGTCCTTATGGCAGAGCGGGGGATATCCAGGCATGTTAAACTACTTAGAAGGGATGGAGGAGTGTAGGTTAGTCTCACTCATTGCTAAGATATCCGGAGTATTTGTTAGGAGAACTGCTTCAACATCAGCTAAATTAGTTCTAAGCCCATGGATGTTCGTGAATGCAAGCCTCAAGGAAGAGGCAAGTTGGATTTGTTTGACCCTAAGCCTGGTTAATGCTTATTTTTTTTGTACTGTCATCATTTTATTTTTAAGAGTTTCAATTTAGGTAAGGGGAGCTGAACACGAGGTTATGCAGAGTATCAGACATGCAACACAAGTAGACCATCAGCTGACCTTTCATCAACTAGGATTGTGACCTTAGGAAAGCCCACCGGGGATGAGTGCAGGGTCCCTTTCCATGTGCGACATGGCACTACAAACATCCCAATATTATACAACTGTTGATGGAGCAGCCGCTCTAAGCGCTACCAAAGAGTAAGGGCACCTGTACTACCAGTCGGTAACAGCAGCCAGGAACTGTCAATCCGGTACCGTCAACCCATTAGAAGACGGTCAATCCAATCTACTTGCACTGGCATATGTGGCATTCAAGCACTCCCAAGTGCCCAGTTTTGAGGGATGAGAGTGTGTCGGGAGTGGGGAAAACGGCGTTCATTGCCCTAGACAAGAAACAAGATCTACCACTGAGTGTTTCTGTCGAATCACTGTGATAGCGTCTCTGTGCCTGATTAATAGGCAAAGAAGAAGTATGGAAGTCTAGCGATAGACAGGGCCTATCAACTCCTTAAGTAATTAAGGTGGTCAAACTGGTAATTTGTTTGAGTCACCAGCTCTAGGAATGTTGTCATCCAAGACTGAAGAATTCTCCCCTCCCCCCCCTTTGGTTTAGTTTCAGAGTTTTACTTCTCCTAGACGGATGATCTGGGAAGATCTACTGGGTCCGTCATCATGGAGAGGGTTTGCTCCACGCCTGGGTCCTAATCCAGGTATTTCTGCGACCCCCCCCCCCGGTGGTTAGTTACTGTTACTGGGTTAGTTTGTAGAAGTTATTTATCTACTGGAAGTGATTTAGGGACAGTGCTATTTCATTGTCAATGGAAAAAGGGGGAATTAAAGTTCATGCAGTGGAAGCAACTGTTTGTAAGCGGGCTTGTTAGAAAGGAGTTAATGTGGTTTTTAGACTTTTCCTTTAGATTTTTTAAATTTTTATTTATTTACTTATATATTAGCTTAGGTATAGGATAACGTAATGGTATGAGTAGGTATTATGAATTGAACTAAGAATTGTTGTGCCCAATCTCTGTATATTTTAGATGACATGAGGGTAAGATGTTAGTGCAATAACATTAACCACGACAATGTAAGATGACATCTCAACTTAGTAATGGCGTGCTGACAAACGGTACCAATGAACAACAACCTTCAAGTCAAGCTGAGATTTTGAAGAGCCGCATATTGAGAGCAAACATAGTTGCAAACATCCCACTCCCAAGATTGACCAATACTCACTATATCGATGAAAAACTAAAACATAGGATGGAAATGCAGAAATTGTATCATGATAGAGCAGATCATGATCTACAAGCATATATTGCTGTACTTTTAATAATAAAATTTCGTGAGTTAAAAAGACTTGAAGGAAATATGCAAATGAGATGCAGTGTTTTTTATATAAAAAGGCTGTGTTTCAGAGAGAGAGAGAGAGAGAGAGAGAGAGAGAGAGAGAGAGGGGGGGGGTCTCTTTGGCTGGAGAACGTTCTGACAGATGTGTGCTGGTATTTGATAATTGTGAGAACGAGAACATAACGGTTGGGAACTCTTTGGATTTTACATTCTAAATAATCCAAACCTATTTAACTACAAGCTATTTTGGCACATCAACGGAAATGGGCGAACGATTAAGGTTAAGCAGTGACATTCTGATGTCGTTTACTGGAGAAGGCGATGCGGTTGCTTGGCTTAACAAGCTGAAGTTTGTGACAAAGCTGCAGTAGATTGAAAACACATCTACATTGATTCCACCGTATTAGTCGTCTATCTTGAAATGGGAGAAACAGATCAGACCATTGTTGAGACTATAGAGAACCGGGTTTTTCAGAGAGCGCATTTTCAGGCTTATAATAAACTCATAAGAGTTCCATGGACCGGAGAATCGGTGGATGTATATGCAGCAGAGATAAGGCTGCTAGTGGGATTGGTTGGATATATCGGACAAAATGATTTCATCAAAAGATCAATGCAAACAATAAAAAAAAACATTAACCAAGACAATGTAAGATGACATCTCAACTTAGTAATGGCGTGCTGACAAACGGTACCAATTAACAAAAACTTTCAAGTCAAGCTGAGATTTTGAAGAGCCGAATATTGAGAGCAAACATCCCAAGATTGACCAATACTCACTATATCGATGAAAAACTAAAACATAGGATGGATATGCAGAAATTGTATCATGATATTGTATCATGATATTGTATCATGATGCATCATGATACAATATTGTATCATGATAGAGCAGATCCTGATCTACAAGCACTTGTTCATGGACAAGATGTACGAATCGTGGATGACCAAACAGGGAAATGGACATCAGCAACAAATAGAAAGACATGCAGATCAAGATCCTATATCTTTCAACTCCAGACAAATCATAAAAAAGGAACAAAATCTAAATAATAGCATTAGAAGCACCAAACTCATAAACAGGTTCATTTCAATGACAATATCATTTCGTTATAAACAAGTCATACCAACACAAACAACATCTAACACCAGTTATCATAGAGAAAAACAACACAAATATAAAGAAAGGTAAGTTTTGAGTCATGTGTAATTAAGTAAATAGATATATGCGCAACTTTGCGAATAAGTAGAAGAAAAAAAAACAAAAACAAAAAACAAAAACAGAAAAACGACTTCGAATCAAAAAGCAAGCGAGCAATTTTTTTTTTGCCTGATATAATAAAAAAAAAAAAATTTAATTAAAAAATTTGGAAGATAAACAAATGAATTATTATTTTTTTTTTTTTTTTTACTTATTGAGTAAACAGAAAATGAAATCTATTTCGTTTCGTCAAATCGTTGTCTACTATTGAAGGAAGATCATTTTAAGTGCAATACAGTACGGGTATTTATTTATTTAACTCACACGAATCCCTAACAAGGCATATCACCACTTAGACATAAAAGGCTACTATTTGAGATCAAGTCTAGGAAAGATTAACACGATGTCGGTTTATGTTACATTCAAACTTTTGCATATCAGTACAGCCAGGAAAAAGACAACAGGAAGGGAATTCCAAAGTCTAGTTGTTCGAGGGAAGAGACTTAGAATAGAAAGCGAGGGAGTAGAAGTGCAACGAGTTCATCAGAACACATTCCATTAAAATATTTGTAAAACAGGCACAGCCATGCAACATTGCGGCGAGGGGACAAGGGGTGGCGCTTAGTTGATAAAGTGGGACCGATTAGATTGACAACTCTTTTTTGGAACCTATCCAAAAGGAGAGGCCAGTGGTAGATACACCAGTCCAGATGTGGCAACAATACTCCATGCATGGGCGAATGGTTGCCTTGTAGAGGTACAGGATACGCTCGGGTGTGAGTAGCCTTCTAGCTTGATAGATGGAACCCACCATCTTTGCAGCAATCTTTGCAATGTCTTCTATGCATTTGTCTCAGTTCATATTGCCCGCAAATGTTAGGCCGAGGAGTTTGAAGGTAGAATTCTCAGGTAAGTTGTTATTTTTCATCGACATAAGCAGTTCGAAAGGCGTCTTGTAATTATTAAAGGAGAGCAGCTTAGTTTTACTAGCATAAAATGTTACCATTCATGTGCATCCCCCTGCCATAATTCTCTGGAGGTCATTTTCTAACGATTCTGCAATTATCTTAGGTATGTATAGCTGTTCTTCCCTCATGCATGTTATAGAGCGTTTTATCATTAGCAAATATACCCATCTCGGACACAATATTATCAGGAAGGTCGTTTTTGAATATTAGGAATAATAGTTGTCCAAGGATCGACCCTTGAGGCACTCCTGCATTAATGTTATGCTGCTTGAATGTATGTCCGTCAATGATAACCTGTATGTTCTATTCTCTAAGATGGGTCTAATTACATTTAGTATACGTCCAGTTATAACGTACAATTTTGTGCCAGACTTTGTCAAAGGCCTGTGGTATATCTAGGGCTACAGCTGTGGATTCGACCGCTTTATCCAGTACATGGTATATGTGTTCACAGATTAATGTTAAAATATATGCAGTAGAATGACATTGCATGAATCGATACTGTTTGTCACAGAGAAGATCTGTTTTTGTGAGGTGGTGAACTAGTGCTTGATTAAGATCTCAAAGATTTTATTGAAGAGGGGGAAGAGATTAATGGGACGATAATTGAGAGGGTCTCTTCATTCACCAGAATACCTGTACATCTTCCAGCTACTAAGGAAGCATTATTCAGCAAGGCATTTAATGTAAAGCATGGAAAGTATGGGGGCTAGCTCAGTTAAGCATTTCTTAATTAGTATAGCAGAGATGAGATCAAGCCAACGCGCCTATGAGACGTTTAATTTTTTTATGATATCACAGACATGAGAAGGAGTGATTTTACATCATCTAATGTGGCTTCACTCCGCGATAGGAAATTTGGGAGGGAATTGTTTCTTGGCTCTAAGGTGGAGGTGGAGGCAAACCGCCAGGACAGCAGTTCCGTTTTCCCCATTACTGTGCATGTAACCTTTTGGTTGTTGGTCAGTGGAGAAATTACTGATTGTCCTTTATTAACATTTACATTATTATAGATTTTTCAGAAATCACAAGTTCCTATCTTTTCCGATTCTATGCGTTCCCTGATTATTTCTTTTGGCTGGCGCAATTTCTCTCTTACAATGATTTCTAGCATCTACGATTTTTTGCTTATTTGTATTTGACTTATGATGAGATCGGAACTGGTGGAATGCTGTTTTAGAACCTCTCTGGAATCGGATCGGATCTGGCCGAATGCTGTTTTGTGCAATAGCAGCTGCACAATCTGTAGTGAACCATGGACGTGAGTGAGGCTTGCTATAATACTTCTCTCAAGGAACATGTGCTTCAATTTCTACTTTGCACGATTCAGTTGTCTCATTGGCACACTGTTCAGCAAGAAGAGAGACGATATCAGTCCATGAGGTATCTCGGATGTGTTCTCTAATGGTTTCTCAGTCAGCTCTGTTATAGTACCTTGTTGTTTTCAGCAATGATTCCTAAACTTTAGGTTGGGATTTAAATGTGATGTCAACTGATCCCCCTAGGTGGTCTACGTTTCCAAGTGGACTGTGGGTATTAGTCACACAATCCTCATGTATTGCGGTGAGAAATAGGTCTAGAAATGGAGTCTGCTGAGGTTCACGATCTGGTAGGCCGTTGGAAACATTACTGTCTGTGTGAGGAAATAGGCTATAGAGAAGCTACAAGTAGAGCGTTCAGCTGCATCTGTGTAACCTGGGAAAGCAACCCAATTTTTATCATTAAAATCACCAAACACATGTATTTGGGTGTTAACATCCAAGGAGAGAGCTGCTTCTATACTATCAGAGACATGATCGATTCTGACTTGAAGAAAAACGGTATCGCAGTGATGAAATGTTAGTCAAAATCAAATAAAAGCCTGCTCATGAGATTCAAAATTTTTCTTTCTAGTTTAAGGGACGGTGCTACGAATATAGACTCTAAGCCGTACATATATGTATCCGAGTCCTTACGGCAACGAGGGAAGTACTCTGTCGTGTTAAAATAGTTAGAGGGGATTGAAGAGTGTAAGTTTGTTTCACTTAATGCTAAGATATCTGGGGAGTTTACTAAAAGGTAAGACTTTACATCATCTTGATTACTTCTAAGCCCACTGATATTTGTAAAAGCGATCCTCAGAGGCAGAGGCGAATTGGTTTTGTTTGAGTTGTTGTCTAGTTTTATCATGATATTTGTTTTGGTTGTCATTTCATTACATTTTTGTTTAATGTCAGGTTAGGGGAAGAGTGCTGAGCAAAGTAGACCTGTTTTAACGTCAATTAGTGGTCAATTAGCCGAGTCCTGTCTAGAATGTATAGTCTCGTGAAATCCCACTAGATATATCAGCAAGGTCCCTTTCCAGGCGCATGACACTATAACTATCCTGAGATGATAGAGCAGCCAATCTAAGCGTTACTAAAGAGTTAGGGCTACTGTACTGTCAGTCAGAAACAGCAGTAAGACAAACTGTCACTCAGTTACCCTCAACCTCTCAGACAAAACCGGCCCAAAACAAGTCTAGTAAGCGCAAGTGACATGCAAGCAAACCCAATTTTTTCAGTTTCTGAGAGAATAGAAATTTAAAATAGGGAATATGACAACCACGTTCAATGTTCTAGTCAGGAAACAAGGCCAAGCACAGAGTGGATCTGCTGAGTCCCTGGTAGTGAACCTCTGGCATGGTTAATAGACAAATGAGAAGTGGGACAGTTGGCGATAGGAAGAGCCTATCTACTCCTTAAGCAAGTTAGGTTTGCAATCCAGGAATTTGTTCGAGTCACCAGCTCCAGGAAGGTTGTTGACCATGACTAAGGAGGCCTCCCTCTCCCAGTTTTATTATCCAAGTTTTCTTTCTCTTAGATGGTATATCTGACAACATCTACGAGTCCATCATACCGAAAGGGGTAACCATGCACCTGGTTTCTACAACAGTTATTTCTGTGCCCCTGCATGGATTGAGATATTGAGTATCTTACTTCAAAATTTTTCTCTAGTCTGCACAAATAAGCGCAGGATTGGATTAGATTTTCCCTCCAACATTTAAAAGAAATTGTATCTTTCAAATACTGCGAGAGAATCAATCTCCTCTTGCAACTTGAACAAACAGAAAGTGCGGCCAATTATGGATTATTGGAAGTTAAATTAGTATGTGGATGTTCATACGCTGCTGTGCTGGATCTACGCCAAGCCTATTTGCAAGTACACAACTGACTGGCCATTTCCCGATGTGTGGCTGGTTAAGCATCGCCATAGTGTTTGTAAAACGAAGAGCAAACATAATGACGACTGGATGGAATGACGAAGTGCCAGACTTTATTCTAGCATGTATGATTGAAGACATTTGTTTGAGAGCAGCCCAGGACAATCCAGTGAAAGGTTACTGGTGTATCTGTGGAGAAGATGTTACATTTTGAGGGGGGACGCTAGTTCCATTACTACAGGCGTGGTTGTGGAAAGCAATGGTTCCATGCCAGAGGACGCAAGCTGGCTCCAAGCAGTGCATGAAGACAAACACATCAATTTAGTTGAGCTTGATGCTTTGCTGTGAGGCGTCAACCATGCATTACAGTGGACAACCAAAACCATACATTTACGAACGGACTCTGTCTGTGTATATTGGTGGATAACTGACATACAAGAGTGCACACCAAAGCAGCTCCAGAAAGGTTAATTAGGCGTCACCTCTCCACACTTCGAGATTTGAACTCAGAATATGCACTAACAATCGATGTAGGGGTCGTTAAGTTTCACCAAATGATCAACTTACTCGAGTATCACAGCGGTGGTTAAATGAGATCCATAAAGTGACAGAACCCAGAAAACTTGTGTGTGTCACAGAACATGAACATGTGTCTTAAATACAGACAATTCATTGGTCTAGTGGACATCCCGGTGTGAAATGAAAACGGTACTTTGTGAAGATAGCCAATCCTCTAATAACTGAATCTGAAGTGTGGTCAGTGGTTGGGGATCGTAAAGAATGCCAGTCCATAGATTCATCTCTGGTGCATTGGAAGCCAGGTAGGCTTGACGTCCCGGAAACCTGGAGCAGGGTTGTTATGGATATAACCCATTTTGGCACTCAGTTGTACTTGACGATAATAGACTGTTGCCGTTTTGCCATTGGAGGCAGTTGCACCAACAGGATTCTGAACTGATGGACTATTTGGTTCGATCATACCTCCAGAACATCACCAACATGACCTCCCACAACACCAAAGCCAGCCCGATCATTTATTGTTCTACCCTGTAAAGCCTTGATCTCAATAACTAAAACTTGGCCAACTCCCACCTTTATTTTACGGTATCCGTGGCAATTCAATGTCTTTCCGTCAGTCGTCCTGCTAACAAACGCGACATACAACTTTACTCACCAGCGTCTGAATTCAACACCATTAACTCTTGTTCATCTACATGTACTTTCATGGGAGGGAGTTTCTCGGGGGGGGGTGACTGATGCTCATGCTTCCATCCTCTGACATTCCTTTGGTACTGTGATGTTATGTGTTTATGTTGCCTGCAACTGAAACAACGTATCTTCACAATGAATCTTGCACCCGGTTACTCTTGAGGATTTTGTGAACAGTCCTTCATCGTGTGATTTTTCACTTCCTGAATGTTTAATGTGTTGTGCTAGTTGTTTTGTTAGGTTTCTATAAATAACAACAGGTCAAGGATATCATCGTTCAGACAAACATGGCCGACTAACCAAGTCTCTTTTATTCACGTTTATATCTGAGAGTTATTATAAACTTATAAAACATTGAGCAAAGGGTGGGGGACAACCCCCATTAATCCAATGGACATAACATCTCCCTTTTTTTATTTAATAATGTTTGATGTCCTTCAGTATTCAAGCGATATGATCTCGATCTCTCTCTCACTCTCTCATACACACTCTCTCGATATAATATCGATTAAAAAAGAGTTCATTTATATATATAGATATATATGTGTGTATATATATATATATATATATATATATATATATATATATATGTTATAGGTCTAGCTTGATAGGTGGTTTTGACTGACGTCCATATCTAGTTGATGTATATTTTTGAGAGGTGAAGGTGGGCATGCTGTTCTGATGGTTTTTTCCCTTGGTAGATGACTGTGATCATGGGATTCCGATGTGTGAGCCTCGACTATTTCTGGTGGTTTGGGTACGATGTGTCGTCGATTGCATCGGATTATTTTCCCTTCTTCTTTGGTCCGTAGAATATAGGAACGTGGTGTATTTGCCGTTCCAACAATGATGGTTTGGAGGGTTGTAGCTTCTGACCAATACTGGTGTGCCATTTTCAAGTGGTTGTAGCTCTTTAGCATTATGTGCGAGTCGTTGTTAAGCCTATTGTTTCTGTTCCCTCTGTCTAAAACTCTCAAGATCAGACCATCTGGTTTTAGTAGATCTGGACGAGTCGGGATGTTTGTCCTGAGGCGTCGGCCCATTAACAGTTCACTGGGGCTACACCCGCAGTCCATTGGTGTTTCTCTGTGTGCAAGCAAAGAAAGATATGGGTCTGTTGCGTTCTTTAGCATTCTTTTCGTTGATTTTACACAGGCTTCCATTGCTTTTGGAGTAGGACTGTTTGTAACATGCTGAAATCCCCAGTCGTTTGTCTGGGAAAAATAGCTTGTAAGTTCTGTATTATTGCACTGGAAGTCATTGATGCAAGCAATCGAGAGAAGTAGTCGACAACTATGTCATACCTGCTGCCTTTCAACTCAAACAGATCAGAGGCTACAGTGTGCATTGGTCTTGTTGGAAGCTCAGTTTTCATGAGGGGTTCAGGCGGTTGGTGTCTTAGCTCGGCGCATCTTGGGCAGTTTTCCACAGTCCTTTTGATTTGGTCAGACAGTCCTGGCCATCATATGGATGGGCGAGCTCTTTGTCTGCACCTGGTAATTCCCTGATGACCAGAGTGGATTTTGGCGATGATAGTCGGTCTCAGTAGTGATGGGATTATGGTCTGTGTGTCATACATCAGTAATCCATTCTCGCATGTGATGCTGCTGCAGTAAGCCCAATAGGGTTTAATTGATGCTGGGACATAATCCTTTGGTGCCCATCCGTTTCTTACATATTGTAATATGTAGTTGCTTATTTCATCAGTTTTAGTGTCTTCCTCCAACTCTTTCAGACGTTTTTCTATGGCAAGTAAAGACTCCATCATGGTGTGGACGAACGTTGTTGCTAACTCTTCTAGGTCCATTACCGGATACCGCTCTTGACCGAGATTCAGCTGTATATAGTTCCTTACCAGGGATATAGTGAATTGTGTATGCATACCTCATTAAACGTATTCGAAACCTCAGTATCCTTGCTGGAAGTTCACTGAGGTCCTTGGTGCCTAGTAGTGACACCAGTGGTTTGTGATCTGTCTCCACTGTGAAGTGTAGACCAACAAGATAGTCTGAAAAGCGTTAACAAGCCCATGTTATTGCTGGCGCCTCCTTTTCAGTTTCGGACATGTCTTGTGAAGCTTAGGCGATGGAGTGTAATTTTGTGCCATTCTGTCGTTCTAATAATACTGCTCCCAGCCCGTTAGATGAAACGTCACTAGAAACCAGTCTCATTTGATGGGTTGTACAGGCATAGCATGGGTGCTAAACACAATGCTTTTTTGATGGAGCTGAATGCATCCTGTTGTGCATTGTCCTAAACAAACGCATATTTTTGACTCAATCCCTTAATGGGTTAGTCATGTTTGTTAGGTTTGGGATGAATTTTCCTAATTGATTCATATTCCCTAGGAATCGGCGGGTTTCTGTCATGTTCGTTGGTGTTCGGAATTGAGACACCAGTGAGCCTTTCCGGATCAGGTCGCAGGCCGTCAGCACTTGACTGATGACTCTGATATTTCACTTTTTTCGGAATTGAGTGTAATGCCAGCAGCCTGAATTTTTTGTAGTTTGCTTTTCATCCGGGCATTGTTGATTTTCCCATATACTAAAACGTCATCTTGCATGCATATGGCTCCAATTTTGCATATGTTATATTTAACGCATCTGGTAGCAAGAATTGGAGAAAACACAGGTGAATTGTTTAGGATGGATTTATTCAAGGAATGACGTGAGGAATTACCACGGCGTTCTGTGTGATTGTTTTAAAAGTCCTTCCGCTGCCTTGAAACGCACATGTGTATATGTGAATAAAGAAACAAAAAACTGCAAAAAATGGTGGGCGATAATTAGCTTAACCTTAACCAACATTTACCCGACCAAAATATTACAGGGCCTAACACGAATGCACAATTTATTTATTCTTAAAATTTAATTTTAATTGTATTCTTTGTGGATTCAGAATTGAAACATATTACAAAATAAACAAATAGGATCTTTTAAAATTATTACACATATGAAATTGGCTCCGATTTCGGTCTCTTGTACTTGTATCGTGCGCCTCTGGTAGATCTCACTCGCTGATGAAATACCAAACGGGAGGTGGTTGAATTGGTATCGTCCAAATGGAGTTATGAAGGTCGTCAGCAAACGGGATTCTGATGAAATTAGTTTATATTTACATTAATTTAATTGAAGCAGTGTCAAAAAGTTTCGGCTTTGGTAACCAAGACTAGGTTTTAAATGTTAACAATGTGTTTAAAAGTGTTAAATGTTTACAATATGTTAAAAAGTTTTAAATGTTAACAATGTGTTAAAAAGTTTTAAATGTTTACAATATGTTAAAGTGTTAACACGAAAACATGAACAGATAAATCCAAATAAAATGTCTTCAACCATTTTGATTTTACCTTTTTTTATTTTTTTACAAGAGAAATTCATCATATTTATTTTTTATCTGTGAAAGTTAAGAATTCCGACGTATTTTTGTAAATATTTAAAAGCAATCTTTTAATACGTCGAAAGGGAAAATCGATAATGTAGTTTTTTTTTGTATTTATATCAATTTTACTGAATCAGTGCCGGAATGTTTCCGTTTTGTTAACCAAAACTACAATTTTTTATGTTAACAAGAGGTTAAAAACTATGAACATTAAAACTAGACTAAAACATTATTTAATTGGAATTCATTATTAAAGATAAGTATTATTATTATTATTATATCATTTATTAAGATAAGTATTATTATTATTATATTATTTATTAAGTATTATTATTATTATTATATTATTTATTAATATTATTTACTAATTTTATTTATTTATCAATTTTATTTATTAATTTTATTTATTGATTTTATTTATTAATTTTATTTACTAATTTTATTTATTGATTAATTTTATTTATTGATTGATTTTATTTATTTATTAATTTTATTTATTGATTAATTTTATTTATTGATTTTATTTATTGATTTTTATTTATTGATTGATTTTATTTATTGATTTTATTTATTAATGTTATTTATTAATATAATTTATTAATTTTATTTATTAATTTTATTTATTGATTTTATTTATTGATTGATTATATTTATTGATTTTATTTATTTATTAATTTTATTTATTAATTTTATTTATTGATTTTATTTATTTATTAATTTTATTTATTGATTTTATTTATTAATTTTACTTATTGATTTTATTTATTTATTAATTTTATTTATTTATTTTATTTATTTATTAATTTTATTTATTAATTTTACTTATTGATTTTATTTATTAATTTTATTTATTAATTTTATTTATTAATTTTATTTATTGATTTTATTTATTAATTTTATTTATTAATTTTATTTATTAATTTTATTTATTGATTTTATTTATTTATTAATTCTATTTACTAATTTTATTTATTTATTTTATTTATTGATTTTATTTATTAATTTTATTTATTGATTTAATTATTAATTTTATTTATTTATTTTATTTATTGATTTTATTTATTTATTAATTCTATTTACTAATTTTATTTATTTATTTTATTTATTGATTTTATTTATTAATTTTATTTATTGATTTAATTAATTTTATTTATTAATTTTATTTATTGATTTTAGTTATTTATTAATTCTATTTACTAATTTTATTTATTTATTTTATTTATTGATTTTATTTATTAATTTTATTTATTTATTAATTTTATTTATTAATTTTATTTATTGATTTTATTTATTAATTTTATTTATTAATTTTATTTATTGATTTTATTTATTTATTTATTGATTTTATTTATTTATTAATTTTATTTATTGATTTTAATTATTAATTTTATTTATTGATTTTATTTATTTATTAATTTTATTTATTGATTTTAATTATTAATTTTATTTATTGATTTAATTATTAATTTTATTTATTGATTTTATTTAATTATTTTATTTATTGATTTTATTTATTTATTTTATTTATTGATTTTATTTATTTATTTTATTTATTAATTTTATTTATTTATTGATTTAATTATTAATTTTATTTATTTATTTTATTTATTTATTTTATTTATTTATTAATTTTATTTATTAATTTTATTTATTAATTTTATTTATTAATTTTATTTGTTGATTTTATTTATTGATTTTATTTATTAATTTTATTTATTTATTTATTGATTTAATTATTAATTTTATTTATTTATTTTATTTATTTATTAATTTTATTTATTAATTTTATTTATTAATTTTATTTATTAATTTTATTTATTGATTTTATTTATTTATTAATTCTATTTACTAATTTTATTTATTAATTTTATTTATTAATTTTATTTACTAATTTTATTTATTAATTTTATTTATTTATTAATTTTATTTATTGATTTTATTTATTGATTTTATTTATTAATTTTATTTATTGATTTTATTTATTGATTTTATTTATTAATTTTATTTATTAATTTTATTTATTTATTTTATTTATTAATTTTATTTATTGATTTTATTTATTTATTTTATTTATTAATTTTATTTATTGATTTTATTTATTAATTTTATTTATTGATTTTATTTATTTATTTTATTTATTAATTTTATTTATTAATTTTATTTATTGATTTTATTTATTAATTTTATTTATTGATTTTATTTATTAATTTTATTTATTGATTTTATTTATTGATTTTATTTATTAATTTTATTTATTTATTTATTGATTTAATTATTAATTTTATTTATTTATTTTATTTATTAATTTTATTTATTAATTTTATTTATTGATTTTATTTATTTATTAATTCTATTTACTAATTTTATTTATTAATTTTATTTATTAATTTTATTTATTAATTTTATTTATTTATTAATTTTATTTATTGATTTTATTTATTAATTTTATTTATTTATTAATTTTATTTATTGATTTTATTTATTAATTTTATTTATTGATTTTATTTAATGATTTTATTTATTGATTTTATTTATTTATTTTATTTATTAATTTTATTTATTGATTCTATTTATTGTGGACTATTATTCTTATCTTAGTTCTTTCACAACGTTTCGACCAACTACTCCTTTGGCCTTCATCAGGTGGTAACCGCGACAAGATAGGAACTCTGAATCTCCTAACTGCAATTATTACCTCCCGTAGTTGTCGTATCACCACGTTTTGGCCAAGTAAGCCTCTGGCCGGCTTTGGGTAGAATTGAAACTACTATCTTCAGACAATTCCATGGCTCAGTTGATAGAGGTATTGAATCTCTGCAGTTCCAGGTGAGATAGCGGTTTCAATCCCACCCAAAGCCGGCCAGAGGCTTAATAGGCCAAAACATAGTGAGATGACACAACTACAGAAGGCAGTATCCCGTAGCTGTTACCACCTGACGAAGGTCCGAGGAGTAGTTGGCCAAAATGTCGTAAAACAACTAAGAAAAGAAGAGTCAGCAATAAATAAAATTAATAGTCAAACAGTTGAACCATCTTTGATGTTTTTTTTTATTCTCGGTAAATTGGCAGGTGCTCGTCTGAACTCCAATCTCTGGTCCCCCCTCGCCAAACTTTCACGAAAAACACCCGTCTAGCTGAATCCACTGTGAAAAATTTCCCCCACTCTATATCTGTGCCTAAATCAAAATGCGAATTCCATGAACAAAGCTTCTTTCTTAGAACTGCACGTCTGTGGAACTCTGTTCTGTCTGCCTGCTTCCCACCGGACTACAACTTGGATGTCTTTAAGTCCAATGTTAACAAATTCCTAATGAACCGCCCCCTTAAGTAAACACTTCATCAAATCTCCACACTAACGTAATGTAATAACCCTTATCCCTGAGTGGCTTCCGGGCCTTGATAAGTGGTGATCACTGTGTAAAAAAAAAATTCCTCTAAATTGAAATGGGATATTATTCGTTTCACCAACATTTTCTTTTAGACACAGTTTAAAAACACATGAATGCCTACTGGAAAGAACCTGAATGCCTACTAGACACTATCTCCTAGTGTCTAATGTCTCTATTTACAGGGGCTTGTCAGAACTACCTGACATGAGGATACTGTTCCTTAGAAATAAACCCTGACTGAATATTCAAAATCACATAGTATTAGTTGCCGAAATAAGATATCCTTACAAAATATGAAAATGGTTAATTGGGAAGAGGAAAATTATCCTCTCAATTTCTTTACTAAGTTTTTGAGAGACAAATGTTTACAAGTTGAACATTCGAATATCTCAGTTCAAGTGGTAACCCGTTCTTGTTTTATTTCACTTCAGTTGAAGTTCTCAGACCTGGGGCAAACACTTGAACTCTATACAAGATACATAGATATTCGACTGTTCACTTAAAGTTCTTTATTTCTCAAACACTGAGTTAGTAAAGAAATCGAAAACAATTTTCCTCTCCCGAATTAACCATTTTTATATGTTGTCGTATATCTTTCCTTTTGGTCTCTTGGTCTTACTGAATTCCAGGACAAGAATTTATCTAGTCTAGTGGAGTATCCAGATTCATGCTCTTATTGAAATAACATCACTTGGAGAAGGCGCAGCATTCCTCATAAAAGCTAATGTGGGTTAGCATAGAAAGGAAATATTGTTTCGACTGTGAATACTATGTGATTTTGAATATTTGGTCAGGGTTTACTTTTAGGAAAAGTATCCTCATGCCAGGTTGTTCTAACAAACCCTTGTACAGCGAGACCTCAGGATAGTGTCTTTTAGGCATTCAAGTTCTTTCCAGTAGGCTTTGAAGTTCTCTCCTTAAAGAAAAGAAATATCCACACAGTTTACAAGAATATGGATTTTCCTTTTTTAATTTAACTCCCGTTAGTTTTAAGAGATAAAGGAGCTCCCTCCTGAAGTTAACACTTGCTTCTGTTATGATTTGGATTTATATCCGAGGGCTCTTTTAAGAATAGATGCTTTATGGCTTCTATTTGTATTTGATTACAGCTTGGTCTTCCAGGGATTGCTTCTAAGCATTTATGAAGATTCTTTTTATTAAGCCAATTGGTCCTATCTCAACCGGTATAATGTTTATTTGTTTCAGAGACCATGTTGTTTTCAGGTAATTTTTTAGGTCCTGATATTTTATCTTTTCCCGTTCAGCTCTATTAAGGCCAGTGAGTTCTCATATGCCTTACTAAACTTGATTTTCGGGTAAAAGAACAGCCACACACTTCACAAGAATGTGGCTTTTGACCAGTGTGTGTTCTCCTATGCATGACTAAATGTGATTTTTGAGAAAAAGAATAACCACACACTTCACAAGAATATGGCTTTTCCCCAGTGTGAGTTCTCATATGTGTCACTAAATTTGATTTTACAGAACAAGAATATCCACACACGTTACAAGAATGTGGCTTTTCCCCAGTGTGAATTCTGATATGTTTCACTAAATTTGATATTATCAAACAAGAATACCCACATACTTCACAAGAATGTGGCTTTTCCCCAGTGTGAGTTCTCATATGTCTCACTATATTCGATTTAACAGAACAAGAATATCCACACACTTCACAAGAATATGGCTTTTCCCCAGTGTGAGTTCGCATATGTTTCAATAAATTTGATTTTATAGAACAAGAATATCCACACACTTCACAAGAATGTGGCTTTTCCTCAGTGTGAGTTTGCATGATTTTTATAAACTTGATATTTGCAAACTAGTGTGAGTTCTGATATATTTCACTAAAGTTGATTTTTCCAAACAAGAAGATCCACATACGTCACTTTTGTATTTTATTTTACTTCAGTTGATCAAGTGGGATAACACTTGAACTCTAATGGAACATTCGAATATCGATGTATCTCATGTAAAGTTCTTTATCTCTCAAACACTGAGTTAGTAAAGAAGTTGAGAACATAATTTTTCTCTCCCCAATTAACCATTTGCATATGTGTTAATATATCTTTCGTTTTGGTCTCTTGGTTTTTATCTAGTCTTGTGGAGTATCCAGTTTCGTGCTGTTGAGGTAACATCACTTGGAGAGGGCTTCACAAGACTGAGTTCTTATATGCTTCACTAAACTTGATTTTAAAGAACAAGAATATGTTTTCCCCGGTGTGTTCTTGCATTTTTCAATAATATTTTTCTGGAATCAATGTAGTACAAGTAACAGCTTAAACGCATATTAGTTTAAGTTCAAGATGTTTAAACTAATTTAAGAATCAGTCCTTTCTTCACAAGAACATAGTTATTATT
Source organism: Euprymna scolopes (assembly GCF_053919585.1). Lineage (NCBI taxonomy): Eukaryota > Metazoa > Mollusca > Cephalopoda > Sepiida > Sepiolidae > Euprymna > Euprymna scolopes. Next base: position 145,766,556 of record NC_136527.1, read on the forward strand.
TCGAGTTTATTTTGAAAAAGATGTTTAATAGTGTTGTGGCTTCTTTTACTGAATAAAATGTGTTTTTTTCGAAAAGGTACTTTTCTTCTGCAGATTGTGATTAATGTATTTAAATATTAAACACACGTTTGACAAACATAAATATTGTCTTTGCGATGAGTGATTTTTTTCAATGTTACAAACAATTTGATGCCTAGTTGAAATAAAATTTCGCAAAGATGCATCTGTTGTCTTTCGCATGAGAAAATAAATTGTTTATAGAATAATTTGAAAGAAAGTGATGATCCATAAAAATTCAACAAGTTTTTTAAACAGGAACATCTGCAAATAAAAATAAAGACATATTAATATTTGTTATAATGTCATTCACACATTAGTATTGTTTATCGTTGTCAATATTATATGATGGTAAATTATGATTGTTCGCTTTATAGCTGAAATCTGTATTTCAGTAAAGTTTGGTCTTCCAGAGATTAGACATTAGAAAATATTTGTTATAATGTCATTCACACATTAGTATTATTGTAATTGTCTGTATTTTTTTTTCTATGGGATGAAGTAAAAATAATAAACAGAGAGACCCACTGGAAAATGAGAAAACTTAAAGAAACAGCTCACATGCTCGGACATAACAACCTACTGAGCAAACCAAGCATAGAGCTGAATGCAATTTGGACACCTCTGATAGAGAGAAAAAACCTTGAATAACAACATAGGTTTAACATAAAAAAACAACAACTAAGAATTGTCCTAGTGACATATGGCCGAGTGGTCCTAGATGTTGTATCAAAGTTTACAGTTACCAAAAGGTGCTGAGTTCAATCCTGAATGAAGGCAGTGAAAAAGTCACATTCAAAACAGAGAATCAGCAACTATGTCCCAAAGCCTAGCTGGAGTCCGAACATGGTACCCCGTAATAATAATAAAGGGTTTGGTTCGAGACTCCTAACAAACGGTTCCCCAGTTCGATACAAAACACCTGACGAAGGCCGGAGGGCAAAACGGCCGAAACGTTGTGACAATAACAACCAAGATGAGGAAGTCAGTCTGACAATCTCAATCAATTAGTATTATTGTTGTCAATATTATTTACATCAATTACATGTAAACTAATATAATGACATTAGAAAATATTTGTTATAATGTCATTCACACATTAGTATTATTTATTGTTGTCAATATTATTGGATTGAACTCATAACGCATCAATTTAATGTAAAATAATATAATAACAGAAAATATTTGTTATAATGTCATTCACACATTAGTATTGGTTATTGTTGTCAATATTATTGGATTGAACTCATAACACATCAATTCATTTAATTTTACATAATATAATTTTACACAGAAACACTCGATACAAGTGTTGCTTCGAATATTGTCTATATAGCCGATATAATATATAAATAAATATATATATATATAAGAAAGGTTATTCCAAAGTTTTAATGTATTTAAAATCAATTAACCAATGGTAGTGTAATATATGAATAAGAATTGAAGCCCTGTTACTTGACTCAAATATTAAGCACCATGATTAACAGTTAGGTAATCGTGCATATATATATATATATATATATATATATATATATATATATATATATATATATATATATATATATATGCTGGCAAAAACCAAAGACAACAAAAAGTAATAACTTCATATTTGTAGTTTTCCGATATTACAATTGTTTCGACATAAACCAGACAAGTTTAAATTTTATATCATTTAAAAATGTTCATAGTAACACCATCAGGAATGTTTGAAAAAAATTACGAAGTTTGTACATATCTTAACACATTTTATTCTGTTAAAACTACATCGGGTAGTAATTACAACCCTTTGGTGTTGTGTTAATTATAATTTAAATGGTACCTATTTTCATATATTAGTTTAAATTATATATATATTTAAATAAGTGTTAAAACTGAGTATTTTTTAACATTATTTTATTATTCCGTGTTTTGGTTTTTTATTGAGAATTACGTTTAGATCATTGTAATAATGTTTTTAAATCATTGAAATCGTTTTTAATGCGTTTACGTTCTGTGAAGCGTTCTCTTCAGAAATTATTTAAAATGCTTAGAATATATTCAAAATGTGTTGGAGATGTAAAAATAGCATTTTCGTAGTTCATTTGAAATATTTCCAAGAGGTGGAAACGTGTAAGTGTATACTATTCATTGGAATGTTCAATTTTTATTACTGTTTTATTGGGCTGTGGTCACTCTTGTCTTGTGTTTCTCTCTCTTACTCTCTCTTTCTGCTTGTGTTTTTTCTTTTCCTTCCGGGTAGGATGTATGTGTGTGTGTGTGTTTTCTTTTATTGGTTTGAAGAATGTGTGTACTGTTTTATAGTATTATGAAGTTATTTGCTTCCCTAGAAAGGTAACTGTGATCCAAGTTCAATGTGTATATGTGAGGAGGCTTCCCCCCATTCCCGAAATGATCAGACAGTATGTATTGTTCGTGTATACTTCCTAGTTAAATAAGCATTGGAGGGGCTGCACTGATACCAATGCATCTAAAATGGAACCATCCTTCACAATCATCACAACAGATCATGTCCGATCCATCATCAGGTTGATCGCATCCAGGACAGATCCAAAATCGCTTGCTCTCCTGCTCTAAGATGGGTTCCCCCAGGCTGGTGTCCGACCAAGAAATAACCTCATCTGGTTCCCAATCTTCATAATTAGTTCTGGAACCATCTGCTTCTACTTCATGTTTTGCATGCAGATCTAACATGTACAGATGCTTCAGGGAATATGTTTTCACATTCCCATCTCCCCGACGTATTTGTGCTGAGCGTACCAAACCATCATCACCTGGGAACAACCCTTCTACTTTTCCAAATGCCCATTGTTGGGGAGCTTTATTATCACAATATCTCCCACCTGTATTTTATTTGATGTTGGATAAAGCAAGTACTCCTCATGCCATAATTGTTTGAATTCCTCGAGCAGCTCCTCGCAGTTACTCAAGGAGTCCAACAATACCTGCCTGGAAGGTAATTCATCATCGTTAATTGTAGGACTCTCCAACCTGAGAAGTACAGGGTTTTGATCCAGGTGAAGAAAGTGATTAGGCATAATCACCTCCGGGCCTGAACCGCTAGAACTCGCATAGGTTAATGGCCTGCTGTTCACCGCCGATTAGACGTCTGAGATGGCTGTCCACAGCTCCGGTTGACTGTAGATGGATCTGCCAATGGTTTTGTAAAGGCACTCCTTCAACGTCCTTATAACTCACTTCCAAATTCCAGGCTGAATGAAGCGGAATTCTAGCATGCTTCACATTATAATAACCAAATTTCTCTTAAAATTCTAATGAAGTTAGGGCTTGATGTAGAAAGTTAGTTCCAGATTAGTTCTAGATTTCGTGTTGTCACTTTATATATTATATATATGTTAGGTGTATATGAGTATGGATTGTATATATGTGAAGGTAATCCCCACAGATTAGAAAATCTAATGAAGGCCAACAGGAAAGTATGGATTGTCATGTCCTCGACCAGTTCAAGATGTACTGCTTTGATTTCTAGACATGCAAACACTATAATGTAGACCTTAGATTGTCGATTTTGGTTGCGCACCCACAAGTGTCTGGTATAATCAATTCCTGTATGTAGAAACAGTCTCACTAGATTTACTCTATGTTGGGTAGATTTGTCATTTTGGGATATGTGAAGGGTAGAGAGTTAATTTTTTTGCATACATAACAGTCCTTCAAGACTCCTTTTACGGCCTGTCTGCCTTGGGGTATCCAAAACCCCAACATTCTGATCCTACAAAGTGCAGCCGGCACTCCTTAATGCTTAGCTCTCTCATATTGATCCCTCATGATCAGGTGAGTCAAGGAATGATTCTTCCCAAGCAATACCAGGTTCAGAACTTCATATCGAAGAGATGCATTTTTCTGGATCCTGCTCCTGGAGCGAACCACCCCAGATGTGTCCAGGAACAGGTTCAACTGACTCACATGACTCAGGATATACTTGCCCTGAGGATCCTGGAGGAATTTCAACTGAAGGGTGAACGCCTGTTGTTGCATGCTTCTAAACAGGTAATTAGCAGCCTGTTGTTGCATGCTTCTAAACAGGTAATTAGCAGCCTGTTGTTGCATGCTTCTAAACAGGTAATTAGCAGCCTGTTGTTGCATGCTTCTAAACAGGTAATTAGCAGCCTGTTGTTGCATGCCTCTAAACAGGTAATTAGCAGCAGCCTGTTTGTAGTCGCATTCCTTTCTTCTTGAATTATATATAAATTCGAACACCTTGGAAACTATACTGTCGAAGGGGATGATTGGTTCTGTAGAGATTTCATCGTAGGCATATGATAGGCTGGTGCAGACTATCTGTTGGTTGTCCGCATAAAGGCAGACATTCTCACCCGATAACCAGCTTGAACACCAAAAGGAGAAATTCTCCTTAAATTTAGCTGTTGTCAATCCTCGAGTTATTAGATCAGCAGGGTTTTAGCTGGAAGGTACATATTTATATCTAATATAATATATATACATATTTATATCTAATATAATATATATACATATTTATATCTAATATAATATATATATACATATTTATATCTAATATAATATATATACATATTAATATCTTATATAATATATATACATATTAATATCTAATAGATAAGTTATAGGTTGCCAATATTTCTTCCTCCATTGAGACGGTTCCTTGTGAAAATGTTCTTGCTGCTCATTTGTTATTTGTTTGGTCATCCACAACCAGATACAAACTTTCAAATTCCACTTCCTGAAAAGCCTTTAAGATGCTACCAATACATTTAATCACAAAAAAACAGCTAACAGTTCAAGCATTTGCAAAGTTTTAGGCTATAGAGGTGCTACTTTTTCCTTAGCAAATATCAGAGAAGATATGTCCCCCTGAACCGCATATACCAAAAATCCATGCCTTTTTAGAGACATCCGTAAAAATGTACAGGCCTGCAGTGGTATCTTTGTTCAGATGAAAAAAAGGCAAACCTTGTATGCAAAATCAGACTTTTTCTAATCAGCTCGGCCAATCGAACGAAACGAACGTAACATAATATCAACATAAAAAGAGTCTGCACTCTCACAAATATTTTTTCTTAGTTCCAGCTCTTCCAAAGGTGCCGGTAAGCGATATCAACCAATTCTTTTACATAGAGCAATAATTTTTTTTTTTTTTTTTTTTTTTTAATTACATTTTCACCCCAAACAAGGCAAATTGCCACTTTGGTGTAGGGGGCTACTATCAGGGGCAACAACTACTGGGGTACTATGTAGGGATTTGGGCAGCAAGGTGTCGGTTCACGTTACACTTGAACTTCTGCACGTCAGTACTGTTGGGGAAGCAGGGACCTGGAATGGAATTCCAGAGTCTTGCGGTTCTGGGGAAGAAACTATTGGAGTAAAAAGATCTTTTACATCTAGGGACCTCTACAGTGTGGGGGTGGGATCTAGTAGCCTGTCGGGTTTGTCGAGGGTGCTCGCGTCGTGGGGGCACAAGTGATTGCAGTTCATCAGAGCATTCACCACTAAAATACTTGTAGAACAGGCAGAGGGATGCAACATTTCGTCGATAGGACAGAGGCTGAAGCTTAGATGCCAGTTCAGGGCCTATCAGATTTGCGACTCTCTTTTCCCCATAATATATCTGCGACGCCATGTTTATTTGTAAAAAAATAACAGGTTTAATAGCAAATTTTGCAATATTTGTTTTTTTTAAATCGGCTTTCTTTAAAAAAGATCTGAAGAAAACCAACAAAATTTTTCTTCCTTCGAGTATAAAAATATTGATATAAATTCCAAAAAATCACTTACCTAAAACAAAAAAAACAGAACAATTAAATGTGTAGTTCGGTTCTTCATTGTTAAGAATTTATCCATATTTATATTTTAATGAAAGAATTATTTAAACGACTATTTGAAAAACGCGCTATCATGGAAGCATTTTTTGAAAAAACGGAAGTAATCTTTCTCCTTGTTTTGAACTATGGGTGAACAAAAGGACATAAAAACCACACGTTCGCGTTAGGCGTGTAGCCTTGTACCTGGAGAAATATGTGTTCCCATAGTTTAAAAATAGTCAAATTTTACTCATAAGATTATTCCTTTAAAAAAAAACACCCCAGAATTTTTTTTTCTTTTCTCAAAGAAATACATAAATTTTTGATTTATTATATTTTCATTCTTTTTTGTCAAGTAACATTTTTTTTTAAATATCTAAAAAAGAAAATATAGAATGAAATAGAAAAAAATTGTTGTTATCGTCCATTACTTACTGGACAATATAAGCAGAACATAGGCTTCCAAATAAAAAAAAAATCAATGTGTTTTTTTTTGTTTTTTTTTTAAAGGGTTTTAGACTTCGGACTTTTCAAAAAACACTTATTTTTTTGTTTTAATTTACAACATATTATTTATTGATCTTTTATCTTACATTTGTGATATATAAAACTTTGATACATTAATTATTTAAATTTAAATAAAGATAAAAAATTGGGGGGGGGGGGTTAAAACGTTTGTCGAAAATATTATATTCGGTTTATTGGAAAGAGCATACAATTTCACATTGACCCTGAAAATATAGTAAAAATTGAATCAATAGAAAAATTTTGATAGATTTTTAAAGTTTAAAAATTGAAAAATATTTAACTTGTAAAATTCAATTGATTTCATTACGTTTAAAAAAAAATGGCTGCATGGAAGCGCGCCGGCACTTTGTAAACACTGTTTTTTTAAATAAAAAAATAATATTTCTATTATTTTTCATACAACTTTAATAGTTTGTTTTGGAAGTATATTCCATAAAGAAAATAAACAACCCACTTTTAAAGGAGAAATTACGAGTTTTTTTATATTTTATTCGCAGTTTCATGTTAGGGGTGTCAAAAATTCCCGCAAAATTCTGATACACCTACTGCGACGCTATGTTAATTTCTCGTTTTTATTTTATTTAATTTTTTTTATTTTGTGAAGTTCAAATCAAATTTCGTCCGTTTTATTCAGTGTAAAAAAAAAATGTTTATATGCGATCCTTCTTCTTCAATACAGAGCGAAAATTACGATGAATTAATTTCATGTTACTAGTTTTTACTTGTATATATATTTGTTATAGGTGTCGAAAATTAGTGTCATCTCTAGTAAACTTCAATAACATAGATTAATCTTAAAAAAAAATAACTTTGATGAAATCAATTAAAATAAAATCGATGAAAATGTAATTTAATGAATCATCGAATATATTTTAAAGAAACAACAAATAATCATAAAATACTTACTGGGAATAAAGAAATTTATATGTTGTTCATTGATGTGACGAGTTTACAAAATGGCGACGAGAGAGCTAGTTCGCAGAAAATTGAATAAAGGAAAATTTTAATGTCATTTTGATGGATGTTATGTTTTTAGTGAATGTTACGTGTGAAATTATTTTTTTTTATTATTTATCGGAATATTTTAATATTTAAAAAAATAAGAAACAAAAATAATGACAAAATTCTTACTCTTTGAATTGATTTTAATCGAAATGCTAGATTGCCTCTTTTATGGCCAGATATTAATAATTTGGCTTTTTAATAAGCAGTTTAGCCTTAAATAACGTATTTGGCTTTTTTTGTTTATTATACTCTAAATTTTGTTTTTTCTCCTTATTTTACATAAATATTCATTTGACAATAATTTTTAAAGATAACGGTGCTGGTTCAAATAAAGGAAACGTAAAAATTAAAAATAAATAAATAAATAAATGAAGTCCTTTCAATTTAAAAAAAAAAATGAATTGGCCATTTAATAAACATTTTGGCTTTTCGATTTTTTTTTAATTTTAAAATCTATTTTAGAACATTTTAATGGCTAAATAATTCATAGTTATCTTCTAGGTGTATCAGAATTTTTCTAGGAATTTTTGACACCCCTAACACGAAACTGCGAATAAAATATTTAAAAAACTCGCAATTTCTCTTTTAAAAGTGGGTTGTTTATTTTCTTTATGGATTATACTTCCAAAATAAACTAATAAAGTTGTTTAAAAAGTAATAGAATTTTTTTTTTTTAAAAAAAACAGTAATGAATTTTACGAACTCAATATTTTTCAATTTTTAAACTTTAAAAATCTATCCAAATTTTTCTATTGATTCTATTTTTACGATATTTTCAAGGTCAATGTGAAATAAACCGAATATAATATTTTAGACAAACGTTTTTTTTAATTCACGCCCCCCCCATTTTCAAGTGTCTATTAAAAAGTAAATAATTATATATCACAAATTGAATAGAAAAGGTCAATATATTCAAATTTAAAACAAAAAAAGTATTGTTTTTTAGAAATTTACCTGTAAAGTTCGAAGTTTAAAACTTTTTTTTCGTGGAGTTATAAGCTTGGAAAGACAGGGGGTCGAATAATTAACGCCTCCCATTTTGAAATGTCTATTAAAAAGTAAATAATTTACTCACCAAAGTCTTATATATCACAAATTGAAGAGAAAAGGTCAATAAATAATATATTCAAATTTTTAAGTATTAAGAAAAAGTAGTGTTTTTTAGAAATTTACCTGTAAAGTCCGAAGTTTAAAACCTTAAAAAAAAACAAAAAAAAAAAACACGTTGTTTTTGTTTTTTGTTGTTGTTGTTGTTGTTTTTTGTTTTTTTTAATGAAACCTTGGTCCTTGCTCCTTTAATTGAAAAAAAAAAATAAAACTTGAATTACTTTCTTCGAGGATTTATAAGCTTGGAAAAATGGGTTGGAAAAATTCACTATTTTTCACGAAATTTCTGACACACCTAGTTATCTTCTAGTTTTCTTTTTTTGCAATGAAGGTCTTGGTGTATTTTTATCGACTTTTGGGGTTATTTCCCTAGCAAATTCGGGTAAATGTGTAGCGGCGTAAATTCTTTGACAAAGAAAAAATTCTAAAACCAATTTATATTTTTATTGTAGCAGTCACAGAGAACTATTTTTTTCTGGTGAATAAATGCCCTCCTCCGAGTTCTCCGGCCACAGGCTGACCTATCAGCTAACAGGGTGCAGTGATTCATCTGCTCTCTAAAAAGTCTTGAGGGAACATCAGGAGTCAGAACTGGAATATGTAACCTTCAGCTTTATTTGTTATTTTCGTTATGCTTAAAAACAACAACCCCACAGTATCGTTAAATTTCGCATTGCTGAAGACTTTTTTCCCTTAAAAAATTGATCATTTTTATATTATGGGTTGATACAGGTGAATATTAGTTAGAATCATTGGAGGCAGATACTAAGTCAAAGGGAAATAACTCGTGTTAACGCCATATGTAACATCTCCATTGTTTTTGCTTTTTTTTTACTTAAAAATAAAAGTATTGTTATATTCGTGTGTTACGGGCGAATATGCGTATGGTTGCAAAACATAAGACGAAATCAAGTAAATTAATATATATATATTTATTTACCACAAGAAGTTAAGAAGATTAATATAAGTGTTTATTACCGCAACACATGAGATACTGTTGGCATCCGTTAATAGTCAGCTAGCGGCGAGAGCAGGGTCTGGTGACGGCTCATCCGTTAAGGACGTCGTTGTTGATAAAGTCGGGTATAGGAGTGGCTCGTCTGGTCGTAACGTCGTGAAGATGATACGTAGTACGGTAAATATGGGGTAATCACGAGACAATTAACGGCCGTTTGTTTGGTAGTAGTAATCTCGCAGCGCCTTTTCGGTCATCCACGTGTTGCCCCTTGTTCTTTTCTTCTGCCCTTTTTTTCCGGAAGTTCCACGAAAAAACTGCCCCGCAGATGATCAAAGAAAATCCCTTTCCTCTCCGCACTTGAGACGACAACTACTTCCGTCTCTCGCAATCACGGCAAGATCTCATATTGTAACAGCCCCCTTAGATCTTACCATGATTCGAGACTGTTGCCATGTTGTCGTCGCCCACCTGTGTGTGCATGTTTTTTACTTTTTTTGGTGGCACATAACGAAGTCTCGGAAGCGTCCTGGGAGCTGTCCGCGTGTTGATCGCTTCGTTAGATTTTGGCTTTCAGCACCACGTCCGGAACTGCAGTCATTTGTGCTGTGATGTCCCCCTGACGAAAGTGTCGGGAGACGAGTCAGTGGGTGATCAGGAATTTGACTCGGAGTGGATGGAAGTGGGGGGGGGGGGAAGTGGTAGACCCCTGTGTTGTAAGTTATTTGGTCGTGGTACGAGCCGGTGGATGTGTCCGCGGTGAACCCAATCTGTTCCGCCGTTTTCATTTTTTACTTGGATCACCAACCCATTCGTTTTGGTGACTACAAAATCACCTATCCAGGGCAGGTGTGACGAGTGGGCTATTGTGGATTTTGGTCGGTGGAGTAGCACTCTGTCGCCAACCCATATAGGGTCCTTAAAGGTGCCTCGGTTTAGTTTGGCTTCCATTTTTTGGTCAGCCTCATTGTTTGCCAGGGCAACCCGTTGGTGCACCTGTCGGAGCAAAGCGTTTATCTGCATACCATAAGCACCTGGGTTGTTATTAACAATGTCTTGGTGGGAGATCTTTGGTAGACTGATGTGTGGTTGGCGGCCTGTGATAACATAGTGCGGGGATGCGCCGGTGGCAGTGTTGGCTGTGGCATTCATTGAGGATACTACAGATTCGAAGACGTCCGTCCATTCACAATTTCTATCCTCGCAGATCATGTAGAGAGCATTCTTTAAAGTCCGATGTTGCCTCTCGATGTTCCCTGAGCTCTGCGGTCGCCATGAGCAGTGAAGTTCCCGGGTGATCGAGGTTAGTTCGCAGAAATCCTTGTAGACCTCACCAGTGAAGTGAGTTCCTCGGTCGGAGGAGACAATGCGGGGAATCTCACAGTGACGAAGAAAGAACTGATAGAGCCCTCGAGCTGTGTCGATTGCACGGTCTCTGGTGCATGGTATGGCCATGAGGTGACGGCTGAAGCTGCCTAGAATAGTTACTATGTACCGTTTGCCCTTTGAGAGAGGCATTGAGACAAAATCTATGGAGACAACTTCGAATGGTTTTCCTCCTCTCCTTTTTATTATTATCTACTCTTGTTTATTTCATATGTTTTTTTCATCAGTCCTAAATCTTGTTTATTTCATACGTTCTTTTTATCAGTCCTAACTCTTGTTTATTTCATACGTTCTTTTTATCAGTCCTAACTCTTGTTTATTTCATACGTTCTTTTTATCAGTCCTAACTCTTGTTTATTTCATACGTTCTTTTTATCAGTCCTAACTCTTGTTTATTTCATACGTTCTTTTTATCAGTCCTAACTCTTGTTTATTTCATACGTTCTTTTTATCAGTCCTAACTCTTGTTTATTTCATACGTTCTTTTTATCAGTCCTAACTCTTGTTTATTTCATACGTTCTTTTTATCAGTCCTAACTCTTGTTTATTTCATACGTTCTTTTTATCAGTCCTAACTCTTGTTTATTTCATACGTTCTTTTTATCAGTCCTAACTCTTGTTTATTTCATACGTTCTTTTTATCAGTCCTAACTCTTGTTTATTTCATACGTTCTTTTTATCAGTCCTAACTCTTGTTTATTTCATACGTTCTTTTTATCAGTCCTAACTCTTGTTTATTTCATATGTTCTTTTTATCAGTCCTAACTCTTGTTTATTTCATACGTTCTTTTTATCAGTCCTAACTCTTGTTTATTTCATATGTTCTTTTTATCAGTCCTAACTCTTGTTTATTTCATATGTTCTTTTTATCAGTCCTAACTCTTGTTTATTTCATACGTTCTTTTTATCAGTCCTAACTCTTGTTTATTTTCTTGTTCTGTTAAGGGCCAGACGATTCAAGATAATTTGCACACAATACGCTTTATCATAGAAAAAATCAACATAGAAGCCGTAATGATCAGTCCAAAGCTTTCAGCAGAGTAGACCATCGATACCTAGAGGCTGTTCTTCGCTTGGCTGGGTTTGGTCCCAAGTTTCGCTCTTGGGTTCGCCTCTTGTATGCTAACCCCGGTGCTATGGTGGAAGTGTATGGGGTGAGGTCGAAGCCCTTCATGCTAACAATATCCATCCGTCAAGGTTGTCCTTTATTATCAATATTATATGTGCTTGTGAAAAACCAGTAAAATAATCCAACTCCGACGGTATATATATATACACAGTATATATATATAATTTATTACGGCAGCTAATACATTAATTGAATAAATATGAAACACACTCACAGTTAGAGTTTAACGGTTAACAAACACATAAATATTACGACGTCATATTAAACATCACTCTGCCTTTTTATAAGGGAGATAATTTAACAAATTATATGCACATTAATGCCAATATAAAGGGGGACAACTTAACCAATTATATGCATATAATTGCCAATATAAAGGGAGACAAATTAACAAATTATATGCATATTAATGCCAATATAAAGGGAGACAAATTAACAAATTATATGCATATTAATGCCAATATAAAGGGAGATGACTTAACAAATTATATGCATATTAATGCCAATATAAAGGGAGACAACCTAACAAATTATATGCATACTAATGCCAATATAAAGGGAGACAACTAAACAAATTATATGCATATTAATGCTAATATAACGGGGACAACTTAACAAATTATTTGCATATTAATGCCAATATAAAGGGAGACAACCTAACAAATTATATGCATATTAATGCCAATATAAAGGGAGACAACTTAACAAATTATATGCATATTAATGCTAATATAAAGGGAGACAAATTAACAAATTATATGCATATTAATGCTAATATGAAGGGAGACAACTTAACAAATTATATGCATATTAATACCAATATAAAGGGAGACAAATAAACAAATTATATGCATATTAATGCCAATATAAAGGGAGACAACCTCACAAATTATATGCATATTAATGCCAATATAAAGGGATACAAATTAACAAATTATATGCATATTAATGCCAATATAAAGGGAGACAACTTAACAAATTATATGCATATTAATGCCAATATAAAGGGAGATAACTTAACAAATTATATGCATATTAATGCCAATATAAAGGGAGACAACTTAACAAATTATATGCATATTAATGCCAATATAAAGGGAGACAACCTAACAAATTATATGCATATTAATGCCAATATAAAGGGAGACAAATTAACAAATTATATGCATATTAATGCCAATATAAAGGGACACAACTTAAAAAATTATATGCATATTAATGCCAATATAAAGGGACACAACTAACAAAATTATATGCATATTAATGCCAATATAAAGGGAGACAACCTAACAAATTATATGCATATTAATGCCAATATAAAGGGAGACAAATTAACAAATTATATGCATATTAATGCCAATATAAAGGGAGACAACTTAACAAAGTATATGCATATCAATGCCAATATAAAGGGAGACAACTTAACAAATTATATGCATATTAATGCCAATATAAAGGGAGACAACTTCACAAATTATATGCATATTAATGCCAATATAAAGGGACACAACTTAACAAATTATATGCATATTAATGCCAATATAAAGGGACACAACTTAACAAATTATATGCATATTAATGCCAATATAAAGGGAGACAAACTAACAAATTATATGCATATTAATGCCAATATAAAGGGAGACAAATTATCAAATTATATGCATATTAATGCCAATACAAAGGGAGATAACTTAACAAATTATATGCATATTAATGTCAATATAAAGGGACACAACTTAAAAAATTATATGCATATTAATGTCAATATAAAGGGAGACAAATTAACAAATTATATGCATATTAATGCCAATATAAAGGGACAAAACTTAACAAATTATATGCATATAAATGTCAATATAAAGGGAGACAACTTAACAAATTATATGCATATTAATGTCAATATAAAGGGACACAACTTAAAAAATTATATGCATATTAATGCCAATATAAAGGGAGACAAATTAACAAATTATATGCATATTAATGCCAATATAAAGGGAGACAACTTAACAAATTATATACATATTAATGCCAATATAAAGTGAGACAACCTAACAAATTATATGCATTTTAATGCCAATATAAAGGGAGACAACTTAACAAATTATATGCATATTAATGCCAATATAAAGGGAGAAAAATTAACAAATTATATGCATATTAATGCCAATATAAAGGGAGACAACCTAACAAATTATATGCATATTAATGCCAATATAAAGAGAGAAAACTTAACAAATTATATGCATATTAATGCCAATATAAAGGGAGACAACCTAACAAATTATATGCATATTAATGCCAATATAAAGGGAGACAACTTAACAAATTATATGCATATTAATGCCAATATAAAGGGAGACAACTTAACAAATTATATGCATATTAATGCCAATATAAAGGGAGACAAATTAGCAAATTATATGCATATTAATGCCAATATAAAGGGAGACAAATTAACAAATTATATGCATATTAATGCCAATATAAAGGGAGACAACCTAACAAATTATATGCATATTAATGCCAATATAAAGGGAGACAACCTAACAAATTATATGCATATTAATGCCAATATAAAGGGAGACAACTTAACAAATTATATGCATATTAATGCCAATATAAAGGGAGACAACCTAACAAATTATATGCATCTTAATGCCAATATAAAGGGAGACAAATTAACAAATTATATGCATATGTATGCCAATATAAAGGGAGACAACCTAACAAATTATATGCATATTAATGCCAATATAAAGGGAGACAACTTAACAAATTGTATGCATATTAATGCCAATATAAAGAGAGACAAATTAACAAATTATATGCATATTAATGCCAATATAAAGGGAGACAAATTAACAAATTATATGCATATTAATGCCAATGTAGAGGGAGATAACTTAACAAATTATATGCATATTAATGCCAATATAAAGGGAGACAACTTAACAAATTATATGCATATTAATGCCAATATAAAGGGAGATAACTTAACTAATTATATGCATATTAATGCCAATATAAAGGGAGACAACTTAACAAATTCTATGCATATGAATGCCAATATAAAGGGAGATAACTTAACAAGTTCTATGCATATTAATGCCAATATAAAGGGAGACAACTTAACAAATTATATGCATATTAATGCCAATATAAAGGGAGATAACTTAACAAATTATATGCATATTAATGCCAATATAAAGGGAGACAACTTAACAAATTATATGCATATTAATGCCAATATAAAGGGAGACAACTTAACAAATTATATGCATATTAATGCCAATAATTCATCTTTAAAAGTTTTTTTTTTTTCTGTTTTGATTTTTAATTTCAATCATTCAAACTGCCTTGTTGTAAGACGCTTCTCAATAACCAAGGGGATGCACTCCGTTTAGTGAGGCAGTCTGCCAATTGTCTTCCTGTCTCTGTCCATTGGAACTCTTCAATCTGTCCATTTTCCACAAGTTCCTTAATACCACTGATTTCGATCCGTAATCGTTTTTCTTTGACAGATTTTATTGACCTAACGCCTTGATCCTTTCATAATCCTGTTTTTCCTCAGGACTAAGCTGTTGATATATTGCGAAAGCCCCACAAATGAATCAGGGGTTCAATGCTCTTCAGACTAGACAACAAGCAATGCAATTCCACCTTTTCCACCCAGTCAAGTACCGGGGTCGAGCCATCGAATTCTGGTATTAATTTAAGGTCAAACTTGTTCCCCATAATGCCGAAATAGCTTGCAGTTAAATAGACTGGTAAACAGCAAAACAAAATAAAATAAATACAAAAAACAAAAGTCAGATAGAATTCGTCACTGTCAACTTTCTCTCTCAACTTCCAGCACGTGTTCTCCCAACCACCTCCGCCAACAGGCATTTTATTAGAAAACTGACCCCATTCTATTTACATACTTGTGCAGTGGAAGATGAGATCTCATGAGATTCACCGAGACTGCACCTGATAAATCCATGGATACCATCTTTAATTTCTCTCTCTTTCTCAGATGGCATTTGAAAATCGTTTATTAATGTAAAATTGTTTCCCTTTCCACCGAAGTTGATTGTGGCAAGATTGGAGATTGAGTGAAAAATACTCTCAATCCTTATATCGGATAAAAGGAAAAAATTCCTCCTAATCACCGATATGTTACTACGCAAACAATACGTAAACAATAATATCAGTATTTCAGATGTTAACAGTTTTAAATAAGCAGAGCTTTCTTTCAAAAATAAACATTATAAACAGTACGTTTTAAAAATAATAAACAATTTTATTTATTTTAAATAATATATTCAAAAGTTGTTTTTTTTTGTTTTTTTTGACAATATACTTCGGACTACTGGTCTCATCTTGAAGGTTAACAGTAATTCCAAAAATAATGAAATGTTCAATCTTAGAAAACAAACCTGGTTTTCGTATTTTCATATTTCTTTTTAATAAATTGTATATAAAATGATTTTTACAAAATAAATATCTTCATATATTTTTTTTTATATTTGAATAAATTGTATAATGAAAAAATTAATTTTACAAAACAAATCGAAATAAACCTTAAGTATTGACAAATAAATTGTTTTAAAAAAATGAATTTTACGAAATAAATCTTCATATTTTTAATTTTTTTAATAAATTGTATTTAAAAAGAAAATTTTACAAAATGAATGGCAACAAACCTAAAGTATTGATAAAACTAATCTCAACTTGATAGAAAAAACGATTCGGCACATTTAAGTAATGGATATTTTTACACGAGGGACGAAATAATGATTACACCGTTTTATGATGACCTAAATCCATTCTTCCTTAGCAGTTGATTTTCGCCTTCAATAATTTTACGTTTAAATCGTGTTTTTCATCTTTTAATTTTGATTCTTTTATATTTTCATGTATTTTATTTCTTAATGAATTCAACACACAAAACGAAAGTTGTATCAATTTACTAAAGAAATCCTAACAAACAAAACAAATTTTCCGTTTTGAACACAAAAGAAAAGAAAAACGAATTCACCCCGATTTTTTAAATTTATTTATTGAATTTCTGGAAGGAAAGGTAAGTGTTTTTCTTTTACTTTTTAACAAGTTAAAAATTCAATAACTTTAAAAATAATTTTAAACATTAAAAACATTTATTTTATTGCAATCGAATAAAAACTATGAAAAAATTACGAAAACTAATCGAGTTACTGCAGTTTTAGTAAAAACTAGGCACCGCCAAAACTGGGGGGGGGGGGCAGGTCAGTACTTTTTGACGGACCGTCTTTTTAAAAATCTACCAAAAATCAGGTAATTATCCGATCAATACGAAATTTTCAGCGATTATTAGGAGAAGAATGAACTTTATAACAGTGTACTTATTTTTCATAAACGATATTTATATATATATTTTTTTTTGCTTACAAAACTCCCCCTTGTTTTGAAGTGGGAACAAATATGCTTAAAATAATCATCTGAAACTGAAATCAACATATTGTGTTGTTGTAAGGGACAGAATTATAGATTAAAAAAAAAAAAAAATTGTTTGCATACCTTATTTTGACGTCTGAATATCAGAACTTCGATTGTGTTTAATTATCCCGCTTTTGAGTTTGGAAGTGTGAAATTCGGTGAATATGTTAAGTAAAATAATTAATTTAAGTTAAGCAAAACAAAAAAAAATTTTTTTTAATATTTATACGAAAAAAGCTATTTTAAAATTTTTGATAAATAAATTAACAATTTCTTTTTAGCGAACCGAATAATGCATGACCATTATTAAACAGGGCATGCTTTGAATAATCGATACCAAAAAAAAAAATTCGATAAATATTGTGCCCTTTGTGTTAAAAATAGCATCATTTTTTTCGATCCCGTTTGAAAACGTTTGCCGCCTTTCGACTACGGTGGACCAAACGCGCTGAAATAATTTTTTTTTATTCTGCTTTAAATTGCCCCCCCCCATTTTGGGGAGCCTGGCCCCCACACACATACACATTAAAAACCAAACGCATACAAATGGTCACCCATCTGGTACTGGCCAGCCTCAGCTTAATAATACATTGAAATTTTCGTCACTGAAAAATAAGTTTTTTTTGGCCTTGTTTGGTCTTCCATAGTTTGCTTTTTATCAAACGAAAACGTAAGCAGAGTCGATCTGAACTCTACGTCAACGCGAAATATCTGGTTACCTATATGAATAAGTGGAATTATTTGAAATTCAGGTACTTATATTATAATATTTTTGCATATTCTCTTAGAAAATCATCCTAAATCTTAGTTAGACAATAAATAAATTAATTAATTATTTCAAAACCCCTTTTTTTTTAAATATTTAAGTACGTTTTTTGTGCAAGACAAAAAATGTCAATTGTTAACTTTTTGGGAAAATTTAACATTTAAAATTGAATTAAAAATAGTAGAAAAAGTTTTACATTATTCTGTTTTCTATATGATAAAATTCAGGGTTTTATCTTTCTGGAAAAAAAAAGTTACTCAGAAATAATGGATTTTAATAAATGTAATTTCGTTTTAAAAAACAACAACAACTTGATTTTGCGGCCATTTTTGGCGGTGCCTAGTAAAAACAAAAACAAACAAAACAATAAATACTCGGTGAATTTTCGTAATTTTAAAAATATTACTATATAGTATGTTTTTGCGTAAAACGACTTATTAAAAAAAAAATCGATCTATTGACTCTATCGTAAACAAACACCAAACATCGGTTATCCTGACGCTCCGCACTCCTTTGTTTACATCGGAAGTGACGTCACGCAAATCTTATAATACGGATGGCTACAATTGTAAAAATAATTTGTTTTATTTATCTTTCATTTTGAGCTCTTTTTTCTCCCGTTTGTTTTTGTTTTCTACAATTAATAAACCAGTTTACAAGTAAAAAATAATTTGTTTTACTTTTTTTTCTCTTCCATTTGTTATATTGGTATTTGAGCGGAGAATCTAACATTTCTTGGTAATCTCCAAAAATACCGTTAGGGCTTACAACATGGCCGCCAGAAGAGTCACGTGATCCGGTTGATCCAAAACATGAATCGTGCAAATGGAAAACGCAGCCTTGATGGCAAACTTTGACAAACAATCACAATTTGTTTGTATTTAATTTTTTGTTGATATAATGTTGTTATAAAAATAGGCAAACTTTGAGAAACAATCTTAGGTTGTTTTTAGTTAAAACAGTGTTTATAAAAAGTATTTTATTCAGAACAAACAAGTGGTCGACTAGGTGTATCAGAATTTTAGGCGGAATTTTTGACACCCCCAACAAAAAACTGCGAATAAAATATATAAAACTCGTAATTTCTCTTTTTAAAGTGGGTTGTCAATTTTCTTTATGAAATATACTTCCAAAATAAACTATTACAGTCGTTTAAAACATAATAGAAAAACAAACAAACTGTGATTGTTTCTCAACAAAAAATTAAATGACCGTTCTAAATAAATTATTTATTATTATGATATTGAAAAACTGTTTTTGTACTTAATTATTATGCTTGTTTGTCAAAGTTTGCTTTAAATTTGCGTTTTCCAGTTTCGTAATACGGCGATTCATGTTTTGGATCAACCGGATCACGTGACTCTTCTGGCGGCCATGTTGTAAGCCCTAACGGTATTTTTGGAGATTGCCCATTTCTTTTCATTTTGAGAATTTGTTTTAGTTTTGAATTACTAACACAGCGGAGAATTTAACTTGTTTTTTTTTTTCTCCCATTTCTTATTTTGAGCGGAAAATTTATTTTATTTTCATTTTGAGCTCTTTTTCTGATCCGGCGTTACCTTTTATAGGTACTCCTGCACTTTACGACCCGAGCTATTTTTAACACTATTATTTAGAAACCTATTATTTAACATGGGGAACGGAGGGTGTATTGTAACTATTCTGTACTTTCACCTAACAATTGAATTAAAAAAAAAATATCGTGACACTTGAATTTAACTTGAAAATACTATTAAAAAATAGCGCGGGTCGTAAAATGCAGATGCACCCTTTTATAATATAAAAGTTTGGTAAACCTTTAAGAGTGGTAATTTTAAAGGAATTTTCGAGGGTGGAGTAATTCTTCATATTTACCTTTTTTTTTAATTGAATTGTTAAGTGAAAGTACAGAATAGTTACAATACACCCTCCCTTCCCAATGTTAAATAATAGGTTTCTAAATAATAGCGTTAAAAAATAGCTTGGGTCGTAAAGTGCTGGACTGCAGGAGTAGCGGTATCAGAATTTTTGTAGGAATTTTTGACACACCTAACACGAAACTGCGAATACAATATAAAAATCTCGGAATTTCTCTGTTAAAAGTGGGTTATTTATTTTCTTTATGGATTATACTTCCAAAATAAACTATTACAGTTGTTTTAAAAGTAATAGAAATATATATATTTTTTTAAACAGTAATGAATTTTCCGAACTCAATATTTTTCAATTTTTAAACTCAATATTTTTCAATTTTTAAATTTTAAAAATCTATCAAAATTTTTCTATTGATTCTATTTTTACGATATTTTCAGGGTAAATGTGAAATTTTATGTTCTTTCCAATAAATCGAATATAATATTTTAGACAAACGTTTTTTTTTTTAAATTCACGAACCCCCCCATCCCAATTTTTAAGTGTCTATTAAAAAGTAAATACTTAATTTAGTAACCCGATGAGTACATAATTATTTACTCACAAATTGAAGAGAAAAAGTCAATACATAATATATTCAAATTTAAAAAAAAAAACATAGTGTTCTTTTAGAATTTTACCTGTAAAGTTTGAAGTTTAAAACCTTTTTTTTTAAACCACGTTATTTGTTTTTTCTTTTTTTTTTTTAATGGAACCTTGGTCCTTGCTCCTTTAATTGAAAAAATAAAATTAGGGCTTGAATTACATTTTTCGAGGAGTTATAAGCTTGGAAAGACAGGGGGTCTAATAATTCACACCTCCCATTTTGTAAATATCTAATAATAATTAATTTAGAACCCGATGAGTACATAATTATTTACTCACAAATTGAAGAGAAAAGGTCAATACATAATATATTCAAATTTAAAACAAAAAAAACATAGTGTTCTTATAGAATTTTACCTGTAAAGTCCGAAGTTTAAAACCTTTTTAAAAAAAAAAACACGTTTTTTTTTTTTTTTTTTTTTAATGAACTCTTGGTCCTTGCTCCTTTAATTGAAAAAAAAATTAGGGCTTGAATTGCATTTTTTGAGGAGTTATAAGCTTGGAAAGATGGGGTGGAATTATTCACTATTTTTCACGAAATTTCTGACACCGCTACTGCAGGAGTACCTATAAAAGGTAACACCGGATCGGAAAAAGAGCTCAAAATGAAAATAAAATAAATTCTCCGCTCAAAATAAGAAATGGGAGAAAAAACAAGTTAAATTCTCCGCTGTGTTAGTAATTAAAAACTAAAACAAATTCTTAAAATGAAAAGAAATGTTAGATTCTCCGCTCAAATACCAATATAACAAATGGGAGAGAAAAAAAAATTAAATTCGCTAAAACAAAGTATTTTTTACTTGTAAACTGGTTTATTAATTGTAGAAAACAAAAACAAACGGGAGAAAAAAGAAACTCAAAATGAAAGAAAAATAAAACAAATTATTTTTACAATTGTAGCCATCCGTATTATAAGATTTGTGTGACGTCACTTCCGATGTAAACAAAGGAGTGTGGAGCATCAGGATAACCCAAACATCTAAAATTATATTATTTAATCTGACATTTAATTTTTGTCAATTTTTTTTCTACATTACCTATTATTTCGTATTAATGTTTTCTCCAATATTTAAAATTTTAGCATGGGACTCACGTTTACAAATTTACATGAAATAAACACAGTCATTGGCCATCACCAAGTAACACAAACTTAAATAGTAAAAAAAAATAATTGTAAAACTTTACAATCTAACCCAATTTTAACTCCTTAAAAAAAATGTACTATATTTCTGCGACTACGTTTCAACAGCTTTAAAATACCCGCAAAAAGAATAAAATATTTAAGTTTTTAAAGCGGGTAATCACTTTCCTATATAAATTAACATAAAATGAGCACCCACTTCATGACCTGTTAGCAATCAATAATATCTGTAATTTTTTTGTTGGAGGGAAGAGAGTGGAGCTCATATCAGTTTTTGCTTTCTTATGTTTTTTTCTTTCGATAGGTATTATATCCTATATGTTGTTAACTATTCTGTACTTCCACTAAACAATTTAATCAACCAAATAAAAAAGTGTCATTATGACATTTATTTTTAGTTTCCTACCAGTATTTTGTTTTATTATTGATTTTTAAATGATTATCAGGACTTCGATTATAACTGTTTTATATCCGCCAATTTTTCTAATTCTAATGTAAGATTCAGCACGAATTTTTTCAAGTGAATAAACGCTTCAAAATAAGTTAAAACATAAAACAAACTGATTCAAATAGGTAGAAGAGTTACTTATGTTGCCTTTGGTAACACTCATTTGTGATGTATTTGATTTTGACTCCTTTATCGTTTTTTGTCTTAAATACTTATTTATTTTTTTTCAATTGTTAGGTGAAATTACAAATTAGTTAGCAAGGACCCCCTTTCAAGAATAGGTTTCTAAAGACCCCCTTTCAAGAATAGATTTCTAAAGACCCCCTTTTAAGAATAGATTTCTAAAGACCCCCTTTTAAGAATAGGTTTCTAAAGAACACCATTATTAGTAGTAAGTGGGGGTGTCCTTTTTTTAAAAAATATAAGGTATGAGTAAATGTCCCCTCCCCGGATTAAAAATTTTAAATTAAACTTCCTTCATTTTTATAGAATGTAAATAAAAAAATAAATGGATAAGATTGCACTTTTTTTTTAAATATCAAATATGAATTTGAATAGTAACATTGAAAAAAAAAACAAAACAATATTTTCACGGTATCTTTTGTTTATTAAATTACTGGTGTAAATATCCTTTTTATTTAATACAGAACAAAAAAATGTCCCCTAATTTAAAAGTGACATTTTACCCCTTTTATTTTTATAGAATGTAAAACAAAAAAAAATAAATAAATAAATAAAAAGCACTTTTTTAAAATATCAAATATTTTTTTGAGTATTAATATTTAAGAAAGTCAACACCAATATTGTTACTGTACATTCCTTGGCTAGGAGCAAAGTGTAGTATATGTTCTGATACTGCACTTCACCTTGTCTGACCTCGATCAGTGGAGGAGAAATCCTTCTAGATTGAGGCAATTTTTATTTTTGTTCCTGTCTAGCGTCCCCCTTTTTAGGAAGATGGATTTCCCCACATTAAAAACCAACCTTATGTCTATCTCTGCCCTCGTGGGGAGGCAAGTATATAGGAAAAATATTTTTACAGTATCTTTCGTTTGGCAAAATTATCGAATAGTTAACAACATGTGGGCTTTTATCCTCCTTAAAAATGTAAGAAAGCCGAAATGCTTATTAACCCCCCCCCTACTAACTGCTGAAAAAATTAGAAATTGTGAATAATTAAATGCCTGACTGGCCATGAAGTAAGTGCTCATTTATGTTTGTTTTATATAGAAAAGTGGTCTTCTACTCTAAAATCTAAAATATTATTTTTTAATTACTTCAGTGCGGTTATTTTAAGGGCTGTTGAAATATAAAAGCCTCCAAATTTGAGCTGCCAAGGGGTCAAAGTTCAAAAGATTTGGCCTTTGCAGTCTCTAGCAAACTATTCAGCCAAATTTTAATCTAAACATTTGAAATTTACATAATGGGTATTCAGATATGCGGCAAGCATTTCATATGTTTGAAGCTGAAAATCTCGCTGCTAAAAGTCAAATTTGAAAGAGTTGACCTTTATAAATTTTACAAACTCCTCCGCCAATTTTGTGT
>NC_136527.1:145797876-146032876 GCF_053919585.1 Euprymna scolopes
AAGCAAAAATCGATACTAACAGCCATGCTTGACCACGTTTTTGGCTCAACTAGACGGAGCAAAGTTCGATACTAACAGTCATGCTTGACCACATTTTTGGCTCAACTTGATAAAGCAAAATTCGATGCTAACAGCCATGCTTGATCACATTTTTGGCTCAACTAGACGAATAAAAATCCGATACTAACAGCCATTCTTGACCACAGTTTTGCTCCACTAGACGAAGCAAAAGTCGATACTAACATTCATGCTTGACCACATTTTTGGCTCAACTAGACGAAGAAAAATTCGATACCAACATCCATGCTTGATCACATTTTTGGCTCAACTAGAAGCAAAATTCGATACTAAAAGCCATGCTTGACCACATTTTTGGTGCAACTAGACCAAGCCCAATTCGATACTAAGAGCCCTACTTGACCACATTTTTGGCTCAACTCGACAATCAAAAGTCGATACTAACAGCCATGCTTAACCACATTGTTTGCTAAACTAGACAAAGAAAAATTCCATACTAACAGTCATGCTTGACCACATTTTTGGCTTAACCTGACAAAGAAAAATTCGATGCGAACAGCAATGCTTGACGTTATTTTTTGCTCAACTAGACGAATAAAACTCCGATATTAACAGCAACGCTTGACCACATTTTTGGCTCAAGTAGACGAAGCCAATTTCGATACTAACAGCCATGCTTGACCACATTTTTTGCTCAACTAGACGAAGCAAAAGTCGATACGAACAGCCATTCTTGACCACATTTTTAGCTCAACTAGCCGAAGCAAAATTCGATACTAACAGCCATACTTGACCACATTTTTAGCTCAACTAGATAAAGCAAAATTCGATACTAATAGCCATAGTTGACCACATTTTTGGCTCAACTAGACACAGCAAAATTCAATACTGACAGTCATGCTCGACCACATTTTTGGCTGAACTAGACAAAGCAAAATTGAATATTAACAGCCGTGCTTGACCACATTTTTGGCTCAACGTTATAAAGCGAAATGCGATACTAAAAGTCACGCTTGACGATATTTTTGGCTCAACTAGACAAAGTAAAATTCGATACTAACAGCTATGCTTGACCACATTTTTGGCTAAACAAGACAAAACAAAATTCGATACTAACAGTCATACTTGACCACATTTTTGGCTCAACTAGACGAAACAAAATTCGATGCTAACAGCCATACTTGACCACATTTCTGGCTCAATTAGACGAAACAAAATTCGATGCTAACAGCCATACTTGACCACATTTTTGGCTAAAGTTGACAAAGCAAAACTCGATACTAACACCCATCCTGGACCACATTTTTGGCTCAACTAGAAAAAACAAAATTCAATACTAACAACCATGCTTGACCACATTTTTGGCTTAACTAGAAAAATCAAAATTCGATTCTTACAGCCATGCTTAACCACATGTTTGGCTCGACTCGACGAAGACAAAATTCGATACTAACTGCCATGCTTGGCCACATTTTTAGCTCAACTAGACGAAACATAATTCGATACAGACAGCCATGCTTGACGACATTTTTGGCTCAACTTTATAAAGCAAAATGCGATACTAAAAGCCATGCTTGACGACATTTTTGGCTCAACTCGACAAAGTGAAATTCGATACTAACAGCGATGCTTGACCACATTTTTGGCTCAACTAGACGGAGCAAAATTCGATACTAACAGCCAGGCTTGACCACATTTTTGGCACAACTAGACGAAACACAAGTCGATACTAACAGCCATGCTTGACCACATTTTTGGCTCAACTAGACGGAGCAAAATTCGATACTAACAGCCATGCTTGACCACATGTTTGGCTCAACTTGACAAAGCAACATTCGATTCTAATAACAATGCTTGACCACATGTTTGGCTCAGCTAGACGAAGCAAAATTCGATACTAACAGCCATGCTTGACCACATTTTTTGCTCAACATGACAAAGCCAAATTCGATACTACAGCCATGCTTGACCACATTTTTGGCTCAACTCAACGAAGCTAAATTCGATACTAACAGCCATGCTTGACCACATTTTTGGCTAAACTAGAAAAAACAAAATTCGATACTAACAGTCATACTTGACCACATTTTTTGCTCAACTAGACGAAGCCAAATTAGATACTAACAGAAATAGTTGACCACATTTTTGGCTACACTAGACAAAGCAAAACGCGATACTAACACCCATCCTGGACCACATTTTTGGCTCAACTAGACAAAACAAAATTCAATACTAACAGCCATGCTTGACCACATTTTTTGCTAAACTAGACAAAGCAAAATTCGATACTAACAGCCATGCTTGATCACATTTTTTGCTCAACTAGATGAAACAAAATTCAATAATAACAGCCAAGCTAGACCACATTTTTGGCTAAACTAGACGAAGCAAAATTCGATGCTTATAGCCATGCTTGACCACATTTTTGGCTATACTAGACGAATTAAAATTGTATACCAACAGCCATGCTTGACCACATTTTTGGCTCAACTAGACAAAAAAATACGATACTAACATCCATGCTTGACCACATTTTTGGCTCAACTAGACAAATCAAAATTCGATTCTAAAAGCCATACTTGACCACATTTTTGGCTCAACTAGACGAAACAAAATTCGATACTAACAGCTATACTTGACCACATTTTTGGCTAAACTTTACAAAGCAAAATTCGATACTAACACCCACGCTTTACCACATTTTTGGCTCAACTAGACAAAACAAAATTCAATACTAACAGCCATGCTTGACCACATTTTTGGCTAAACTAGACGAAACAAAATTCAATACTAACAGCCATGCTAGACCACATTTTTGGCTAAAATAGACGAAGCAAAATTCGATACTAATAGCCATGCTCGACCACATTTTTGGCTATACTAGACGAATTAAAATTGTATACCAACAGCCATGCTTGACAACATTTTTGGCTCAACTAGACAAAAAAGTACGATACTAACAGCCATGCTTGACCACATTTTTGGCTCAACTAGACAAATCAAAATTCGATTCTAAAAGCCATGCTTGACCACATTTTTGGCTCAACTCAACGAAGCAAAATTCGATACTAACAGCCATGCTTGACCACATGTTTGGCTCAACTTGACAAAGCAAAAGTCGATACTAACAGTCAGGCTTGACCACATTTTTTGTTCAACTTGACAAATCAAAATTCGATGCTAACAGCCATGCTTGACCAAATTTTTAGCTCAACTCGACGAAGCAAAATTCTTCACTAACAGCCATGCTTGACCACATGTTTTGCTCAACTTGACGAAGCAAAATTGTATACTAACAGCCATGCTTGACCACATTTTTGGCTTAACTAGACAAAGCCTTACTCGATACTTAAAGTCATCTACATTTTTGGCTCAACTTTACAAAGCAAAATTCGATACTAACACCATGCTTGAGCACATTTTTGGCTCAACTCGACGAAGCAAAATTCGATACTAACAGCCACGCTTGACCACATTTTTGGCTCAACTATACAAAACAAAATTATATACTAACAGCCATGCTTTACCGCATTTTTGGCTCAACTAGCAGTAAAATTCGATACTTACAGCCATGCTTGAATACATTTTTTGCTCAACTAGACGAAGCTAAATTTCATACTAATAGCAATGCTTGACCACATTTATGGCTCAACTAGACGCAATAAAATTCGATACTAACAGCCATACTTGACCACATTTTTGGCTTAACTTGACAAAGCAAAATTCGATACTAACAGCCAGACTTGACCACATTTGTGGCTCAACTAGACGAAGCAAAATTCGATACTAACAGCAATACTTGACCACATTTTTGGCTCAACTAGACGAAACAAAATTCGATACTAACAGCCATACTTCACCACATGTTTGGCTAAACTGTACAAAGCAAAATTCGATACTAACACCCATGCTTTACCACATTTTTGGCTCAACTAAACAAAACAAAATTTAATTTTAACAGCCATGCTTGACCACATTTTTGGTTAAACTAGACGAAGCAAAAGTCGATACTAACAGCCATGCTTGATCACATTTTTAACTATACTAGATGAAACAAAATTCAATACTAACAGCCATGCTAGACCACATTTTTGGCTAAACTAGACGAAGCAAATTCGATACTAACAGCCATGCTTGGCCACATTTTTGGCTCAACTAGACGAAAAAAAATTCGATTATAACAGCCATGCTTGACCACATTTTTGGTCCACTTTACAAAGCAAAAGTCGATACCAACAGCCATGCTTGACCACATTTTTTGCTTAACTAGACAAAGCAAAAATCGAGACTAACAGCCATGCTTGGCCACATTTTTGGCTCAACTAGACAAAACAAAATTCGATACTAACAGTCATGCTTGACGACATTTTTTGTTCAACTTTACAAAGCAACATTCGATGCAAACAGCCATGCTTGAATACATTTTTGGCTCAACTAGACGAGCAAAATTCGCTGCTAACAGCCATGCTGGTCCACTTTTTTAGCTCAACTTTACAAAGCAAAATTCAATGCTAACAGCCACGCTGGACCAAATTTTTAGCTCAACTCTACGAAGCAAAATTCGATACTGACAGCCATGCTTTACCACATTTTTGGCTCAACTAGACAAAGCAAAATTCGATACTAACAGCCATGCTTGACCACATTTTTGGCTCAACTAGACGAAGCAAAATTCGATACTAACAGCCATGCTTGACCACATTTTTGGCTCAACTAGACGAAGCAAAAGTCGATATTAACAGCCATGCTTGACCACATTTTTGGCTGAACTTGACAAAGCAAAATTCGATACTAACAGTCAGGCTTGACCACATGTTTTGTTTAACTTGACAAATCAAAATGACCACATTTTTGGCTCAACTAGATAAAGCAAAATTCGATACTAACAGCCATGCTTGACCACATTTTTGGCTCAACTAGACGAAGCAAAATTCGATACTAACAGCTATGCTTGACCACATTTTTGGCTCAACTAGATAAAGCAAAATTTGATACTAACAGCCATGCTTGACCACATGTTTGGCTCAACTAGACAAAGCAAAATTCGATGCTAACAGCCATGCTTGACCAAATTTTTAGCTCAACTCGACGAAGCAAAATTTGATACTAACAGCCATGCTTGACCACATTTTTAGCTCAACTAGACGAAGCCTTTTTTGATACTTACAGTCATCTACATTTTTGGCTCAACTTTACAAAGGAAAATTCGATACTAACACCATGCTTGACCACATTTTTGGCTCAACTCGACGAAGCAAAATTCGATACTAAAAGCCATGCTTTACCACATTTTTGGCTCAACTAGACAAAACAAAATTCTATACTAACTGTTGTGGTTGAAAGGTTGAACAATAATTTGTAAGGAATATAATGAAGACGCAAACAACAAGATAACGCAATAATAAGTGTATTAAAGAAAAGGTATAATTACAATATGTACAAATGACGGTCTCGAGTCAGAGAGTCTTGGTGGGAGGACATGTACGCTCTTTGGCGTCACTTCCAGTGGCATTTGAGTAAGACACACCAAGGCCAACCTAGGCTTGCCATTTATAGTGTTATGTTATTCACATATGCAAATAAGTGGTTGCCACTACAACACCCCCCTCCACAGATTTTAAGTCACACAGATTTCAATATCTTTTTCTTTTTGGGTTTACCATTAAAGGTTCATTCACTGTTCTTTTCCTACCTGATCTTCGGGGTTCAGGTGGATTTTGAGGTGGTTTCAAATTAAAAGATTTGTATATGATATGTTTAGTGTCCTCCTCTTCGACTGTTGTCGTATCATCATCATCTTGGATATGACGTTTTTTTATCTGATTTAGGTGCCTTTTATGTATATTCTGTGGACCTTTAATCATGTATGTACAATCACCAATGCGTTTATCCACTACTCCACATTCCCAGTAAGATGTGTTATTTCTGTAGCACTTAAAATATACTCGATCTCCCGAGTTATATTTCTTTCTTCTCGTGTGTGTAGTGTTTCGGATAATTGCCTGCCTTGGCAATAGTTTGTCAAACGCTGATTTTACCTTTCTGGCAAACATTAGATCAGCTGGTGATATGTTTGATGGTGTACTAGGATGTGGTGTAATCCTATATACTTGCAAGAATTGTTGCAAAGCTTTTTCTGTTGGTGTTCCAATGGATTTCTTTAACGCTCGTTTTGGCATGTCCACGAACCTTTCCGCGAGGCCGTTCGACCTTGGATGATACGGCGGAGTCGTGATGTGCTTCATTTGGAACGTGTCGCAAAATTCCTTAAACTCTGCGGATGTGAACTGCGTTCCGTTGTCAGTGACCAGTGTGTCTGGTACACCGAATCTTGCAAACAACTCGTGTAGGAACCCTATTGAGTTGTTTGTTGTTGGATTCCTGCAACGCATTACCTCCGGCCATTTTGTGAAACTATCCACTACAATTAAATAATAGTTTTCACCTACTGGACCAGCGAAGTCCATGTGGATTCTCGACCATGGTTGGTCGGTTTTCGGCCAAGGTTTGTGTACTATAGGTGGAGATTTTGCCGCTAACTGGCATCCTTTACATTTATCAATTGTTGTCGCTATGTCAGTGTCCATGTTATGCCAGTACACGTAGCTTCTCATTAACGACTTCATTCGATTTATCCCCGGATGTCCTGTGTGGAAATCTCTTAACATCCTATTCTGCAATGTTTTGGGTATTACCACTCTCTCGCTGTACAGTAACACATCGTCACATATGGAAAAAACTTCCTGCACCTTTGTGTCCATTATAATTTTCTCTTTTATGTCCTTTATATATTCGTCTTTCTCGGCTTCCCTTTTAATGTCCGACAAAGTTACGGGTAGTTCCTTAATGATGTTTGCTACCATATTTTTTACTTCAACATTTGTCCGAATTGCTGCAATGACTGATTCTTCCAGATTGTGTTTCTGTGGTATCAGTCTTGACAGTCCATCTGCATGGCAAATCTTTTTTGATGCTAGATGTTGTAGCTGGAAATCGTAATTAAGTAGTATTGTACCCCAGCACAGCAATCTATTTGCGGTGTATACCGGCAATCCTTTTTTTGATCCATAGATCGTGACTAACGGTTTATGGTCGGTTTCAAGTATGAATTGTCTACCATATAAATATCGGTGAAATTTAGTCACGGCAAAGATTATGCTCAACGCTTCTTTTTCGATTTGTGAATATGCCCTTTCGGCTGGTATCAGCATTCTCGAAGCGTGCGCTATTGGCTTTCTAGACCCATCCGGCATAATATGTTGAATGCATGCTCCTAAGCCGTAGGAGCTAGCGTCACTAGCAGCGATTATTTTTAAGTTTGTGTCAAAGTGCGTTAAGAATAATTCGGATGTTAGTGCGCTCTTTATTTTGTCAAAAGCGGTTTGACATTCTTGCGTCCAGTTCCACGGTGTATCCTTTTTAAGCAGATTATTTAAGGGGGCTCGCAAGTTATGCATTCCTTCAATAAAAGATTGGTAATAATTTACGAGTCCTAAGAAACTCTGCAAGGTTGTTACATTATCGGGTGCTGGCATATTTTTTATTGCCGCAGATCTGTCTGGGTCTGGACGTCGTCCATGTTTGTTTATTATGTGTCCAAGATACTTAATCTCGCTCATACAAAAGTCACATTTACTTTCTTTTACTTTAAAGCCGAATTCTTGTATTCGAGTAAATACTTGTTTCAAATGTTCCTTATGTTCTTCTAGGGATTTGCTCCTGACAACAATGTCGTCCAGGTATGCACATGCGCACTCAATACCACTTAGCATGGTGTCCATCGCTTGCTGAAAGATGGCAGGCGCTACTTTGATGCCAAAAGGCAATCGGTTGTATTTGTATAATCCCTTATGCGTATTGATGCATAGTATTTTTGAGCAATTCTCCTCGACCGGTATTTGCAAATACGCGTCGATCAAGTCTATCTTGGAGAAGATATTACCCCCATTCAACTTCGTGAATATTTCCTCTGGGCTTGGTAGGGGGTAATGGTGATCTTTTAATAGGGAGTTGACCCCGGTCGAAAAGTCTGCACACACTCTAACTTCGTCATTCTTTTTCTTTACGTATACGGTGAGGGCTGCCCACTCGTTGTGTTCTATTTTTGATAGAATTCCCGTCTGTTCCAATCTATTTAATTCTTTATCAATCTTTTCCAACCCAGCGAACGGAACATTTCGCTTTTTTCTAAAAATTGGGCTGGCGTTTTCTTTAAGTTCAAACAAGGCCTTGAATTTATTGCAGCGACCTAAGTTAGTCGTGCATGCCTCAGGAAATAATTCTTTTAAATCGTCTTTTATATTTACTGTTGTTGGAGAAGAACATTCTAATTTTTTACAGAATGTATTGATTGGCTTATCCCATAGTCCGAATTTCTCAATTAAATCTATTCCAAACAGATTTTCACTATTTTTTAGTACAAATATTTTTAATTTCTTCGAAATCCCTTTCAATTTTATCGGGAGGACAACTTCTCCTTCAAATTTTATACCACTACCAGTTATCGTCCGGGCTGCTTTACTAGTTTTCATCATGGCCGGTTTTCCCAACTTTTTCCACATATTCAGGTTTATTATAGAAACATCGGAGCCGGAGTCGAGTTGTAACTTTATTGATGTTTTAAATATTTCCACTTTTACGTATTTTCGCCGATCTTTGTCTAATTTTGTATTTGATTTTGTTTGCTGTACTCTCTTTCTGGTGTAATCTTTATCTCTGCAGCAATCTCTTTTGTGTCCCACCTTCTTATAAATGTAGCATTTTTTCTTCTTATGAGGACAATCTGATTCCCAATGCTTTTCTGCACATCTCTTACAGTTATATCTAGGAAGAGGCTTGTTATATTCTGTACTATATTTATGGTTATTATCTTTGGAATATCCCGTTCCATTGCTTTTCTTTGTAAAGTTCTTGGTTGGTGCGTATGGTTTTCTAACTTTTCTTACATATGCCACTCCGGATTCTTCTATATTTTTTGAATCCTTTTTTAGTGTAATGGCCCTTTCACAGTCCTCTGCTAGTTTCTTGCTCAGATTCCAGCTTAGACAACACTCATCTGCGTATTTCTGCATTTTTCATGGAAACTAACCCTTGAGCGAAGATTAGACATTTAAAATCTTCTACCGTTAGTTCTGCAAGCTTAAAATTATCACAGTTTTTATTGACAACTGATGCGTATGTCAAATAATCTTGGTTGTCCATCTTTCTTAGATTCATGCACAGCCATCTTTTATGAAAAAGAGATATATTTGGATTAAATAATTCTTTTAGTAATTTTACAGCTTCCATGAACTCTAATTCCGCAGTTTTTTTAGGTAATATGTAATCTACGAATTTGCTGTGTTCTGATGTACCCAATTTTCTGAGTAAGAGGCTCACTTTCTGACTATTTGGCCAATTTTTACAGCCCCGTTGAAAAACATCCTCGTATCTTGTGTAGTATGCTTCAAAATTCTTCTCTTCCTCAGGCACATAATGAAATGTGTCCATGCTATTAAAAATAGTTGTATGGGAGAAATTAACACTATCGACATTTTCTCGATTACTCTTTAGTAGTTCCAGTGTTGTAGCAAGACGTTCATCTTGTCTTTCTTCATATTCCAATTGTAGTTTCTTATGCCTTTCTTCCTGTTCCAATTGCAGTTTTTTCTGCTTTAATTGTGCCATTTTCTGCTTTTCTTCTTGTTCCTGCTGCCATTTCAATAATCTGTCCTCTCTCTTTTCCTCGCGGTCAGCCTGTGCCTGTATTTGTGTTTGCAAAAGCTCGTTTTGTATAGCTTGTCTGCGTTCATCCCGCTCAGCCTGTGCTTGTAAAAATTGCATGAACATTTTTGATAAGTCTTCCATGTTTTTTTTTGTTTTTTTTTTAGTGTGTAGTTAAAAAAAATATTGTACCATGTACAATATACACCGGTTTGGGTTACAACAAAAAAGCAAATTGCTGTAAGCTCCTGTTTTCAATAATAATATCGCTGCTTGCAATAATATATTCTTTTTGCGTGTCACGCTGCAAAAAAAAAAATAAAACAGGTTTATCTGGAATCACGAAATGGAATTGACTTTCCGTTTTTAGGCACTTACTAATAAGTAACTCTTTCCACCAAATAAAAGTTTGGGTTTTTTTTTTAATCGAGTCGCAATTGAATAAATGTATGCAGTACATTTAGTTCTTTGAGTTTTTTTTCTCTAGTATTTTAGTAATTAAAATACCTCTTAAATTGAGATTACCTTTTTTTTCCGTGACACTTTACTGTATTATCCGTTATTCAGTGACAACTTCAAGAAAAAAAAATCCTTTCCTTGAATTTTAGTTTTAGCTGTGGTATTTCCTTTTAGTACCGACGTCAACCAAAACATTAATTAAAAAGTCCTTTAGTCGTTGTTTTGTTTACGGAGAAGAGTAATTAGAATCCACTGGTGAACTTTTTTTCGTAGGTTACTTCCTTGCTTTTCGTAATACGAGTCTGACATGTCGTTTTTGCGACAGAACAAAGTTCGCTTTTCGTTTGCAAGTTGGTCCTTTAGTAAGATTTGTCGTGTAGCGACAAAACAAAAATTCACTTTTACATTCGTTTGCAAGTCGGATTCCAAGAAAACAGCGTAAATTGTCGCTTTTGCCACGTTAGAGTTTTTTTTTTCACTTGAGTTGAACTCTCTTTAGCGTAAAAATCCGTTTGCTAGTAAACACTTTGCATTCCTTAAAAAAATGGTCAACCTTTCCGTTGTACTTTTTTTTTTTTTTTTTTAAATAGTTCTTAGTCAAACTGTTATATTTGAGGCTTCATATCTCGTCGCCAACTGTTGTGGTTGCAAGGGTGAGCAATAATTAGTAAGGAATATAATGAAGACGCAAACTACAAGATAACACAATAATAAGTGTATTAAAGAAAAGGTATATTTACAATATGTACAAATGATGGTGTCGAGTCAGAGAGTCTTGGTGGGAGGACATGTACGCTCTTTGGCATAACTTCCGGTGGCATTTGAGTAAGACACACCAAGGCCAACCTAGGCTTGCCATTTATAGTGTTATGTTATTCGCATATGCAAATAAGTGGTTGCCACCACAACACACACAGCCATGCTTGACCACATTTTTGGCTCAACTAGCAGTAAAATTCGATACTTACAGCCATGCTTGAATACATTTTTGGCTCAACTAGACGAAGCTAAATTCGATACTAACAGCCATACTTGACCACATTTTTGGCTTATCTTGCCGAAACAAAATCGATACTAACAGCCATGCTTGACCACATTTTTGGCTCAACTGTACAAATCAAAATTCGATACTAACAGCCATGCTTGACCACATTTTTGGCTCAA
Organism: Euprymna scolopes; assembly: GCF_053919585.1. NCBI lineage: Eukaryota > Metazoa > Mollusca > Cephalopoda > Sepiida > Sepiolidae > Euprymna > Euprymna scolopes. Next base: position 145,809,220 of record NC_136527.1, read on the forward strand.
CTAGACAAAGAAACATTCGATACTAACGGCCATACTTGACCACATTTTTGGCTCAACTAAACGAAGCAAAATTAGATACTAACAGCCATGCTTGACCAGATCTTTGGCTCAACTTGACAAAGCAAAATTCGATACTAACAGCCATGCTTGACCACATTGTTGGCTCAACTTGACAAAGCAAAATTCGATACTAAAAGCCATGCTTGACAACATTTTTTGCTTAACTAGACGGATCAAAATTCGATACTAACAGCCATGCTTGACCACATTTTTGGCTCACCTCGACGAAGAAAAATCGATACTAACAGTCATGCTTGACCACATTTTTGGCTCGACTTGACAAAGCAAAATTCGATACTAACAGCCATACTGAACCACATTTTTGATAAACTAGACGAAGCAAATTCGATACTAACAACCATGCTTTACCACATTTTTGGCTCAACTAGCAGTAAAATTCGATACTTACAGCCATGCTTGACCACATTTTTTGCTCAACTTGAAGCTAAATTCGATACTAACAGCCATGCTTGACCAAATTTTTGCTCAACTAGACGAAGAAAAAATCGTTACTAACTGCCATGCTTGACCACATTTTTGGCTAAACTAGACGAAGCAAAATTCGATACTAACAGCCATGCTTGACCACATTTTTGGCTAAACTAGACGAAGAAAAATTAGATACTAACAGTCATGCTTGACCACATTTTTGGCTCAACTAGAAGAAGCAAAAATCTATACTAACAGCAATACTAGACCACCTTTTTGGCTTAACTAGTCGAAGCAAAATTTTATACTAATAGCAATGCTTGACCACATTTTTGGTCAACTAGACGAAGCAAAATTCGATACTAACAGCCATGCCTGACCACATTTTTGGCTCAACTAGAATCAAAATTCGATTCTAACAACCATGCTTGTCCACATTTTGGCTTAACTAGCGGTAAAATTCGATATATACAGCCATGCTTGACCCCATTTTTTTCTTCAAGCAAAATTCGATACTAACAGCCATGCTTCAGCACATTTTTGGCTCAACTTGACAAAGCAAAAGTCGATACTAACAGCCATGCTTGACCACATGTTTGGCTCAACTAGACGATGCAAAATTCGATACTAACAGCCATGCTTGACCACATGTTTGGCTCAACTTGACAAAGCAAAAGTCGATACTAACAGCCATGCTTTACCACATTTTTGGCTCAACTAGACGAAACAAAATTCGATACTAACAGCCACGCTTGACCAGTTTTTTGCTCAACTGGACAAAGAAAAAATTCGATACTGACAGCCATGCTTGACAACATTTTTTGCTCAACTAGAAGCAAAATTCGATACTAACAGCCATGCTTGACCACATTTTTGGCTCAACTAGACGATGCAAAATTCGATACTAGTAGCCACGCTTGACCAGCTTTTTGCTCAACTGGACAAAGAAAAAATTCGATACTAACAGCCATGCTTGACCATATTTTTGGCTCAACTAGTCAAAGCAAAATTCGATACTAACAGCAATGCTTTACCGCATTTTTGCTCAACTAGACGAAGCAAAATTCGATACTAACAGCCATTCTTGACAACATTTTGGCTTAACTAGACGAAGCAAAATTCTATACTAACAGCCATGCTTGACCACATTTTTTGCTCAACTAGACGAAGCAAAATGCGATACTAACAGCCATTCTTGACAACATTTTTGCTCAACTGGACGAAGCAAAATTCGATACTAATACTCATGCTTGACCATATTTTTGGCTCAACTTTACACAGCAAAATTCGATACAAACAGCCATGCTTGACCACATTTTTTGTTATATTTTTACAAAGCAAAATTCGATGCTAACAGCCATGCTGGACCAAATTTTAAGCTCATCTCGACGAAGCAAGATTCGATACTAACAGCCATGCTTGACCACATTTTTTGCTCAACTAGAAGAAGCAAAATTCTATACTAACAGGCATTCTTGACCACATTTTCGCTCAACTAGTCAAAGCAAAATTCGATGCTAATAGCCATGCTTGACCACATTTTTGGTCAACTAGACGAAACAAAATTCGATACTAACAACCATGCTTGACCACATTTTCGCCCAACTAGTAGTAAAATTCGATACTGACAGCCATGCTTGACCACATATTTTGCTCAACTTGAAGCAAAATTCGATACTAACAACCACGCTTGACCACATTTTGCGCTCAACTAGCAGTAAAATTCGATACTTACAGCCATGCTTGACCACATTTTTTGCTCAACTTGAAGCAAAATTCGATACTAACAGCCATGCTTGACCAAATTTTTGCTCAACTAGACGAAAAAAAAATCGTTACTAACTGCCATGCTTGACCACATTTTTGGCTAAACTAGACGAAGCAAAATTCGATACTAACAGCCATGCTTAATCACATTTTTGGCTCAACTCGACGAAGAAAAATTCGATACTAACAGCCATATTTGACCACATTTTTGGCTCAACTAGTCAAAGCAAAATTACATACTAACAGCCATGCTTGACCACATATTTGTTCAACTAGACGGAGCCAAATTCGATACTAACAGCCACGCTTGACCACATTTTTGCTTAACTAGAAGAAAAATTCGATACTAACAACCATGCTTGACCACATTTTGGCTCAACTAGCAGTAAAATTCGATACTTACAGCAATGCTTGACCACATTTTTTGCTCAACTTCAAGAAAAATTCGATACTAACAGCCATGCTTGATCACATTTTTGGCTCAACTCGACGAAGCAAAATTTGATATTAACAGCCATGCTTGACCTAATTTTTTGCTACACTAGACGAAGAAAAATTAGATACTAACAGTCATGCTTGACCACATTTTTGGCTCAACTAGAAGAAGCAAAATTCGATACTATCAGCCATATTTCACCACATTTTTGGCTCAACTAGTCAAAGCAAAATTCGATACTTACAGCCATGCTTGACCACATATTTGTTCAACAAGACGGAGCAAAATTCGATACTAACAGCCACGCTTGACCACATTTTTGGCTAAACTAGAAGGAAAATTCGATACTAACAACCATGCTTGACCACATTTTGGCTCAACTAGCAGTAAAATTCGATACTTACAGCAATGCTTGACCACATGTTTTGCTCAACTTCAAGAAAAATTCGATACTAACAACCATGCTTGACCACATTTTTTGTTCAACTTTACAAAGCAAAATTCGATGATAACAGCCATGCTTGACCACATTTTAAGCTCAATTCGACGAAGCAAAATTCGATATAACAGCCAGTCTTGACCACATTTTTGGCTCAACTAGACGAAGTAAAATTCGATACTGACAGCCATGCTTGACCACATTTTTGGCTCAACTAGAAGAAGCAAAAATCTATACTAACAGCAATACTAGACCACCTTTTTGGCTTAACTAGTCGAAGCAAAATTTTATACTAATAGCAATGCTTGACCACATTTTTGGTCAACTAGACGAAGCAAAATTCGATACTAACAGCCATGCCTGACCACATTTTTGGCTCAACTAGAATCAAAATTCGATTCTAACAACCATGCTTGTCCACATTTTGTCTCAACTATCGGTAAAATTCGATACTTACAGCCATGCTTGACCCCATTTTTTTCTCAACTTCAAGCAAAATTCGATACTAAAAGCCATGCTTTACCACATTTTTGACTCAACTAGACGATGCAAAATTCGATACTAACAGCCATGCTTGACCATATGTTTGGCTCAACTAGACGATGCAAAATTCGATACTAACAGCCATGCTTGACCACATGTTTGGCTCAACTAGACGATGCAAAATTCGATACTAACAGCCATGCTTGACCACATGTTTGGCTCAACTTGACAAAGCAAAAGTCGATACTAACAGCCATGCTTTACCACATTTTTGACTCAACTAGACGAAACAAAATTCGATACTAACAGCCATGCTTGACCACATTTTTTGCTCAACTAGAAGCAAAATTCGATACTAACAACCATGCTTGACCACATTTTGGCTAAACTAGCAGTAAAATTCGATACTGGCAGCCATGCTTGACCCCAGTTTTTGCTCAACTTAAAGCAAAATTCGATACTAACAACCATGCTTGACCACATTTTTGGCTCAACTAGACGAAGCAAAATTCTATACTAACAGCCATGCTTGACCACATTTTTTGCTCAACTAGACGAAGCAAAATGCGATACTAACAGCCATTCTTGACAACATTTTTGCTCAACTAGACGAAGCAAAATTCGATACTAACACTCATGCTTGACCACATTTTTGGCTCAACTTTACACAGCAAAATTCGATACTAACAGCCATGCTTGACCACATATTTTGCTCAACTTGAAGCAAAATTCCATACTAACAGCCATGCTTGACCACATATTTTGCTCAACTAGACGGATAAAATCGATACTAACAGCCGTGCTTGACCACATTTTTGGGTCAACTTAACAAATAAAAATTCGACCCTACAGCCATGCTTGACCACATTTTTGGCTCAACTAGACGAAGCAAAATTACATACTAACAGCCATGCTTGACAACATTTTTGGTTCAACTAGATTAAACAAAATGACGATACTTACAGTCATGCTTAACCACTGTTTTTGTTCAACTTGGCAAAGAAAAATTCGATACCAACAGCCATAGTGGACCACATTTTTTGCTCAACTTGACAAAGCAAAATAAAATACTAACAGCAATGCGTGACCACATTTTTGGCTCAACTAGACGAAGAAAAATTCGATACTAACAGTTATGCTTGACCACATTTGTGGCACAACTAGACAAAGCAACATTCGATACGAACAGCGATTCTTGACAACATGTTTGCTCAACAAGACGAAGCAAAATTCGATACTAACAGCCATGCTTGACCACATTTTTGGTTCAATTCGATACTAGCAGCAATGCTTGACCACATTATGGCTAAACTAGAAGCAAAATTCGATACTAACAGCCATGCTTGACCAAATGTTGGGCTCAAGTAGACGAAGAAAAATTCGATACTAAGAGTTATGCTTGACCACATTTTTGGCTCAACTAGACGAAGCAAAATTCGATACTAACAGCCATGCTTGACCACATTTTTGGCTCAACTTTACAAAGCAAAATTCGATGCGAACAGCCACGCTAGACCAAATTTTTAGCTCAACTCGACGAAGCAAAATTCGATACTAACAGCCAAGCTTGAACACATTTTTGGCTCAACTAGACGAAGTAAAATTCAATACTAACACTTATGCTTGACCACATTTTTGGCTCAACTTTACAAAATCAAAATTAGATACTTACAGCCATGCTTGACCACAAATTTTTTTTTCAACTTGGCAAGGTAAAAATTCGATGCTAACAGCCATGCTTGACCAAATTTTTAGCTCAACTCGACAAAGCAAAATCCGATACTAACAGCCATGCTTGACCACATTGTTGCTCAACTAGAAGAAGCAAAATTCGATACTAACACCCATGCTTGACCAAATTTTTGGCTCAACTTGACGAAGATAAAATCGTTCCTAACAGCCATGCTTGACCACATGTTTGGCAAAACTTGACAAATAAAAATTCGATACTAAAAGCCATGCTTGATCACATTTTTGGCTCAACTCGACGAAGCAAAATTCGATACTAACGGCCATTCTTGACCTAATTTTTGGCTTAACTAGACAAAGAAAAATTCGATACTAACAGCCATGCTTGACCACATTTTTTGTTCAACTTGACAAAGCAAAATTCGATGCTAACAGCCATGCTTGACCACATTTTTTGCTCAACTGGACAAAGCAAAATTCGATACTAACACCCATGCTTGACCACATTTTTGGCTCAACTTGACAAAGCAAAATTCGATACTAACAGCCATGCTTTACCACATTTTTGGCTTAACTAGACGAAGAAAAATTCGATACTATCAGCCATACTTGACCACATTTTTGGCTCAACTAGACAGCAAAATTCGATACTAACAGCCATGCTTGACAAACTTTTTGGCTCAACTAGACGAAGAAAAAATCGATACTAACACCATGCTTGAGCACATTTTTGGCTCAACTAGACGAATCAAAATTCGATACTAACAGTTATGCTTGAACACATTTTTGGCTCAGCTTGACAAAGCAAAGTTCGATGCTAACAGCCATGCTTGACCACATTGTTGGCTCAACTCGACGAAGCAAAAGTCGATACTTACAGCCATACTTGACCACATTTTGAGTCAACTAGACGAAGCAAAATTCGATACTAACAGCCATGCTTGACCACATTTTTGGCTCAACGAGAAGCAAAATTCGATACTAACAACCATGCTTGACAACATTTTTGGCTCAACTGGCAGTAAAATACATTACTTACAGCCATGCTTGACGTTATTTTTTGCTCAACTAGACGAAACAAACGTCGATACTAACAGCCACGCCTGACCACATATTTTGCTCAACTAGGCGAAGCAAAATTCGATACAGCCATGCTTGACCACATTTTTGGCTCAACTAGACGAAGCAAAATTCGATACTAACAGCCATGCTTGACCACATTTTGAGCTCAAGTAGACGAAGCAAAATTCGATACTAACAGCCATGCATTACCACATTTTTTGCTCAACTAGACGAAGCAAAATTGTATATTAACGGCCATGCTTGACCACATTTTTGGCTCAACTCGACAAAGCAAAATTCGATACTAACAGTTTGTTTTATACCAATTCAATCATCTCCTCTCTCAGTTCAACATGCTCGTGTTGGCTAAAAGAGGTTTATTTTAGTGTAATCCTCATTAAAAATCAATTACCAGTGTTGTAAGGGGGATAGCGATTGTCTGTTTCTCACCTGACTACAACTAGGATGTCTACAAGTCTAACATAAACAAATTCCTTATTCTGTCAATCTTTGTGAGATCCCTCTCTCATATTGAGTGAATTGATTCGCTTGATGAGAAGACGTGATTAACTCAAGATGAGGGGTTGGTTTTTATATTTCTTTATTTTCTCCCAGGAATTACTCTGAGCAGAGGAGCAATCAACGATCTTTAACTGGGGAGGGGGAAGTTCTTACACATCGCATGTCTTAGACGCTTCTCCAGCCCTCCTCGAGAGGAAACCATTTTCAGACGATTTTCCTCTGCTGATGTCCCCAGATCAACTAACATCCATGCTACTCACACGTATTTCCTGCCTGCTATTTTTAGTTCTTCTGATAAAATTGTTTATGATATTGTTTTAGTATATTTTAATAGTTTTTTATGAAAATATTTTTCATATCCCTCACTTGTTCATCTCTCCAGTTAGATAGATAGATCGATAGATAGATAAATAATTACAAAGTTAGGAAACTATAATATTCCAGTTACTCAATAACACATTGTTGTAGTTGCTAAACCAGAATACGTTTCAACCTGTAAACAAAACTGAACAAAAGTTTGAGCTGCACATCTAAGCCATACTTGACCACACTCTCACTATCTTGACCACATTTTTGGCTCAACTTTTGACGAAGCAAAATTCGATACAATGAATCTCACATTCTCACTATCTTCCTCAGCTCATTTGAGAGATACCAATTAAATCCCTTTCTCTGTGCGTTCAACAAGTTGATGGTGGCCAAAAAGAGGTTTATTCAGTTTAATGCTCATTAAAAATCAATTACCAGTGTTGTAAGGGGATAGCGATCGATAATAAGTGTTTAATTATATTTTGCCAGCCCATCTTAAATTCTTATTTTCACACATTGAATGCTTTTAAAGAAATAAAAACTTTCGCTATCACTTTGCCCATGAGTCACGTGATGCCACAATTCCCCAGCAATTCCAACATCTAGTTGAGGAAATTACTAATTTGACTAATAATAACCACAGCAGCATCAATATCAAAGTTATCCCAAGCAAAAAAAGATGTCAATATCGAATAATATGTCTTAGTGGTATTGTCATAATATGTTGCATTAAAACCTAAATAACAGAGGTTGAAGGTTTAGTATGTGTTTAAAGTAAGTTGAATATTTAGTTTTACTAATAATTACAGATAAAACATTATACAATCTGATGAATTAAATGTCCGTGATTACAAACAAGTTATACATTTGGATGATTTAATGGTGAACTGATATGTATAACTTGTTTGTAATCACAGACATTTAATTTATCAGCGTGGTTAATGTTTAATTATTATAAAGACTAAATATTCAACTTACTTTAAACATATTTGTTTAAATATATATATATATATATATATATATATATATATATATATATATATATATATAAAAATGTAAAGTTGGTTCATTCCAAACGAATAAAACCATATTTCTACATTACCAATTTATTTGAAATTTTCAGACAACCCATCTTTAGAGTCGAGGCATGTTTTTATGTTATTAAAATAAATTTTCCTCGCGAATATTAAATAAAATAAATATTTTTTTTTTAACCGTGGTGCGAATCTGTTCTGTTGATAAAACTGAACTTCCGGTTCGATTCATTTCACAGCCATGAATTGACGAAAGATTTCATTTTCTGTTTAGTAAGTAAAAAAAAAACAAAAAAAACATAATTCATTTGTTTATCTTCCAAATTCTTTAATTTACACATTTTTCTTTATATTTAAAAGTTTGTTGCTTGCTTTTTGAGTTTTTTTTGTTTTTCGATATAAGATTGGTTGGAATAAAAAAAAACATGATTTAAAAAATAGCGTGGATCACTCTCTGCATTAGCACCGAAAAATGTTACTAAACATTTATTAATAATTTCTCACTTTTACAAACATTTGTTTAAATATATATATATATATGTAAAATAGAGGGGAAATGCGAATGAACTGGAAAGGGATGATCTGGTCCTATGATGCAAGTCAGTTTATGGGTCAGACGTTGAATGGAGCAAAGTTTGGATGAACTTAAACCCTGACTGACAAAAATGAAACCCGGGAATAAGATGACGTAAGACCAAATGCAAACATCAACAGGGTCATTATGTGGGTCGATTACGTAAATTGGTTAACGGGAAAATTCATAAAAAGCAATGATAAACAAGAGTCAAGCAGTCAGAGTGACAGCAGGAAGGGAAAGACAGACGATGCTCAACTGCCTGTCACGGTCGCAACCACACCCTCTCCACTACACTATCTCCATCACCACCTCCACCGCCGTATTATGTATATGTGAATGTTATTAAATAAATCAAATTGTTTTATAACAAAGCGTCTCGTTATTCATAGATAAATGAACAGCGGTCATTCCATTCACTAGACGACTTACAACAACATATATGCATAAATGTCAAACGAACTATCTCTATCTATTGAGATATTCAAAAATCTCGGATAGTTAGAATATCCATGGTGCTAACAAAATAGACGTCACAGCCACACCATCCAGTATATATATATATATATATATATATATATATATATATATATATACACACATATGTATATAATCTTCAAACAAACCGGTTCATTAATTAATGAGAAAAAAAACAACAAAAAATAAAAAACATCACAATCAAATTAAAAATTTAAATATTGAATTTATCTCTTTAAAGAAAATGTTGATATTTTTTAATTTTACATATTCGTCTATCAACAATATATAAATACACATTCTTAAGGAAAGAAAACAATTGTATGCAGTAAAAACTTTTTTGATGAACCCATGTAAATTTTCTATTTTTATAGCAACGATTCATATAGAGACTCATATCTATATGTATATATAAGTGACAAACGTTTTTACTGCACACAATTATTCTCTAGATTATATCTTGAGGAACACCTTTATCGACTGGTTTTGTGTCAGGAAAGCAGCAACAGTGAAGGAGATGCTAAAGTTTAGCAATCCAAGAAAGACACTATTAAGGGAGAAGGCTTTGCTGCATCTTGAGAAAAATAGAAAAGGGGTGGGATTTTGCTGCTTGTCAGTTTAATCTGAAGGATGTACTTCGAGGAAGTATTATTGTTATGAGTTCATCAGAGAAAATTTCATTAAACTTGTAAAATAAAGAGATGCAAAATTTTGTATATTTGACATGGTAGATAGTTGAATATTTAATCTTACTAATAATGATAAAACACGAGAATAGATGTGAGACCTATTAGATTTGAGATTCTTTTTAAACCTTGTCTAAGACGAAGATTCACCAGCCTTGTATAATAAGTTGAATATTTAATATTACTAATAATAATTAAAAAAACATTTATTTGATAACTAAAACGCCTTTGATTACAAACAATTTATATTTTCAGATGATTTAGGATTGAATGGATATTTACAATCAAATAAGATTTGAGACATTTTTTTAACCTTGGCTAAGACGAAGATATGACACTTCTACCAGCCTAGGTGTAGCAACAATACTCAATCATTATGCTAATGTGAGCTTTGTAGGCGTATCACATACTCTCAGATCTCCGGGATTTTCTATCAGGGTTGAGAAAGACCAATTTTCTTGCAGTATCCTTTATGATATTCTCAAAAAATATAGAAATGAATAAAAACGTAAAACGTAAAGAACAGTAGTTTTTTTCAATCAAATTAATGAATTTCTGAGCACTAAATAAATTAAAGTTAAAATTTAAAAAATGTCGATATTGTTTAATTTTACGTGTTTGTCTATCAACAATATGTAAATGTACATTCTTATGGAAGGCAGAAACAATTGTATGCAGTAAAAACTTTTTGGTGAACCCATGAAAATTTCGTTTTATTATAAAAATGGTTTATATTAAGACTCATATCGATATGTGAGCATATATATAAGTGAGAAGCGTTTTTACTGCATACAATTATTCTTATCGACTGGATCTGTGTCATGTTAAAAATATTTGTTTATTTTTCTTGTGTGTCTAATATGACGTTTTATTATAAATTATCTGGAGGTTATGAGTTCAATCTAATAATATTGACTGCAATAAAAAATATAATATATGCCTATGCAACTTCTAAAACTTGTATTTAATTTCATTTTTTACAGATGTTCCTGCCTGAAGCCATTTAATAAATGTTAATGGATCAACTTTTTCTTAAAAATTATTAGACGACAAAATTATCAGCAAAATCTGTAGGAAGATTAATTATTCTGTGAAGATGATATTAAATTTTTGTAAAATATGTTTTAAAAATATAAAAAACTTTTAAAAGATTAATTCGCAAATTGCAGAAAGCAATGTGTCTTTTATAAATACAATAATTTTTAGGACAAGAAAACATAAGAAATATCTTTCAGAGAATTAACACCAGATAACTGATACATCCTTGTGAAGGAAAACGCTATAAGAAATGTCTCTTAGAGAATTGACACTAGATAACTGATATATCCTTGTGAATAAGCAAGCATTTGTTTTTGAAATAATAATTGATAATAGAACACGAGCATAAGATATCAGAACACTCACACTTATTCTTGCCAAGTGTACATGTATCATTCTTCTGAAAAATAAACGTTAGTCGATCTATGTTAGTGAAACACATGAGAACTCAATCTGGAAAAGAGCCACATTCTCTTGAAATGTATGGAAATTCTTGTTCTGAAAAAATCAATGTTATTGACACATTGGGGAAAACCATATTTCTGTAAAGTGTACGGATTTTCTTGTTCTGAAAAACAAACTTTCGAGAATCATGAGAACGCACACTGAGGAAAAGCCGCATTCTTGTGTAGTGTGTGGGTATTCTTGTTCTCACCAATCACAGTTAGTGACACATATGAGATCTCACACTGGTGAAAAACCATATTCTTGTGAAATGTGTCGATATTCTTGTTCTCAAAAGTCACATTTAGTGAGACATATGAGGACTCACACTGGAGAAAAACCACATTCTTGTGAAGTGTGTGGATATTCCTGTTCTCAGAAGTCATGTTTAGTGGCACATATGCGAACTCACACTGGGGAAAAACCACATTCTTGTGAAGTTTGTGGATATTCTTGTTCTGAAAAATCAACATTAGTGGCACATGTAAGAACTCACACTGGAGAAAAGCCACATTCTTGTGAAGTATGTGGATATTCTTGTACTAGAAAAACAACATTAGTAAAGCATATAAGAACTCACACTGGGGAAAAGCCACATTCTTGTGAAGTATGTGGATATTCTTTTTCTGTTAAATCCAGTTTAGTGACACATATGCGAACTCACACTGGGGAAAAGCCACATTTTTGTGATGTGTGTGGATATTCTTGTTCTGTTAAATCACGTTTAGTGGCACATATCAGAACTCACACTGGGGAAAAGCCACATACTTGTGAAGTGTGTAAATATTCTTGTTCTGCTAAATCAAGTTTAGTGAGACATATGAGAACTCACTCTGGTCCTACTGGTTCGACTGAAGTAAAATAAAACAAAATAGTCCTGCCTAACTTATATTACTTGATGAACCAAGTGCAAGACAGATCCAGACAATCGCACTTAAGGGAACAACTAAAAAAAAGCTATCAGCTGATTTAAATAAAAAGAAGGAAAATGAGAAGCTGGTTTGGCCGCCCCATACCAAGCGTTACAATCTTCAAAGAACGAAAATAAAAAGGGAACAGCCATGTGAAGTTCATAGTTTGTGTTTTTCTGAAAACGGAAAGTTAGCAAAACTGGGGAAAAGCCACATTCACAATCCTGTTCTCTTAAACATATGGAACTCACACTGGGGAACTGAATGAGATAATTTACATCCTACTGGAGATAACTTTAATGCCTACTAGACACCTATCATCTCTCTGTACAAAGGAGTTCCAGAACTACCTAGTATCAGGATAATTTTTCCGACAGGTAAACTCTCACCAATATCTAAAAGAACAAATAAGATTTCCTTACTATGGCTTTTACTTACATAAGCTTTTACAAGGAATGGACATCTTTCTCCAACTGCTGTTATATTCATGCAAATTCTGTGGTTTAACATATTCCATGAAATCACATTTAATGTCAACTAGACACTATCCTCGAGTATATGAGGTCTCTCTGTACAGGGGTTTGTCAGAATAACCTGGCATGAGGATACTTTTCCTAGAAGAAAACCCTTACCAAATATTCAAAATCACATAGTATTCGCTGCCTAAATAAGATCTTGTTGGCGAACTCACATTAGCTTTTATGAACAGTGGTTCACCTTCTATAAGTGATATTACCTCAAGTAATAACATGAAACTGATATCTATGTATCTCATATAGACTTCAAGTGTTAGCACCAGGTTGTGAGTCCCTTGATTTCTGAGAATCTTTGATTGAAGATAAAACAAAGGAGAACAAACATTCTTGTAAAGTGTGTGGATATTCTTGTTCTGTAAAATCAAAGACTGTGAGACATATTACAACTCACACAAAGAAAAGAAACATTCATAGAGAGTTCAAGTTTTAGTCTCAGTGAATTGTGTTGATATTCTTGTTCTGAAAAAAAAACTTTAGTAAATCATATTAGGATGCACACTAGAAAAAAAGCCACATTCCTGTAAATTTTGTAGATTTCTTGAGAAAGTCACAAGTATTGTGACATGATTATTCAGGAAAAGCCACATTCACTGTGGAAATAGGCTTCATAAAAAACAAGTTGCATTACATAATATAATAATATATAAACATTAAATAATATACCAAAATAAAATGCAGAATGTGAAAATAAATCAATAGGCTTAAAACAAAAGTTACATTACATTATATATATATAAACATAAAATAATATATAATATTATAATGATATATAAACATTAAATAATATATAATAATATATAATATATAAACATTAAATAATATATAATATATAAACATAAAATAATATATTATAATAATATATAAACATAAAATAATATATAATAATAATATATAAACAATAAATAATATATAAGAGATAATATATAAACATTAAATAATATATAATAATAACATATAAATATTAAATAATATATAATAATATATAAACATTAAATAATATATAACATATAAACATAAAATAATATATATCATATATTATTTTATGTTTATATGTTATATATTATTTAATGTTTATATATTATATAAACAATAAATAATATATAATATATAAATAATATATAATATATAAACATAAAATAATATATAATATATAAACATTAAATAATATATAATAATATATGAACATTAAATAATATATAATAATATATGAACATTAAATAATATATAATAATATATGAACATTAAATATATAATAATATATAAACATTAAATAATATATAATAATAATATATAAACATTAAATGATATATAATAATATATAATATATAAACATAAAATAATATATAATATATAAACATTAAATAATATATAATAATAATAATATATAAACAATAAATAATATATGACATATAAACATTAAATAATAAACCGAAATTAAATGTAGAAACAAAATATGCATACCATGTATATCGAAGCAAACATTCAACAGATATCCCAATGAAAATCGTGAGGGATCACTATAAACACAAAAAAACTCAATCCAAAGCTTTACTGAAAACTTTGGAAGCGCCATAGTAAGCATAGAGCAGTACATAAAAAGCTCAACACATGACATTTTGTGCGGAACATCATGAAAACCTATCGCAACAATCCTCTATCGCAAAGCTTGCTGAAAACTTTGGAGGTGCCATACTGAGAATACTGATGAACCAGCCACATAAATTGCAAGAAAGGAAAATGTTTACACAGAAATCGCGAAGAAACAATAAAAACCGACGATTGAAACAATGCCAGAGAGCTGGAAACTAGACATATGTAGTAGATGGCCCGCAATAAGAAATGATGTAAATACTCCTAGTCGAATATCCTTGAAGAGATGCAACTTGACAGATCAGAGAACATCGAACGGAATCGAGACAGTATTCTTTGACAAAGACATACAGGCGAGCAGATACATAAAAGACAAAGCCATCAAGACAGGCATTATAATATTGCACAAGAATGAATGAACTGCGCTCATTATTGATGTCACAGTTCAAAATGGACTTAATAGAACTGATAGGGGAAAGAACAAATATAAAGACCTAAACAATGGCACGGTCCTTTAAAGAAATCATTATTATACCAGATGTACTATTAGCAACTTACATAAAAAATAATCTGAAGAAATACTTGGAACAATCACTAGCATGAAATACAAATAAAGATAGCATCCATAAAGGCGGACAAATACATAAAAGACAGCCACGAAGACACATTGTAATATTGGACAATTTTTGATGTCTCAGTTCAAAATGGACTTAATAGAACTGAAAGGGGAAAGAACAAATATAAAGACAATGGCATGGTCCTTTAAAGAAATCATTATTGTAGCAGACGTACTATTAGCAACTGACATAAAAAAATATGAAGAAATACTTCGAACCAATAACTTGCATGAAATACAAATAAAGATAGTAGGCATAAATGAAACAACGGTTATTCATAAAAAAGCCATTGGATATAAATTCAAATCGTAATGAAATTTTAGCTCCAGAGGAGTTAGTTCCCTTGGTCTCTTAAAATTAAATAAAAATAATAATAAAAACGGGAAAAGCCATATTCTTATCAAGTGTTAACTCCAGGAGGAATTAGCTTCCTTGCTCTCTTAAAATTATATTAAAAAAAATAAAAACGGGAAAAGCCATATTCTTATCAAGTGTTAGCTCCAGGAGGAGTTAGCTCCCTTGCTTTCTTAAAATTAAATAAAACAATAATAAAAACGGGAAAAGCCATATTCTTATCAAGTGTTAGCTCCAGGAGGAGTTAGCTCCCTTGATCTCTTAAAATTAAATAAAAAATAATAAAAACGGGAAAAGCCATATTCTTATCAAGTGTATGGATATTCTTGTGATAAATCACACTGAGAGAGATGTCTCCGTTCAGTCTCGAAAGACAAAGGATACCCCTTGTGAGGGCAGCTGCACGTGTAATAGTGCGGCAAGGGGTTGCGCAATTTCAACCACCCCTCTCCTGAGTCGGCACTGCTTGAGTCCAGTGGCAAGGAGAATCCAGGATGACTGGAAACAATACCAAGATAAGTGGAGAGCACATACAGCACCTGGTATCTAAAAATGGTCACTCACCTGGTACTGGCAAGGCTCATCGTTGCTCAACTTATTAGAGAGACATGAAAACAAACATAGAGAACTTAAATTCCGACTAGACATTGTCTTTGAGTGTTTAAGGTTTCTTTGTATAACCTGGCATGAGAATACTTTTACTCAATTGTAACTAACTGACTAAATATTACACATTATTTTCAGTCCAAGTAATATATCTTCCATATGTCTAACCCACATTATGACTTATAGGAGTAATGGTGCACTTTCTTCAAATGATGTTGACTATAAAAACATCACTAATATGGATAGTTAATCAGGCTAGATGCATTCTTGTCCTGGAATCTTGTCGAGGCACCACAGGAAAGATATACAACAACATATCTAACTAGTAAATTAGAAGAGGAAAATTAATATTCTTAACGTCTTTACTAACGGAAGATATACTAGGGCCTATTTAAAATCCTCGATCTTGTCCTGATATTCAATAAGATCAAGAGACCAAAACGAAGTAAAATAAGACAAAAAATACACTAAAGCAAATTTAAATGGTCAATGGAAAAGGAAAATTAATATTCTTAACTTCTTTTCTAACTCAACATTTGAGACGTAAAGATTAAATGTAATATTCCTATATCTATGTATCTCATAGAACTTCGACAAAAGTCAAATGAAACCAGAGAAATCAACCATTATATCAAGCCACTATAGTAAGCATGAGGCAGTACATATGAAGCTCAACAGATACTACATTTGCAATGGTCAGGCAATACTTCGCTGACAATTGCTCTCATGATCAGGGGAGCCACATTCAAACCGAACCCCAGACGGGTCAGGCAATATTTTTTCCCATCGATTTCCACAGTCTGGTATGGCCACAGTGTCTCATGGACCCGGACTTGTAGGTATGCTCTCCTAAGGTCCAGTAGAGACACGTTAGCACCTTTTTGTCTCCATTCGTGCAGCTTAGCTGCACAAACATCCACGTTGGCCGTAAACGCGTCTACGTAATGATTTAGCTCCCGGTAGTCCATTACCGGGCGCACTTTGGCTTTGTTCTGCTGCATCACAGCCATCAGGGGAATTAGGCCTTTGGGAGGTCCCAATTTATCCTCTGGGTATGGCACGAGCCAACCATTATATATCTAGGTGTGGAGCTCCTGCGTGTATTCTTCACGGATTTCTGCCGGCACTGGGTATTCTGACACTCGATTGTGTAGTCTTTCAGGGGGGTGCTCCTCAGGCAGGAAAATATAGGAGATGTACTGTACGCCATAAGAAATATTGTTAATACCAATATCGAACGGAATCGAGACAGTATTCTTTGACAGTATTCGTTGACATACAGGCGAGGAGATACATAAAAGACAAAGCCAACAAGACAGACATTGTAATATTGAACAAAGAAAACGAAGTAAAATAAGACAAAAAGGGGAAAAGCCGCATTCTTGTGGATATTATTATCCTGAAAAGTTACATTTAATTAAACCTGAACTCATACCTATTAGACCTACGCACAGGACAGATATACTAAAGCAAATTTAAATGGTCAATTGGAAAAAGAGAATTAGAATTCTTAATTTCCTTTCTAACTCAACATTTGAGACGTAAAGATGTAATGTAATATTTCCAAAATCTTTGTATCTCATATATGTTTATTAACTCAACATTTGAAACGTAAAGATTTAATGTAATATTCCAAAATCTTTGTATCTCATATACAGATCAAGTGTTAGCTCCATAAAGGAGGAAGCCCTTAATTTTTATGAACTTCGACAAAAGTAAAACGAAACCAGATAAATTAACCATTATATCAAGCCACCATAGTAAGTATGAGGCAAAACATATGAAGCTCAACAGACACTAGATTTGCAATGATTAGGCCTGCCTTTAACTCGCCAGAATTATAATAAAGCTAAGCATTTCTTGCATGACCAGATGAAGAACAGCTACTACACTTTAATTTATATTTGCTTAATCTTGTTTTTATTTCTAACAGACAAGCTAATTAGCAGGATAAAGTCTGGAATCATAACGGAAGGTCATCGTAGGTTTTGATAACAATAAGTTGCGTATGGTTACTTCAGATTGGTTCAAATTTGGTTTTGTCATTTGACTGACTTCGGCGTTTGTGAAATTCCTTCCTCTTATTTGAGTTATTTTTCGCAATTTTTTATATGACGATTTTTTTGGATTATTCAGACTAATGTTCTCCCATTTTTGGCCTTGTGTAACATTCTATATTTATGTATGATAAATATTTATAAATAAATATTGACATTCGCTAAATCACACGTGTTTACTTGTTTGCATTTCATTTGAATATAAATTATTTTATTATTAATTTTTTTATTATTTTAAACACAACAACGCAAATTTACTTAACCTATATCAAGAAACATCAATCACAAAGCTTGTTGAAAACTTTGTGGGTCTCAAACTGAGATTGAAAGGATGAAAAGAAACGGAGATAAAAAAACAAGGAAACGTTCCTGTTATAGCAGTATATAGACATTGCAACAGATCAAGATCAGGGTTTACTCGAAAATGGATTTTTAAAAAAATGTCTGGCTTACAAAGATATGCGTAATGCAGGTTTTGTGATTCAGTGATTGAGAGCCCGAGCAACCTAATGCCTGTATAACCAATCTTATTAGCAATGGTCATAATACTGTCAACCACAACAAAGAACCAACCTGAAAGGACTCAGTAAACTATTTCAAATGACTACTGCCATAAAAACAATATAGAAAATCATAAGAAATAGTTTTGTTTTGCTGATACTTGTGTGTCTGTGTATTCATTTGAACTGTGTTGTGTCTCTTGTGTTTTGTTGATGTTTTGTGTTTGTTGTCTAGTGTATAGTCTCTTAGTCGGGTAGGGAGTTTGACAACACGACTAGACCTGCGAGGTTTGTCATGTGTTGACAGTTGTTGCAGCACTGGTTTCGTCTGGTCAGCATTATCTTCTGCTGCTTGCGGTATGGGAACATGATTAGGTATGATGGGTGTATTGGTTGAGCGGGTGGCTGTTTGGCAAATGTGTATTTGGTTTCTTCTGTAGATTTTCCCATTTACTTGGACTCCGTAGCTGCGTGGTGCTTCTTTGCTAGTGATGATGCCAGGTTTCCAATCGCTTTGAGGGATCTGCGGGTGACATTTTACTCTAACAGACTGTCCAATAGTGAGGTCCGGCAGAGGTTTAGTTTGTCTATCATAGTATTTTTTGCTACCTGTCTTTTATTTATGAGCGCTTACTGTGTATTTGCTTGCACTTGTGGTATGTAGTCTGTGGGTTTGCAAGGTAGCATGGAGCGAGTGCGCCTTGAAACGAACCTTTGTGCTGGTGAACTATGCATGCCAGGTGTGATAGCATTGCGCCATTCAAGTATGGCTTGCCAGAAGTCTTTCCTTTCTTTTGTTGACTTTTTTATGATTCCTTTCATCAGCTTCACTGCCGCTTCAGCCCGCCCATTTGATTGGTGATGGTGAGGGCTGGAGGTTATGTGCCTGATGTCCCATGACTGTGTGAATTTGTGAAACTCGCTGTTTATATAGTTGGTAGCATTGTCAGTTATCATGGTAGCTGGTGTGCCATGTGTGGCAAACATAGGTTTGATCACCCTGACAAGGGAGTTTCCGCTTAGATCAGGGAGTTGGCCAACTTCCACAAAGTCTGAAAATATGTCCACCACTACTACAAAGTGTTTGCCGTTTATATCAAAGCAGTCACTAGCAACAGACTGCCAAGGGTGAACTGGTATCGGGTGGGTCATCAAAGGTTGCTTTTCTTGTGGTTGTGTCAGTTGGCAAATTTCACACCTTTGAACAGCTTCTGTGATCTCCGCATGCATTCGTGGCCAGAACATTATATCCCAGGCTGTGTTTAGTGTGTATTGAATGCCCAGATGGGATCTAGGTGCTCTGGCGATCATGTCGGGTCTACGCTTTGTCAGTATGATGAGGTGTGTGCCTCGATATGCCAGACCATTTTCAGAGGACAGTCTGTCGCGGTATGGCCAGTATTCCCTGATGTTGAGTGGGCTGTCGTTTTTGTCCTCTGGCCACCCGTTTTTTGTGACTTCGATTAATGTCCTTAATGTTGCGTCACAGTTAGTTTCCTCTTGTATCTGTGAGAGGCGGTGGTCAGTGACAAAGTGGTCATCTTCTATATTGATGTTTTCTAACTCTTCTGCAAGTTCCTGTTCTTGCAGATGAAATATGATAAGGTTCTCTTCCATTGTGGCTGGGGCAGTAGGTGGCGATGCCTGAGATAGTGTGTTACTAATGTACATTTGGGGTCCTGGTTTGTATCTCACATCTAGAGAGTATTTTTGGAGCCTTAATCGCATTCGCTGGAGTCGCTTTGAGCTCGCATGAATGGGTTTTGCCAATATTGTCTCTAGGGGTTTGTGGTCGGAGAGTACTTTGACTTTCTCTTTGCCAAGGATGTATTGTTCAAATCGTTCTGATGCGAAAACGATAGCAAGGCACTCTTTCTCTATTTGGACATAGTTTCGCTCAGTTTTTGTGAGTGCCCGGAATGCATATGCTATTGGGTGTCCATCTTGTATTAAGACTGCTCCAAGACCAACTTTTGAACTGTCACATTCAAGTGAGACCTCGTTGCTCACATCATAGTAGTGAAGAACAGGGGCTTTGGTGATAAGCTGTTTGATCTGCGTGAATGCTGTTTCATGTTGTGGTAGCCAGTCAAACACAGATTCCTTGTCAAGAAGGCGTCGCAGTGGTTCACATACTGTGCTGAGTTTGGGGGCAAACTTGGCGAGGTAGTTTATGACTCCCAGCAATCGTTGAACACCTTGGATATCTGTAGGGCGTTTCATCTCTGATACTGCCATGACTTTGTCTGGATCGGGTGCTAGCCCTTGTGCGCTGAATATATGTCCCATGTAACTGACAGAAGATTTTTTAAAAGTGAGCTTGTCCGGATTCAGATTATTCTCACTTTGCGGCACCTTTCCAGGAGCGCTGCAAAGGCAGCATCATGACTTTTGTCCGCGTCCGCATCACTGTCACCAGACCCGTAGATTATGGTGTCATCTGTGATAACTTGGGTATTTTCAAGTTCTTCAAAGCTGCCATCGTATTCTGCCAAATGGGGTCCAGCAGGTTGTCAAGTAGGAAGATGATTCATCTAAAACAACCTGAAGAAAGCCATCTTTAGCATCAACAACAGAAAACAATCTGGCCTTCTTCATTTTAGTTGCAATTTCGTCAACAGTCGGTGTTGGGTAATGGTTGCGCCTGATCGCCTTGTTTAGGTGGTATGGATCAATGCATATCCGCAGTTTGTTTGGCTTTCGGACGACAACCAGGTTGTTGATCCATAGGTTGGTTCTGTGACCCAGGCTATTACTCCTTGATCAACCAATTCATTGAGTTTTCTTTCTAATTCCGTTTTCAGTGGCAGAGGAACCCTGCGGGGATTATTTTGTATAGGCTTGCCGTTTTGGTCGATTTCGATTTTGTATTTGCCTGGTAGTTTCCCCAGGCCAGAGAAAACGTCTTCATATTTTCTGAGGATATCTTCTTTAGTAATTATCCTTGTCTCCTTTACTTAGTGGTGTTTTTTTTTAGATGTTTATAGTCAGCAAAGGCCAAGGTGCTGCAGCTTGCTCCTGTGTCAATTTGGAATCTACATGTGGTCTTTGCACTGTCTCCTGGGATGGATAGATAAATGTCTGCGTGGTACTGTTTGCGGTCTGACAGAGACCCCAGAACATCAATACTTTCGTCACTGCTGGACATAGCGCACTTTTGCAATTCGTTGCGTCATGGGTTTGTTTGGCCATTGTGTTGGGGTGGGCTATGTCTGTAATTGGCATACCCTGGCAATGTGATTGTGCTTTAGGCAGATCGCACACGTTAGTCCATAGGCCTGACATTTCCCGTTGTCGTGACTCTGTCCACAGAATTTGCAGTCCTTTATAAATTTGCGTGTCTTTTTTGTCAGCTTTTGTGAAGTGGATGTTCTCTATTGATTTGTTAAGTTTGCCGAGCTGTTGGTTCAGCCTGTTCAGTGCTTCGGCAAATATCTATTGTCTGGTCTAAGGTAAGTCCAGATTCCTACCTGTACTTTTGCTGCTTTTTTTTTTCAATTTCCGTTGCAGCTGCATAATTTTCCCAGGTTCTCTCGTAAATCGCCGTCCATTTCCATTTTCACTGGTGGTGGAATTGCATATGCCATGTTGTAGCCGATGAATGTATAAAAATGACCGAATCCATGTGGTTGATAAATTCCGTGCCAGGATATGTAAACACAAAGTCCGAGTTAAAATATGTACGTTTTGATGAACGATTATAATAATCTACAGTGTTTACGTTGTTCCGGAAAGAAGAAAAAAAATGAAATCCCACTTCGTTACACCATGTAATGAGGCGAAATGTAAACAAAAGAGGACAAAGGCCGTGAATTGTATGTTAAGCGCCAGAAGCTTTATTATCGGCAGATGTCTTCGTACAGAGCTGTGTGTGCTTTGCACGCAGTTTCGTATGTAGCCGTAGCTACGTACTTTATAACAAAGTTCTTGTGTGAGTTTATTACATAGATACTAATTTTAAAATTAAAAAATAATGAAGCAACGGAATATCAGTATCACCGTAAATAAAATGTTTTTATTACTTTTTTTTAAATATTGTTTTATTAATAAATATTTCATTTTATTCAAAATATTTCAATGCGATTTTCGTATTCAGCATAGTCGAAAACCTATAAATGTCGTCATTTTAAAGAAAATTGTGGAGGTGGACCTAAACGAAACATTTACCATTTTTTTTTTTAAATATATTTTCTAAAAATAAAAATTTGATAAAAACTTTTCCATTATTATTTCTTTTTAACTAAAATATGCAAACCGGACTCGTCGTGGCGGCGTGGTCAAATGTCGGAACATTTTTTGGCAGATGTGACATCTTCACTTTACACCGGTTTTTATTTTCACCAGGACGGTTCTTTTTCCGTTACGCCGAAATTTACTAAAGAAACTCAAACAAGCATTAATTATCAATAAAAAAAATTATTTAAACTTGATAAAAAAAAAAAAAATTCGTCACACTTAACTAATCAACGGACATTTTACACGAGGAACAAAATAATGATTACACCGTCTTATAACCTAAATCCATTGTTTCTTAGGAGTTGATTTACATTTTTAAAAATAATTTTACGTTTAAATTGTGTTTTTCATCTTTTAATTTGATTCTTTTATATTTTCATATATTTTATTTCTTAATTAATTGAACACACAAAACAAAAGTTGTATAACAAACAAAACAAATTTTATATTTTGAACACAACAGAAAAAAAAGAAGAAAATGAACTCATCCGCATTTTTTTCTATTGAATTCCTGGAATAAAAGGTAAGTTGTTTTTCTAATTCAATAACTCTAAAAATAATTTTAAACATTAGAAACATTTATTTTTAATGCATACAATAAAGAAATATTCAAAAATTACGAAAACTCATTGAGTTGTATTTTTAGTAAAAAAAAAAAGAAGAAAACTTTATCACTATAGACTACAAATGTTGGGTTAATCTAAACTTTGCTTTCCGAGTGTGTCTACTCTTTGACATCTAAGAAAAATAAAATTTTATCCAATTTTCCGAAAAAAAGTTACGGTTATGGTTAACTTTTATTCAAACAGGCTTTATGGACTTTTTTTGTATTTATTAACTGTTTTATTCTTTTTATCAAACAAAAATAGAATTTTTATATTGACATATTATGGACTGTTTTTCAAACATCGAAATTTTAAAATTAGTTTTATTTAAAAAAAAAAGAAAGACGGTGTTTTTTTTTTTAAATAAATTCTAAACTTTATTTGAATTTTTCAACAAACTTTTACAGAGATAAAAAATAGACTTTATAGATATTAACGAAAAGTCTTTGTTTATTTTAACTCTTTAACAAATTTTTACAGACATAAAAAATAGACTTTATAGATATTTTATAATTTATTTTAAATATATTTAATGAAAAGTCTTTGTTTATTTTAACTCTTTAACAAATTTTCGCCTTCATATAAAAAAATAGACTTTATAGATCTTTTCTAACATAAAATTAAAAAAAATTTTAAAGAAAAAGTTTGTTTTTTTATTGTTCATGTAGTTAACTCATTACATCATAAAAAAATCGTATCCAATACATTATATTCCCAAAATAATTGCTTTTGATTCGCCGCCGCCAAAGGAATTCTTGTAGATGACTATTAAAATTTGCATCAGGTCCATGAGGGGGACTAGCGACGCTAGTCCCCCTCATGGACCTGAATTTATTTTTGCAAAGACTCCACACCGTCTTTCTTTCTTTTTTTTTTTTAAATAAAACTAATTTTTAAAAAAAGGTTCATTCTATACGGTTTTGATCATCCGTAGATAAAACGTCACTTCCGGCAAATGGCTTTGTAAACAACGGGTTACGAAAGTTAACCATAACCAAAAATTACTTCTACCTATAAATAATTTTCCACTTGGTGAAATTCCGTAATTTTTAAACATATTGCTATTTTCGAGATTACACTGTAATAATGTGTTTGCTTAAAACGACATAAAAATGGATCTATCGACTTTATCTTAAACTATAGCGACTTCTTAATAGGATGCTATAAAAAAGGTATAATCAAGGACTAAGGTCTGAGGCTAAGAAATTTATCCTGACACATCAATGACAACTGGCTGAGAGAGAAAGAGAGAAAAAAAAAAAAACGTCTTACCTCTTGCAACAGATGCCGTCGGTTGCGACCTCAGGTATTAGTCCTTGTGGTCCCGTAATAATTCTTATCAATACAATAATTGATTGAGAAAAGAAAAAAAAAACAAAGGAACTACCAAGACGGTGTCCCAATTGTAAATAAGAGAAGAAGAAAAAAAGTAAAGGAAAAGGAAGAAAAGGAACAACTATAGATACGGTGAACCGATTGTAAAGATGGGGGTGAAAAATAATATACAAGCTAGTCAACCCATACAATTTTATAGAAGGTCTAGGGTCACATGATTTATCCATTAGTATAAAAAACAATCACAAAGGGAAAGAAGCCTTCGCATCCATCTCCCAAAACCCGAGGCCATTGAAGGTAGAAAAGATTTTCTTATAAAACAAACACCTAAATTTCCTAAAATGAAATGATTTAATCTAACATTTGATTTTTGGCCAAAATCTTTTTTCTGTCCATATTACCAATTATGTCGTTGGAGAATTCCTTTTCAAATTTTTTGTTTTCTGCACTACTTTAAATTTTCGAATGGGGATCACTTTCCTTTATAAATTTACGTAAAATGAACATAATGGCCATCACCAATTAGAAGAAGCTTAATATAGAAATAATAGTTGTAAAACGTTGCAATCTAACCCAGCGTAGTTTACCCCCCCCCCTTTTTTTTAAAGTTGACTTTATTTTGGCTACTGCATGTCAACAAGCTTGAAAATAGCCACAAAAAGAATAAAATAAAAATAAGGTTTTTTAGGGTGGGGAATCACTTTCCTATATAAATTTAACGTAAAACCAACACCCACTTCATGACCAGTTAGCAGTCAATAATATCTGTAAATTTAGCAGTCAATAATTAGAAGTCAATAATTTAGCAGTCAATAATTAGCAGTCAATAATATTTGTAAATTGTAAGGAGAAGAGAGGGGGATCATATCAGGTTTTACTTTCTTAGTTTTTTATGGGGATTAGTTCCTATGTGTTGTTAACTATTCTGTACTTCAATTTAATAAAACAAAGATACCATAAAAATCGTTGGGCATAAAAACATTTTTGCAAAAATTGTCATCGTGACATTTAGTGGTTTTCTACCAGTATTTTTGTTTAATTATCGAATTTTGAATGATTATCGGGATTTTCTAGATGACTTTTATAACAGCCAATTTTTTCTAATTCTAACCGAAGACTCATTACCGATGCTTACAAATGACATCCCGGAAGAGGCTTAGCCTGTGACTCTGGCTCAACACATTCGTCACCGTCATCTCTACTTTGACACTTGACAGTGTTGATGTGTAGGTGGATGTGTGCCGTATAATTATATTTCTAAACATTGCTTTTTGGAATTTCTCCAACCCTTTTTAAACTCAAGTATTGTTTCACTTTTTATAATTCATTCAGGTAACGCATTCCACGTGTGGGTGGATGCATTATATTTCTAATCATTCCTTTTCCAGAATCCTTTTTCAAAGTAAAGTACTGTTTAGCTTTTTATAACTGATTCACATTTTTATAACTGATTCACATTTTTATAACTGATTCACATTTTTATAACTGATTCACATTTTATAACACATTCCACGTGTCGATCACTTGGCACAGGAAAGAGTATTTCCTCTTGTTGAGTCTTGATTAATGTTTGAGTAACTTCTTGGAATGACCTTTTGTCACACTGTGTTCCCTTTCCACAAACATGTTCTCAGTACAATGTTTATCATATATCAAGAACTAGCCATCTTGTTTTATATAGAATCAAAACAAAAGTTGTATCAATTTACTAAAGAAATCATAACAAACAAAACAAAATTTCTGTTTTTAACACAAAAGAAAAAAAAACGAATTCATTACGATTTTTTTTTTAATTCCTGAAATGAAAGGTAAGTTTTTTTCTTTTACTTTTTAACGATTGAAAAGTTTAGTGACTTTTAAAATAATTAAAAAAACATTCAAACCATTTTTATTGCAATCCAATAAAAAAAGTATTTATTTTTGATAACAAACGTGAATAAAAAGAATATGAATCTCCGGTTAAAAAGTCAGTATTTGTTACAATGAAGTTGACAATTGATTTTTTAAAAAATATGTCGTTATAAGCATGTCGAAAATAGTAACATATTCAAAAATTACGAAAACTCATCGAGTTGAACACCTGCTATTGTATTTTTAGTAAAAAAAAAAAAGAAAGTCTATTAGTATAAACTACAAATGTTGGTTTCATCTAAACTTTATGTTCTGCATGTGTCAAATCGTCATTGTCTTTAAGAAAAAGGCAATTTTACCCAATCTTTCGAAAAAGTGACGTTTACCTATAAATAACGTTCTATTCACTGATTATTTTTCGAAATTTCAGTTAAGTACATAACAGTGTTTTTGCTTAAACAACATATTGTTAAAAATTAATTTGTCAACTCCATCTTAAACAAGCATAAAGTCTCCTAAAATTATATTATTTAATTTGACATTTAGATTTTTGGCAATTTCTTTTTCTGTCCATATTACCTATTATAACTTATTATTATTAACTTCTTGGAATTTCCCTATACAATACTGTTCCCTCTTCACAAACATGTTCTCAGTACAATCTTTATCTTATATAAAGAACTATCCATCTTTTTTTATATACAATCAATCCCCTATAATTCTGACTTGGTGTTTTTTCCTGATTATTTCACATCCTTCAATATTGTAGTCTTTTAAAGTCCTCTCATGTCTTATACATTTTTGGTTATTTTTTATTTTGTTTATTCCATTTTCACCCCCAAACAAGGCACAGTGCCACTTTAATGTAGGGGGCTACTATTAGAGACATAAGTTGCAGGGATACAATGTAGGGAGTTGAGCACCGAGATGTCTGTTCACATTACACTTAAACTTCTACATGTCAATACAGTTGGAAAAGCAGGAATTCGGAAGGGAGTTCCAAAGTCTAGCAGTTCTGGAGTAGTTCTATTAAAGTAGAAGGCTTTCTTACATCTAGGGATCTCTATTGTGTAGGGGTGAGATTTTGCTGCTTTGTTTGTCAGGAGTTTTTATGTCGAGGGGGTACAAGGGCTTGTAATTTGTCAGAGCATTCACCATAAAAATACTTGTAGAACAGGCAGAGGGATGCAACATTACGTCGAGGGGACAGAGGTTGAAACTTTGATGACAGGAGCTATCAAATTGCCGACTCTCTTTTGAACCCTTTCAATGAGTCTAGTAGATGTACCAGCCCTAATGTGACAACAGTACTCCATACATGGGCGAATGGGGGAAATACAGGATACTTTCAAGCATAAGTAGCTTTGTAACATGGTAGAGAGAGCCCACCTTCACAGCAGTCTTGGCAACGCTCTCAATGTATTTGTTCCAACTCATGTTCGCTGAGGAGTTTGAAGGAAGTACTTTCAGGTAATGTATGTTTAGCCATAATTGTTAGTGGTTAAAAAGGTTTCTTGTAGTTATTGAAGGAAACAAGCTTAGTCTTGGCATCATTGAATGTGACCATCCATTTTTGTCCCCATTCTACTACAGATTGGAGGTCTTCCTCTAGTGTTTTGTCATTTTTCTAGATATGTGTTGATTTGTGTTCCCCTCATGCCTGTTATAGAGCATGGTGTCATCAGCAAATTTCCTGTAGTGCAATGTGGTAAATTATCTTTCGTTTCATCGAATTTATCTTTAAACTTCTTTCTTTTGATAATTACTAGACACTTTCTCAACCAGCAATAACTATGGCTTTAGATACATTAACTGCAAGAGCATTGTTAAGATGGGAGAGAACAGACTGTGTTGTCAGATTATGGTTATCGTTCATCTCATAAAGATTAAGGTAAATAAATATATGCTGCCTTTGTATTCTCGTTCATCTCATTAAGATTAAGGTAAATAAATCTCATTAAGATTAAGGCAAATAAATCTCATTAAGATTAAGGTAAATAAATGCTGCCTTTGTATTCTTGTTAACACTTCTATCAAGTAGCTTTGTACATAGTCTTTAGTAACTTCTGTATAAACAATTGAATAATTTATGGCATTGAAACGGATGTTAAAAACTCAATATGATATCAAGCTTAAACATATGGGCGGAACCTATTAGATTAAAAACTGTTTTTAACCTTTTGTCTAAGATGATTGTTATATTATTTGCAGCAATACTCAATGAATATGCAAATGTAAACGTCTAGGATAGTCGCAGTCCAAAGTAATTTTCAAGCAGGGTTGAGAAAACCCACATACCTGCAAGAAGTCTTTCTAATGTTCTGAAATTATTTGCTAATGTATTTGACAATTAGTAAACTATACATTTGTTTATACCAATATTTAAAGACAGATGAAACATTAACAAATTTGTTCATACCAGTTGTTGTGACTGAGCAGACCAATGTGAGAGCAGCAGATTCTGTTGCACTTCTCACAGGCATGCCCTCCGTCAGGCTCGGCTGATGTGTCTTTTTGTGCCTCCCAGTGTTCATTTCTTCTCTCCTCACTCAGCCAGACATACTTCTTGACTTTGACCTTTCAGGAGTCCAATCTGCAGCGAGAAGATTCGAGGGCGATACAATCGGGGACATATTCCAGTTCCATATGTAGTGGGGCAGCAAGATGTCTGTTACACATGAACTTCTGCATGTCAGTGCAGTTAAAGAAGCAGCAACCCGGAAGGAAGTTCCAAAGTCTAGCAGTTCTGAGGAAGAGACTATTAGAGTAGGAGGGCTTTTTTACATCTAAGGATCTCTACTATATAGGGGTGGGACTTTGCTGCTTGTCGGGTTTGTCGTTGTTGACGGATGTTAAGTCCCATTTTACACACCCTTTAATCTGAGGATTGGTCTACTGGTTGGTCTCCTGCCGGCTGAGAGCTCACCATACAGACTCGGCTTTCCTGCATGTGAACCATGTGCCTCAGCCAGCGCAGACGTCTCTGGGAGAGGAGGGCAAACATGCTTGGAAGATATGCTTTGACAAGAACGACAATTAGTAAACTAAAAAGTTGTTGAAACCAATATTTAAAGACAGATGAAACATTAACACACTTATAAGTTAAACATTTGTAGTTACAAATAATTTTATGTTCAGATGAATTAGATGTGAGTGGATATATTCCCTCAAACAAATAGGACTGATAAATATCAGGAAAAACGTATGAATGAATAAAAATAGAAATATATTGAATATTAATGTAGCTTTTTCAACCAAACTATTGTCTTTTTTTTTGGGTACAAAACAACCAAACATTAAGAAAATGTTTAAATATTTTTGATAATTTTTCATATTTATATATCAGTTATACGTACGTGTTTGGAGAAAGCAAAACGTGTATGCAATAAATACTTATGGTAATTTACTTTCATTGTTACAATAAGATACATGTATATATATATCTTGTAGTATTGTATATATAAATATTATTTCAACTATATATATCTCTCCTCACTGTTGTGAAAATCATAACAAAACACTAAATATTATTTCAACTATATATATCTCTCCTCACTGTTGTGAAAATCATAACAAATCACTAAATATTATTTCAACTATATATATCTCTCCTCACTGTTGTGAAAATCATAACAAAACACTAAATATTATTTCAACTATATATATATATCTCCTCACTGTTGTGAAAATCATAACAAAACACTAAATATTATTTCAACTATATATATCTCTTCTCACTATGATGAAAATAATAACAAAATCATAACAAAGCACTGTTATTTCAACTAGATAATAACTTAAGCAACACTTGTATCGACGGTCATTTTGTGATGTGTTTTCTATGAATGTTTTAGATGAAATAAATCTACATGTTGTGGTTCAATCTAATAATATTGACAACAATAAACAAACAGACTACTAATATTGTATATATATACTAGCAGGGGTGCCTGGCGTTGCTCGGGTGTTTGGAGGTGTATGCTGTACAAAAAAAGCAAAAAAACAAAAAAATGGTTAATTTTTTAAAACTTTGACCCCTATTATGACCCCTTAAAATTTATAGTTTCGGGCTCAAATCACTTTATTAAGTTAGCTCCATGTTCAAGGAACCTAAATCTAAAATTTCAAGTGTGGTTACCCAAAATTCTCGGAGTAGTTTGGTAGAGTTCTTAAAGGTCAAATCGTTGAAATTTGACCCCTTAACAGCCAAATTTCTGGCTGACACACGTCACATCGATTTTCCCAAATCTCAGTACCCGGTATTTCAAATTTCGAGTCTATAGACTAAAAATTGACAGAGTTATTGCGTAGGGAAATGTACACAGACAGACACACAGACAGACAGACAGACAGACAGACATGTTCACTTATATATATATATATATATATATATATATATATATAAATGTCTGTTCTCACTATGATGAAAATCACAACAAAACACTAAATATTATTTCAACTTGATAGTAACTTAAGCAACACTTGTATTGACTTAGTGTGTGTCAATATAGAAATCATATGTGACTGCAAATACTAAAATATTGAACTTCATTATTTTTTTCAGATGTTCCTGATTGAAACGTATTTTAATGGAGGACCATGATCCTATAAAATTAAGCTGTAAACAGCTATTACTTTACTTGAAACACTACAGAGCCATACTGGAAAATACTATTTAATGACTTTTGCTATACAAATTTAAGGAATCAGAAAAAATCCATATCTTCTTTAATACCGGAAACTATAGCTCTAAAATTATATGGAAAACTAAAACATTATAACCGCTAAATTCTTGGAAATGACATTTTAAAAAGATATCTTGGTTAAAATATATGAAGTAGTTAGTATATGCTTGCCATCTGTATAGTGCCACATCCTCAGCTTCAACAAATGATTAAGTGAAATAAAAAAGAACCTGTGTGTCTGGATTTTGTCAGATCTGATTGAGTAAAGCATATAGAAAAAATCCACATTTTTGTGAACTGTGTATTCTTGTTTTCATAAATAAATTAAATGACCAATATGAGAACTCACACTGACGATAGGCCACATTCTTGTGAAGTGTGCGGATTTTCTTGTTCTCAAAAATCAAATTTAGTGGGCCATATGAGAACTCATACTGGGGAAAAGCCATATTCTTGTAAAATTTGTGGATATTCCTGTTCTCAAAAATCACATTTAGTGAATCATAAGAAAACACACACTGGGGAAAAGCCACATTCTTGTGAAGTGTGTGGATTTTCTTGTTCTCAAAGATCAAATTTAGTGGGCCATATGAGAACTCACACTGGGGAAAAGCCACATTCTTGTGAAGTCTGTGGATATTCTTGCTCTGAAAAATTAACGTTGGTGAAACATATGAGAACTCACACTGGGGAAAAGCCATATTTTTGTAAAGTTTGTGGATTTTCTTGTGCTCAAAAATCAAGTTTAATAGGCCATATGAGAACTCACACTGGGGAAAAGCCACATTCTTGTAAAATTTGTTCATATTCTTGTTCTCACAAAACAACATTAGTGAACCATATGAGAACTCATACTGGGGAAAAGCCACATACTTGTCAAGTGTGTAAATATTCTTACTCTCGAAAATCTACCTTAGTAAGCCATATGAAAACTCACACTGGGGAAAAGCCACACTCTTGTAAAATGTGTGGATATTCTTTTTCACAAAAATCAAACTTAGTTAGACATATGAGAACTCACACCGGAGAAAAGCCACATTCTTGTCCAATGTGCGAATATTCTTGTTCTGAAAAATCATCGTTAGTGTGTCATATGAGAACTCACACTGGAGAAAAGCCATATTCTTGTGAAGTTTGTGGATATTCTTGTTCTCACAAATCAACGTTAGTGACACATATGAGAACTCATACTGGGGAAAAGCCACACTCTTGTAAAATGTGTGGGTATTCTTGTTCTGAAAAATCAATGTTAGTGAAACATACGAGAACTCATACTGGGGAAAAGCCATACTCTTGTGATGTGTGTGAATATTCTTGTTCTCAAAAATCACATTTAGTGAACCACATGAGAACTCATACCGGGGAAAAGCCATACTCTTGTGAAGTGTGTGGATTTTCTTGTTCTCAAAAATCAACGTTAGTGACCCATATGAGCACTCACACTATACACAAGAAAAGAAGGATGTAAACAAAATAAGCGAGCAGGGAAGTTCCTAGAGGAGCTGATCCAGGAGGACATAGATAAAGATGCTTCACTCCAATGGCTTAAGAGTGGGAGACTTCCATGTGATGAGGAAAGACTTATTGTATTATTATTATGATTTCCTTATGATTTTAGAGATGAAATTTATCCGTCCATGAATTAACATTTGATTTCCTTACGATTTTAGAGATAAAATTGATTCGTCCATGAATTAACATTTGATTGCATTATGATTTTAGAGATGAAATTGATTCGTCAAGGAGTTAACATTCGATTTCTTTATTTTAGAGATGAAATCGATTCTTACAGGAGTTTACACTTGATTTCCTTATGATTTTAGAGATGAAATTGATTCGTCCAGTAATTAACATTTGATTTCATTATGATTTTAGAGATTAAATTTATTCCTCCAGTAATTAACATTTGATTTCATTACGATTTTAGAGATAAAATTTATTCGTCCATGAATTAACATTTGATTTCCTTATGATTTTAGAGATAAAATTTATTCGTCAATGAATTAACATTTGATTTCATTATGATTTTAGAGATGAAATTGATTCGTCTACTACCACTTTTTTTTTGCTCAATGTTTGTTAACATCCGGGCAAGGCTAGTCTGTTATATAAATCTCACCTGTCTGTTTGAATGTATGTATGTATGTATGTTTGCCTAAAACCTTCGACAGAGGCAACGGATTTTTACAGGATTGGTATCGTTTTGAAGCGCGACCCTTTGGATAACAAATACAGGGTAATTGGCTAAAAGCATTAATTTATACACCCTCAACTGGGTGCTTTTCTACAGGGAGGAGATCACTTTTTTCGCCGCTATTATCTAAAGTCATCCCCTGTTTTCGATTTTCTAGCCTTAATTTAAACCTACGTCACTTCCGATAAGTGAAATAGCAAAGACGTCACCTTTTTGCTGTTTTTTCTCCACGTTATTTTCCTCCTTCACGGTACAGGTTCGGGCCTGCATGCCTATTACCACATTTTTTTTTTTTGCTCAACACACACCTCCAAACTCCCAGGCAATGCCGGGCTCACAGGCTAGTTTATAATAAAACAGAAATATAACATTAAAAAAGTAAACACTCTATCTCACTATTTTTAAACCCCTATTTTCATTTAAGGGTATTCAAAAGGATAATTAAATAAAATTAAAATACGATAATATATAAACATCGCTTGCAAAGAGCTTCATCAAGTAGGGTGAGATTTTCTCTCACACGGTTTTTGCCCTTGGCAGAATAGAAGAAAACCAAACAGAAAATGACAACAAGCTCAACGTAAATTTTATTACAGTAAAAAAAGTTCATGTTGCAAAAGATGCATCATCTTCAGCTATCTACCGAAGTGAATAATAGTTTGTCTTCGATAAAGGCTGGGTAGAATTCCCGCTGACGAATAATATGCAAGTTGGAGTGTTGCGATGATTTCCAAGATGGATACTGCTAGCTGGGCATCCATGGGGTGTCCTTCATGTCAGTCCAATAGCGGACAAGCAGGTCAAACCGTAGACCTTAATTTCGTCTTGACAGACATCAAATCTTAGCACAAGCGTGCAAATATAATTCGCTCTACTTAAGGGTATTGGTAATTGCAATGATAAAGTTCTGCTCCACGTTTAGGCAGTAAAATGTCTCAAAGCAACAAAGTATTTTTCGCTTAGAGTTAGAAATCCACGTCTGTCCAACTCTGCATCTTTTTGGATTCTGATCTGAAAAGGGAATATTGGCGCCAAGAACATTCTCGGCAGTTTGTTATAACATGCAATCTGATTGGTTGAAACAAATCCGTGGGCAGAGAAACGGTCAAATAAAAAGCTTGCTTATTTCTGTAGAACTTACTTATTTCTGCAGAATTTCGTACAGTCGCAACAGAATAGCAAGAAAATGCATAAACATTCTTTTGTTCTTTGATTTGCAATAATAAATGCGTATTGCTGTCCGATGACTTGTCTTTCTTTTATTAAAGTTGTTACGTGAAATGTTCAGTCTTTCTTTTATTAAAGTTGTTACGTGAAATGTTCAGTCTTTCTTTTATTAAAGTTGTTACGTGAAATGTTCAGTCTTTCTTTTATTAAAGTTGTTACGTGAAATGTTCAGTCTTTCTTTTATTAAAGTTGTTACGTGAAATGTTCAGTCTTTCTTTTATTAAAGTTGTTACGTGAAATGTTCAGTCTTTCTTTTATTAAAGTTGTTACGTGAAATGTTCAGTCTTTCTTTTATTAAAGTTGTTACGTGAAATGTTCAGTCTTTCTTTTATTAAAGTTGTTACGTGAAATGTTCAGTCTTTCTTTTATTAAAGTTGTTACGTGAAATGTTCAGTCTTTCTTTTATTAAAGTTGTTACGTGAAATGTTCAGTCTTTCTTTTATTAAAGTTGTTACGTGAAATGTTCAGTCTTTCTTTTATTAAAGTTGTTACGTGAAATGTTCAGTCTTTCTTTTATTAAAGTTGTTACGTGAAATGTTCAGTCTTTCTTTTATTAAAGTTGTTACGTGAAATGTTCAGTCTTTCTTTTATTAAAGTTGTTACGTGAAATGTTCAGTCTCACAAAATAAAAGTTATGTGTTCATATCAAAACTGCCTTTGCAGATACAAAAATGATATTTAAACAAATTTGCATTTGTTTAATATTTATTCATGTAGCATTTATTAAACGTTTACAAAAATGATATTAAACAAATTTTCATTTCTTTAATTGTATAAATACTTATTTATTTAGAATTTATTAAACGTTTATAAAAATGATATTTAAAAAAATTTTCATTTCTTTAATTGTATAAATACTGATTTATTTAGAATTTATGAAACGTTTACAAAAATGATATTTAAACAAATTTGCATTTGTTTAATTGTATAAATACTGATTTATTTAGAATTTATGAAACGTTTACAAAAATGATATTTAAACAAATTCGCATTTGCACACTTAAATAATGACTTAAATTCCTTATTTCGCCGTTTGGCAAATTCCTTCCTCTTATTTGAGTTGTTTATGTGAAATATTCAGTTTTGTGTATTTTTTTTTCCCTATGTGACGAGTATTTGGATTATTCGGACTTTTGGATGTTAACATTAATTCGACTAATTCAAATAATAATGAAATGTTCAATTAAAAAAAATAAACCTGATGTTTATATCTTCATATATTTTAATTTTGAATAATACACGAAAAATATAAATTTACTAAAGAAATCCAAGCAAGCCTTAAATATTGACAAAAATAATCTAAACTTGATAGAAAAACAATTCGACACATTTAATAAATAAACGGATATTTTAACACAAGGAACAAAATAATGATTACACCGGCTTACGATGACCTAGTTTTCTTTTTAAATAATTGCACGTTTAAATCGTGTTTTTCATCTTTTAATTTTGATTCTTTTATATTTTCATATATTTTATTTCTTAATGAATTGAACACATAAAACAAAAGTTGTATCAATTTACTAAAAAAATCTTAACAAACAAAACAAATTTTC
Source organism: Euprymna scolopes (assembly GCF_053919585.1). Classification (NCBI taxonomy): domain Eukaryota; kingdom Metazoa; phylum Mollusca; class Cephalopoda; order Sepiida; family Sepiolidae; genus Euprymna; species Euprymna scolopes. The sequence continues at coordinate 145,845,529 of NC_136527.1, forward strand.
TGTTTTGAACACAAAAGAAAAAACGAATTCATCTTTTTTTTTTAATGAAAGGTAAGATTTGTAACGGACCAGGATATAATACCCTAGCTCGCCACAAGAAAATAATGAGACGAATGGAATTGAAGGAAACAAAGACTCAATTGATGGATGAGATAAACGTCGTTTATTTGCTGTTGAAAGAATGCATGTTTTAGATATAACATGTGTTCATGTCCGCGCGGGTGGAATCATCGTTTGTAGAGGACTGGTATTGTAGAAGGAAAAAGGAAATGTGTTTTCATCTCAAGTTCGGGCCACTATTGTTTGTTCGCGCGTTGGAATTGAAGTGAGTAATGTAATGGAACGAGAAATGGCTGTCCATCGTGTAGACAAAGACAAAGAATGGAAAGTTGACGTCAGTTAGCAGTCAGCTATGCGAAAGTGTCCTCAGGGACTAGTAGTAGATAGAGAGAGAAAGAGTGAGAATGTGTACATACGGTCTGTTAGCTCGTGCCCCATACATAGTAGTAAGTGGGCGTGACGCATGCGATCGGTCCGTAGACCGACCAGCACGAAATCTGGGCTGAAAAGAAGGAACTGGTTATTGCTCTTTGTTTTATACTTGTTTCCGGTGGTCTTTGCACAGGTGTGGATTTCCTTTGAAAGCGGAAGTGACGTTGTCCATGCGTGCGTGTATGTGAGTACATGTGTAGCGTGTGTGTATATACATGTGAATGTGAGTGTATGTACGCGAACGTGAATATATGTATGTGTGTGAATGTGGGCGCGTATGTTTGTGTGTGCATATATAAGTGACAAGTAATATAGCTTGAAATGTGAACGTGTGTTTTTGTGCGAGACTAGGAAACACTCGCACAATATTCCCCTTCCTCTGGAAAAAAATATATATGCAGAGTGTATATATATATATATATATATATATATATATATATATATATATATATATATATATATATATATATATATTCCTTTTTTGTAAGAAATGTTTTCGGCAATTGATTTTTTGTCCTGTTTTTTTTTTTTTTTTGCTGTCGGTGTGGTTGTTTGAAAAACGTCAAAAAGGAACGGAATGTCAAAAATGGAGTGTGTTCATAAAAAAAGTATTTACTTACGCGTGGAAAAGCGTTTACTCTTTTTTTTTTTGGCTGACATTTGTTTGGTTGTTTTTTGGGTGTGCTGACATGTACAACGAGTTGCTTGGACAGAGAAGTGAATTGTTCGTTTGCAAGGAAAATTTTTATTTTGTGTTGACTGTGTCTTTGCATGTGAGTCTGCGGTAATGTGTGCATTGTTTAGACGGGCGCTAGTTGCACATTCGTTCTTGTGGAACGGGGTTTGGCTGCCAGCTGTCAATGAAACTTCCAAGTTGTGAGTTTATCAGCCTGCATGGTGAATCTCAACTCGTATTGTTGATTCAACCTCTTCCTATGTGTTGATAGGGATGTCCTGTTTCTTTGTTGTTGCGTCTGCTGTGCAGGAGGGAATTGCATAAGCCTATGTGATTTTGTTCCTTGCGTTTGTTGCAGGGTAATGTCAGGAAACCGTGAAAATGTTTGTCGAGCTCGAATTTTTCATTAAATTCGCTATGAAGTCGACAGCTCCGTGTTCGTTTTTTCCCATGTCTGACGAAAGGTTTCGTCATTGTTGTTCGTTGAGGTCCTTGTCGCTAGCAGTTTTCTTGTTGAAAAGTTCGTTTTTTTCTTTATCAAATCGAACACGCATCTCACTCAAAACAATTAATTTAAAAAAAGGTAGGGTCGCCATGCTTGTTCATTTTCGCGTCAGTCGGGCGCCAGTTTGTTGTGGACTTGTAGAATAGGGGGCAATGCTTGCTCGTCTTGTATTCGATTGTCACAATTTTGGGGTGGTGGTGGTGAAAAATAGGGAAAATGAATTGTCTCGAGGAAGAAACGAACGACGTGTTAAATTGAATTAAACGAACAGGAATTTCTTTCATGAAAGAAACAAATGAAAGTAAAGGGTACAGCACGTGTTTAGTTTGGCGTGCGTCTCTCGCTGTTAACTGGTGAAGAGGAAGGTCTAAAGTTTGGCGTGCGTCTCTCACTGTTAACTGGTGAAGAGGAAGGTCTAAAGTTTGGCGTCCGTCTCTCGCTGTTAACTAGTGAAAAGGAAGGTCTAAAGTTTGGCATGCGTCTCTCGCTGTTAGCTAGTGAAGAGGAAGGTCTAAAGTTTGGTGTGCGTCTCTCGCTGTTAGCTAGTGAAGAGGAAGGTCTAAAGTTTGGCGTGCGTCTCTCGCTGTTAGCTAGTGAAGAGGAAGGTCTAAAGTTTGGCGTGCGTCTCTCGCTGTTACCTGGTGAAGAGGAAGGTCTAAAGTTATGCGTGCGTCTCTCGCTGTTAGCTAGTGAAGAGGAAGGTCTAAAGTTTGGCGTGCGTCTCTCGCTGTTAGCTAGTGAAGAGGAAGGTCCAAAGTTTGGCATGCGTCTCTCGGTGTTAGCTGGTGAAGAGGCAGGTCTAAAGTTTGGTGTGTGTCTCTCGCTGTTAACTGGTGAAGAGGAAGGTCTAAAGTTTGGCCTGCGTCTCTCGCTGTTAACTGGTGAAGAGGAATGTCTAAAGTTTGGCGTGCGTCTCTCGCTGTTAGCTGGTGAAGAGGAAGGTCTAAAGTTTGGCGTGCGTCTCTCGCTGTTATCTGGTGAAGAGAAATGTCTAAAGCTTGGCGTGCGTCTCTCGCTGTTAACTGGTGAAGACAATGTCTAAAGTGTTGCGTGCGTCTCTCGATGTAAACTGGAGACGAGGAAGGTCTAAAGTTTGGCGTGCGTCTCTCGCTGTTAGCTGGTGAAGAGAAAGGTCTAAAGTTTGGCGTGCGTCTCTCACTGTTAACTGGTGAAGAGGAAGGTCTAAAGTTTGGCGTCCGTCTCTCGCTGTTAACTGGTGAAAAGGAAGGTCTAAAGATTGGCGTGCGTCTCTCGCTGTTAGCTAGCGAAGAGGAAGGTCTAAAGTTTGGCGTGCGTCTCTCGCTGTTTACTGGTGAAGAGGAAGGTCTAAAGTTTGGCGTGCGTCTCTCGCTGTTAACTGGTGAAGAGGAAGGTCTAAAGTTATGCGTGCGTCTCTCGCTGTTAGCTGGTGAAGAGGAAGGTCTAAAGTTTGGCGTGCGTCTCTCGCTGTTAGCTGGTGCAGAGGAAGGTCTAAAGTTTGGCGTGTGTCTCTCGCTGTTAGCTGGTGAAGAGGAAGGTCTAAAGTTTTGCGTGCGTCTTTCGCTGTTAGTAAGTGAAGAGGAAGGTCTAAAGTTTGGCGTGCGTCTCTCGGTGTTAGCTGGTGAAGAGGAAGGTCTAAAGTTTGGTGTGTGTCTCTCGCTGTTAACTGGTGAAGAGGAAGGTCTAAAGTTTGGCCTGCGTCTCTCGCTGTTAACTGGTGAAGAGGAATGTCTAAAGTTTGGCGTGCGTCTCTCGCTGTTAGCTGGTGAAGAGGAAGGTCTAAAGTGTTGCGTGCGTCCCTTTATGTAAACTGGAGAAGAGGAAGGTCTAAAGTTTGGCGTGCGTCTCTCGCTGTTAGCTGGTGAAGAGAAAGGTCTAAAGTTTGGCGTCCGTCTCTCGCTGTTAACTGGTGAAAAGGAAGGTCTAAAGATTGGCGTGCGTCTCTCGCTGTTAGCTAGCGAAGAGGAAGGTCTAAAGTTTGGCGTGCGTCTCTCGCTGTTTACTGGTGAAGAGGAAGGTCTAAAGTTTGGCGTGCGTCTCTCGCTGTTAACTGGTGAAGAGGAAGGTCTAAAGTTATGCGTGCGTCTCTCGCTGTTAGCTGGTGAAGAGGAAGGTCTAAAGTTTGGCGTGCGTCTCTCGCTGTTAGCTGGTGCAGAGGAAGGTCTAAAGTTTGGCGTGTGTCTCTCGCTGTTAGCTGGTGAAGAGGAAGGTCTAAAGTTTTGCGTGCGTCTTTCGCTGTTAGTAAGTGAAGAGGAAGGTCTAAAGTTTGGCGTGCGTCTCTCGGTGTTAGCTGGTGAAGAGGAAGGTCTAAAGTTTGGTGTGTGTCTCTCGCTGTTAACTGGTGAAGAGGAAGGTCTAAAGTTTGGCCTGCGTCTCTCGCTGTTAACTGGTGAAGAGGAATGTCTAAAGTTTGGCGTACGTCTCTCGCTGTTAGCTGGTGAAGAGGAAGGTCTAAAGTGTTGCGTGCGTCACTCGATGTAAACTGGAGAAGAGGAAGGTCTAAAGTTTGGCGTGCGTCTCTCGCTGTTTACTGGTGAAGAGGAAGGTCTAAAGTTTGGCATGCGTCTCTCGCTGTTAACTGGTGAAGAGGAAGGTCTAAAGTTATGCGTGCGTCTCTCGCTGTTAGCTGGTGAAGAGGAAGGTCTAAAGTTTGGCGTGCGTCTCTCGCTGTTAGCTGGTGCAGAGGAAGGTCTAAAGTTTGGCGTGTGTCTCTCGCTGTTAGCTGGTGAAGAGGAAGGTCTAAAGTTTTGCGTGCGTCTTTCGCTGTTAGTAAGTGAAGAGGAAGGTCTAAAGTTTGGCGTGCGTCTCTCGGTGTTAGCTGGTGAAGAGGAAGGTCTAAAGTTTGGTGTGTGTCTCTCGCTGTTTACTGGTGAAGAGGAAGGTCTAAAGTTTGGCCTGCGTCTCTCGCTGTTAACTGGTGGAGAGGAATGTCTATAGTTTGGCGTGCGTCTCTCGCTGTTAGCTGGTGAAGAGGAAGGTCTAAAGTGTTGCGTGCGTCCCTCGATGTAAACTGGAGAAGAGGAAGGTCAAAAGTTTGGCGTGCGTCTCTCGCTGTTAGCTGGTGAAGAGAAAGGTCTAAAGTTTGGCGTGCGTCTCTCGCTGTTAACTGGTGAAGAGGAAGGTCTAAAGTTTGGCGTCCGTCTCTCGCTGTTAACTGGTGAAAAGGAAGGTCTAAAGATTGGCGTGCGTCTCTCGCTGTTAGCTAGCGAAGAGGAAGGTCTAAAGTTTGGCGTGCGTCTCTCGCTGTTTACTGGTGAAGAGGAAGGTCTAAAGTTTGGCGTGCGTCTCTCGCTGTTAACTGGTGAAGAGGAAGGTCTAAAGTTATGCGTGCGTCTCTCGCTGTTAGCTGGTGAAGAGGAAGGTCTAAAGTTTGGCGTGCGTCTCTCGCTGTTAGCTGGTGCAGAGGAAGGTCTAAAGTTTGGCGTGTGTCTCTCGCTGTTAGCTGGTGAAGAGGAAGGTCTAAAGTTTTGCGTGCGTCTTTCGCTGTTAGTAAGTGAAGAGGAAGGTCTAAAGTTTGGCGTGCGTCTCTCGGTGTTAGCTGGTGAAGAGGAAGGTCTAAAGTTTGGTGTGTGTCTCTCGCTGTTAACTGGTGAAGAGGAAGGTCTAAAGTTTGGCCTGCGTCTCCTGCTGTTAACTGGTGAAGAGGAATGTCTAAAGTTTGGCGTGCGTCTCTCGCTGTTAGCTGGTGAAGAGGAAGGTCTAAAGTGTTGCGTGCGTCACTCGATGTAAACTGGAGAAGAGGAAGGTCTAAAGTTTGGCGTGCGTATCTCGCTGTTAGCTGGTGAAGAGGAAGGTCTAAAGTTTTGCGTGCGTCTCTTGCTGTTAACTGGTGAAGAGGAAGGTCTAAAGTTTGGCGTGCGTGGTTCGCTGTAAGCTGCAGGTTCATCTCAACTCGTATTGTTGATTCAACCTCTTACTATGAGTTAATAGGGATGTCCTATTTCTTTGTTGTTGCGTCTGCTGTGCAAGAGGGAATTGCATAAGCCTATGTGATTTTGTTCCTTGCGTTTGTTGCAGGGTAATGTCAGGAAACCGTGAAAATGTTTGTCGAGCTCGAATTATTTATTAAATTCGCTATAAAGTCGACAGCTCCGAGTTCGTTTTTTCCCAAGCCTGACAGGGGGTTTCGTCCTTGTTGTTCATTGGGGTCCTTGTCGCTAGCAGTTTTCTTGTTAAAAAGTTCGTTGTTTTCTTTATCAAAAGAAACGCGCGTCTCGCTCAAAAAAAAATAATTTTAAAAAAGGTAGGGTAGACATGCTTGTAAATTTTCGCGTCAGTCGGACGCAAGTTTGTTGTGGACTTGTGGCATAGGAGCCAATGCTTGCTCGTCTTGGATTCGATTGTCACAATTCTGGGGTGGTGGTGGTGAAAAATAGTGAAAATGAATTATCATGAGGAATAAACGAACAGGAATTTCTTTGATGAAAGAAAGAAATGAAAGAAAAGGGTACAGCACGTGTTTAGTTTGGCGTGCGTCTCTCGCTGTTAACTGGTGAAGAGGAAGGTCTAAAGTTTGGCGTGCGTCTCTCGCTGTTAACTGGTGAAGAGAAAGGTCTAAAGTTTGGCGTGCGTCTCTTGCTTGTAACTGGTTAAGAGGAAGGTCTAAAGTTTGGCATGCGTCACTCGATGTAAACTGGTGAAGAGGAAGGTGTAAAGTCTGGCGGTTGTCTCTCGCTGTTAACTGGTGAAGAGGAAGGTCTAAAGTTTAGCGTGCGTCTCTCGCTGTAACCTGGTGAAGAGCAAGGGCTAAAGTTTGGCGTTCGTCTCTCGCTGTTACCTGGTGAAGAGGAAGGTCTACAGTTTGGCGTGCGTGTCTCGCTGTTTACTGGTGAAGAGGAAGGTCTAAAGTTCGGCGTGCGTCTCTCGCTGTTAACTGGTGAAGAGGAAGGTCTAAAGTTATGCGTGCGTCTCTCGCTGTTAGCTGGTGAAGAGGAAGGTCTAAAGTTTGGCGTGCGTCTCTCGCTGTTAGCTGGTGAAGAGGAAGCTCTAAAGTTTGGCGTGCGTCTCTCGCGGTTAGCGATTGAAGAGGAAGGTCTAAAGTTTGGCGTGCGTCTCTCGCTGTTAACTGGTGAAGACGAAGGTCTAATGTTTGGCGTGCGTCTCTCGCTGTTAGCTGGTGAAGAGAAAGGTCTAAAGTTTGCCGTGCGTCTCTCGCTGTAAGCTCGTGAAGAGGAAGGTGTAAAGTTTGGTGTGTGTCTCTGGCTGTTAACTGGTAAAGAGGAAGGTTTAAAGTTTGGCGTGCGTCTCTTGCTGTTAGCTGGTAAAGAGGAAGGTTTAAAGTTTGGCGTGCGTCTCTCGCTGTTAACTGGTGAAGAGTAAGGTCTAAATTTTCGCGTGAGTCTCTCGGTATAAACTAATGAAGAGAAAGGTCTAAAGTTAAGCGTGCGTCTCTCGCTGTTAGCTTGTGACGAGGAAGGTCTAAAGTTTGGCGTGCGTCTACTGCTGTTAGCTGGTGAAGAGGAATGTTTAAAGTTTGGCGTGCGTCTCTTGTTGTTAACTGGTAAAGAGGAAGGTCTAAAGTTAGACGTGCGTCTCTTGCTGTATACTGGTGAACAGGAAGGTCTAAATTTGGCGTGCGTCTCTCGCTGTTAACTGGTAAAGAGGAAGGTCTAAAGTTTGGTGTGCATCTACTGCTGTTAGCTAATGAAGAGGAATGTCTAAAGTTTGGCGTGCGTCTCTTGCTGTTAACTGGTGAAGAGGAAGGTCTAAAGTTTGACGTGCGTCTCTCGCTGTTTACTGGTGAAGAGGAAGGTCTAAAGTTTGGCGTGCGTCTCTCGCTGTTTGCTGCTGAATTTTTAGGTCAAAAGGGTTGCGTGCGTCTCTTGCTGGTAACTGCTGAAGAGGAAGGTCTAAAGTTTGGCGTGCGTCTCTCGCTGGTGATGAGAAAGGTCTAAAGTTTGGCGTGCGTCTCTTGCTTGTAACTGGTGAAGAGGAAGGTCTAAAGTTTGGCGTACGTCTCTCGCTGTAAGCTGCTAAAGGGGAATGTCTAAAGTTTTGCGTGCGTCTCTTGCTGGTAACTGCTTAAGAGGAAGGTCTAAAGTTTGGCGTGCGTCTCTCGCTGTTAGCTGTTGAAGGAAAAGGTCTAAAGTTTGGCGCGCGTCTTTTGCTGGTAACTGCTGAAGAGGAAGGTCTAAAGTTTGGCGTGTGTCTCTCGCTGTTAAGTAATGAAGACAAAGGTTAAAAGTTTGGCGTGCGTCTCTTGCTGTTAACTGGTGACGAGGAAGGTCTAAAGTTTGGCGTGCGTCTCTCGCTGTTAGCTGGTGAAGAAGGTCTTAAGTTTTGCGTGCGTCTGTCGGTGATAGCTGGTGAAGAGGAAGGTCTAAAGTTTGGCGTGCGTCTCTCACTGTTGGCTGGTGAAGAGGAAGGTCTAATGTTTGGCGTGCGTCTCTCGCTGTGTGCTGCTGAAGAGGAAGGTCTAAAGTTTGGCATGCGTCTCTCGCTGTTAGCTGGTGAAGAGGAATGTCAAAAGTTTGGTGTGTGTCTCTCGCTGTTAACTGGTGAAGAGAAATGTCTAAAGTTTTGCGTGCGTCTACTGCTGTTAGCTTGTGAAGAGGAATGTCTAAAGTTACGCGTGAGTCTCTCGGTATAAACTGGTGAAAAGAAAGGTCGAAAGTTTGGCGTGCGTCTCTCGCTGTTAGCTGGTGAAGAGGAAGGTCTAAAGTTTGGTGTGTGTCTCTCGCTGTTAACTGGTAAAGACGAAGGTTTAAAGTTTGGCGTGCGTCTCTCGCTGTTAGCTTGTAAAGAGGAAGGTCTAAAGTTTGGCGTGCGTCTCTCGCTGTTAACTGGTGAAGAGGGAGGTCTCAAGTTTCGCGTGAGTCTCTCGGTATAAACTGGTGAAGAGAAAGGTCTAAAGTTTGGCATGCGTCTCTCGCTGTTAACTGGTGAAGAGGAAGTTCCAAAGTTTGGCGTGCGTCTACTGCTGTTAGCTGGTGAAGAGGAATGTCTAAAGTTTGGCTGCGTCTCTTGCTGTTAACTGGTAAAGAGATAGGTCTAAAGTTTGAGGTGCGTCTCTCGCTATATACTGGTGAACAGGAAGGTCGAAGGTTTTGCGTGCGTCTCTCGCTGTTAACTGGTGAAGAGGAAGGTCTAAAGTTTGGCGTGCGTCTACTGTTGTTAGCTGGTGAAGAGGAATGTCTAAAGTTTGGCGTGCGTCTCTTGCTGTTAACTGGTGAAGAGGAAGGTCTAAAGTTTTACGTGCGTCTCCCGCTGTTAACTGGTGAAGAGAAAGGTCTAAAGTTTGGCGTGCGTCTCTCGCTGATTGCTGCTGAATTTTAAGGTCCAAAGGGTTGCGTGCGTCTCTTGCTGGTAACTGCTGAAGAGGAAGGTCTGAAGTGGGGCGGGCGTCTCTTGCTGTTAGCTGGTGAAGAGAAAGGTCTAAAGTGTGGCATGCGTCTCTTGCTTGTAACTGGTGAAGAGGAAGGTCCAAAATTTGGCGTGCGTCTCTCGCTGTAAGCTGCTGAAGGGGAATGTCTAAAGTTTGGCGTGCGTCTCTTGCTGGTAACTGCTTAAGAGGAAGGTCTAAAGTTTGGCGTGCGTCTCTCGCTGTTAGCTGGTGAAGAAAAAGGTGTAAAGTTTGGCGCGCGTCTTTTGCTGGTAACTGGTGAAGAGGAAGGTCAAAAGTTTGGCGTTCGTCTCTTGCTGTTAACTGGTTAAGAGGAAGGTCTAAAGTTTGGCGTGCGTCTCTCGGTGTTGGCTGGTGAAGAGGAAGGTCTTAAGTTTAGCGTGCGTCTCTCGCTATTAACTGGTGAAGAGGAAGGTCTAAAGTTGGGCGTGCGTCTGTCGCTATTAACTGGTGAAGAGGAAGGTATAATGTTTGGTGTTCGTCTCTCTATGTTTGCTGGTGAAGTGGAAGGTCTAAAGTTTGGCGTGCGTCTCTCGCTGTAAGCTGCTGAGGAGGAAGGTTTAAAGTTTGGCGTGCGTCTCTCGCTGTAAGCTGGTGAGGAGGAAGGTCTAATGTTTGGAGTGCGTCTCTCGCTGTTAGCTGGTGAAGTGGGAGGTCTTAAGTTTGGCGTGCGTCTCTCGGTGTTACTTGTGAAGAGGATGGTCTGAAGTTTGGCGTGCGTCTCACGCTAGTTGCTGGAAAAGAGGAAGGTCTAAAGTTTGGCGTGCGTCTCTCGCTGTTAAATGGTAAAGAGGAAGATCTAAAGTTTGGTGTGTTTCTCTCCCTGTTAACTGGTTAAGAGGAAGGTCTAAGGTGTGGCGTGCGTCTCTTGCTGTTAACTGGTGAAGAGGAATGTCTAAAGTTTTGCGTGCGTCACTCGATTTTAACTGGTGAAGAGGAAGGTCTAATGTTTGGCGTGCGTCTCTCGCTGTAAACTGGTGAAGAGGAAGGTCTAAAGTTTGCGCGCGTCTCTTGCTGTAAGCTGCTGAAGAGGAAGGTCTAAATTTTTTCGTGCGTCACTCACTATTACATGGTTAAGTGGGAGGTCTAAAGTTTGGCGTGCGTCTCTCGCTGTTTGCTGCTGAAGTGGAAGGTCTAAAGGGTTGCGTGCGTCTCTTGGTGGTAACTGGTGAAGAGGAAGGTCTAAAGTTGGCCGTGCGTCTCTCGCTGTGGGCTGGTGAAGAGGAAGGTCTAAATTTGGCGTGTGTCTCTTGCTGTTAGCTGCTGAAGAGGATGGTCTAAAGTTTTGCGTGCGGCTCTCGCTGTTAGCTGGTGAGGAGATAGGTCTAAAGTTTGGAGTGCGTCTCTCGCTGTTAGCTGGTGAAGTGGAAGGTCTAAATTTTTGCGTGTGTCTCTCGCTGTTTCCTGGTGAAGAGGAAGGTCTTAGGTTTGGCGTGCGCTACTCGCTGTTAACTGGTGAAGAGGAAGGTCTAAAGTTTGGCGTGCGTCTCCCGCTCTTAACTGGTGAAGAGGAAGCTCTAATTTTTTGTGCGTCTTTCGCTGTTAACTATTGAAGAGGAAGGTCTAAAGTTTGGCGTGCGTCTCTCGCTGTTTTCTGGTGAAGCGGAAGGTCTAAGGTTTGGCGTGCGTCTCTCGCTGTTAACTGGTTAAGTGGAACGTCTAAAGTGTAGCGTGCGTCTCTCGCTGTTAGCTGCTGAAGAGAAAGGGCCATAAGTGTTGCGTGCGTCCCCTGCTGTTAACTTGTGAAGTGGATTGTCTAAAGTTTGGCCTGCGTCTCTCGCTGTTTACTAGTGAAGAGGAAGGTCTAAAGTTATGTGTGTGTCTCTTGCTGTTAACTGGTTAAGAGGAAGGTCTAAAGTTTTACGCGCGTCTCTCGCTGTTAACTGGTGAAGGGGAAGGTCTTAAGTTTGGCGTGTGTCTCTCGCTGTTTGCTCGTGAAGAGGAAGGTCTAAAGTTTGGCGTGCATCTCTCGCTGTTTACTGGTGAAGAGGAAGGTCCAATTTTTTTCGTACTTCTCTGGCTGTTCACTGCTGAAGAGGATGTCTGTGTTTTGCGTGCGTCTCTCGCTGTTAGCTGGTGAAGTGGATGGTCTAATGTTTGGCGTGCGTCTCTCGCTGTTAGCTGCTAAAGGCGAAGGTCTAAAGTTTGGCGTGCGTCTCTTGCTGTTAACTGGTTAAGAGGAAGGTTTAAAGTTTTGCATGCGTCTCTCGCTGTAAACTGGTGAAGAGGAAGGTGTAAAGTCTGGCGGTTGTCTCTCGCTGTTAACTGGTGAAGAGGAAGGTTTAAAGTTTGGCGTGCGTCTCTCGCTGTTAGCTTGTAAAGAGGAAGGTCTAAAGTTTGGCGTTCGTCTCTCGCTGTTAACTGGTGAAGAGGGAGGTCTAAAGTTTCGCGTGAGTCTCTCGGTATAAACTGGTGAAGAGAAAGGTCTAAAGTTTGGCGTGCGTCTCTCGCTGTTAACTGGTGAAGAGGAAGGTGTAAAGTTTGGCGTGCGTCTACTGCTGTTAGCTGGTGAAGAGGAATGTCTAAAGTTTGGCGTACGTCTCTTGCTGTTAACTGGTAAAGAGATAGGTCTAAAGTTTGACGTGCGTCTCTCGCTATATACTGGTGAACAGGAAGGTCGAAGGTTTTGCGTGCGTCTCTCGCTGTTAACTGGTGAAGAGGAAGGTCTAAAGTTTGGCGTGCGTCTACTGCTGCTAGCTGGTGAAGAGGAATGTCTAAAGTTTGGCGTGCGTCTCTTGCTGTTAACTGGTGAAGAGGAAGGTCTAAAGTTTGACGTGCGTCTCTCGCTGTTAACTGGTGAAGAGAAAGGTCTAAAGTTTGGCGTGCGTCTCTCGCTGATTGCTGCTGAATTTTAAGGTCTAAAGGGTTGCGTGCGTCTCTTGCTGGTAACTGCTGAAGAGGAAGGTTTAAAGTTTGGCGTGCGTCTCTTGCTGTTAGCTGGTGAAGAGAAAGGTCTAAAGTGTGGCATGCGTCTCTTGCTTTTAACTGGTGAAGAGGAAGGTCCAAAATTTGGCGTGCGTCTCTCGCTGTAAGCTGCTGAAGGGGAATGTCTAAAGTTTGGCGTGCGTCTCTTGCTGGTAACTGCTTAAGAGGAAGGTCTAAAGTTTGGCGTGCGTCTCTCGCTGTTAGCTGGTGAAGAAAAAGGTGTAAAGTTTGGCGCGCGTCTTTTGCTGGTAACTGGTGAAGAGGAAGGTCTAAAGTTTGGCGTGCGTCTCTTGCTGTTAACTGGTTAAGAGGAAGGTCTAAAGTTTGGCGTGCGTCTCTCGCTGTTGGCTGGTGAAGAGGAAGGTCTTAAGTTTAGCGTGCGTCTCTCGCTATTAACTGGTGAAGAGGAAGGTATAAAGTTGGGCGTGCGTCTGTCGCTGTAAGCTGGTGAAGAGGAAGGTCTAAAGTTTGGCGTTCGTCTCTCTATGTTTGCTGGTGAAGTGGATGGTCTAAAGTTTGGCGTGCATCTCTCGCTGTAAGCTGGTGAGGAGAAAGGTTAAAAGTTTGGCGTGCGTCTCTCGCTGTTAGCTGGTGAGGAGGAAGGTCTAATGTTTGGAGTGCGTCTGTCGCTTTTAGCTGGTGAAGTGGGAGGTCTTAAGTTTGGCGTGCGTCTCTCGCTTTTAGCTGGTGAAGAGGAAGATCTGAAGTTTGGCGTGCGTCTCCCGCTAGTTGCTGGAAAAGAGGAAGGTCTAAAGTTTGGCGTGCGTCTCTCGCTGTTAACTGGTGAAGAGGAAGGTCTAAGGTGTGGCGTGCGTCTCTAGCTGTTAACTGGTGAAGAGGAATGTCTAAAGTTTTGCGTGCGTCACTCGATTTTAACTGGGTAAGAGGAAGGTCTAATGTTTGGCGTGCGTCTCTCGCTTTTAGCTGGTAAAGAGGAAGGTCTAAAGTGTGGCTTGTCTGCCTGTCTGTAAGCTGGTGAAGAGGAAGGTATAAAGTTGGGTGTGCGTTTCTCGCAGCTAGCTTGTGAAGAGGAAGGTCTAAGTTTTGCGTGCGTCTCTCGCTGTTAACTGGTGAAGAGGAAGGTCTAAAGGTTTGCGTGCGTCGCTCGCAGTGTGCTGGTTAAGAGGAAGGTCTAAAGTTTTGCGTGCGTCTCTCGCTGTTTACTGGTGAAGAGGAAGGTCTAAAGTTTGGCGTGCGTCTCTCGCTATAAACTGGTGAAGAGGAAGGTCTAAAGTTTGCGTGCGTCTCTCGCTGTTAACTCATACAGAGGGAGGTCTAAATTTTTACGTGCGTCTAGTGCTGTTAGCTGGTTAAGGGGAATGTCTAAAGTTTGGCGTGCGTCTCTCGCTGTTAACTGTTTAACAGGAAGGTTTAAAGTTTGGCGTGTGTTTCTCGCTGTTTACTGGTGAAGAGGAAGGTCTAAAGTTTGGCGTGCGTCTCTTGCTGTTAACTGGTGAAGGGGAAGGTCTAATGTGTGACGTGCGTCTCTCGCTGTTTACTAGTGAAGAGGAAGGTCTAAAGTTAGACGTGCGTATCTCGCTGTTAACTGTTGAAGAGGAAGGTCTAAAGTTTGGCGTGCGTCTCTCGCTGTTAACAGGTGAAGAGGAAGGTCTAAAGTGTGCCGTGCGTCTCTCGCTGTTAACGGTTGAAGAGGAAATTTTAAAGTTGGGCGTGCGTCTCTCGCTGTAAACTGGTGAAGAGGAAGGTCTAAAGTTTGGCGTGCGTCTCTTGCTGTAAGCTGGTGAAGAGGAAGGTCTAAATTTTTTCGTGCGTCACTCACTATTACATGGTTAAGTTGGAGGTCTAAAGTTTGGCGTGCGTCTCTCGCTGTTTTCTGCTGAAGTGGAAGGTCTAAAGGGTTGCGTGCGTCTCTTGCTGGTAACTGGTGAAGAGGAAGGTCTAAAGTTTGCCGTGCGTCTCTCGCTGTTAGCTGGTGAAGAGGAAGGTCTAAAGTTTGGCGTGTGTCTCTTGCTGTTAGCTGCTGAAGAGGATGGTCTAAAGTTTTGCGTGCGGCTCTCGCTGTTAGCTGGTGAGGAGATAGGTCTAAAGTTTGGAGTGCGTCTCTCGTTGTTAGCTGGTGAAGTGGAAGGTCTATATTTTGGCGTGTTTCTCTCGCTGTTTCCTGGTGAAGAGGAAGGTCTTAGGTTTGGCGTGCCCTACTCGCTGTTAACTGGTGAAGTGGAAGGTCTAAAGTTTGGCGTGCGTCTCTCGCTCTTAACTGGTGAAGAGGAAGCTCTAATTTTTTGTGCGTCTTTCGCTGTTAACTATTGAAGAGGAAGATCTATGTTTTGCGTGCGTCTCTCGCTGTTTTCTGGTGAAGCGGAAGGTCTAAGGTTTGGCGTGCGTCTCTCGCTGTTAACTGGTTAAGTGGAACGTCTAAAGTGTGGCGTGCGTCTCTCGCTGTAAGCTGCTGAAGAGAAAGGGCCATAAGTGTTGCGTGCGTCCCCTGCTATTAACTTGTGAAGTGGAAGGTCTAAAGTTTGGCCTGCGTCTCTCGCTGTTTACTAGTGAAGAGGAAGGTCTAAAGTGATGAGTGTGTCTCTTGCTGTTAACTGGTGAAGAGGAAGGTCTAAAGTTTTACGCGCGTCTCTCGCTGTTAACTGGTGAAGGGGAAGGTCTTAAGTTTGGCGTGTGTCTCTCGCTGTTTGCTCGTGAAGAGGAAGGTCTAAAGTTTGGCGTGCGTCTCTCGCTGTTTACTGGTGAAGAGGAAGGTCCAATTTTTTTCGTACTTCTCTGGCTGTTAACTGCTGAAGAGGAAGGTCTATGTTTTGCGTGCGTCTCTCGCTGTTTACTGGTGAAGCGGAAGGTCTAAGTTTTGGCGTGCGTCCCTCGCTGTTAACTGGTGAAGAGGAAGGTCTAAAGTTTGGCGTGCGTCTCTCGCTGTTTGCTGCTGAAGAGGAAGGTCTAATGTTTCATGTGCGTCTCTCGCTGTTAGCTGGTGAAGTGGATGGTCTAATGTTTGGCGTGCGTCTCTCGCTGTTAGCTGCTAAAGGCGAAGGTCTAAAGTTTGGCGTGCGTCTCTTGCTGTTAACTGGTTAAGAGGAAGGTCTAAAGTTTGGCATGCGTCTCTCGCTGTAAACTGGTGAAGAGGAAGGTGTAAAGTCTGGCGGTTGTCTCTCGCTGTTAACTGGTGAAGAGGAAGGTCTAAAGTTTGGCGTGCGTCTCTCGCTGTTAGCTGCTGAAGAGGAAGGTCTAATGTTTCATGTGCGTCTCTCGCTGTTAGCTGGTGAAGTGGATGGTCTAATGTTTGGCGTGCGTCTCTCGCTGTTAGCTGCTAAAGGCGAAGGTTTAAAGTTTGGCGTGCGTCTCTTGCTGTTTACTGCTTAAGAGGAAGGTATAAAGTTTGGCATGCGTCTCTCGCTGTAAACTGGTGAAGAGGAAGGTGTAAAGTCTGGCGGTTGTCTCTCGCTGTTAACTGGTGAAGAGGAAGGTCTAAAGTTTGGCGTTCGTCTCTCGCTGTTAACTGGTGAAGAGGAAGGTCTAAAGTTTGGCGTGCGTCTCTCGCTGTTAACTGTAGAAGCGGAAGGTCTTGTTTGGCATGCGTCTCTCGCTGTTAACTGGTGAAGAGAAAGGGCTTAAGTTTGGCGTGCGTCTTTCGCTGTTAAGTGGTTAAGAGGAAGGTCTATGGTTTGGCGTGCGTCTCAAGCTGTTAGCTGCTGAAGAGGAATGACTAAAGTTTCGCGTGCGTCTCTCGCTGTTAGCTGGTGAACTGGAAGGTCTAAAGTTTGCGTGCGTCTCTCGCTGTTAGTTGCTGAAGAGGAAGGTCTAAAGTTTGGCGTGCCCCTCTTGCTGTTAAGTGGTTAAGAGGAAGGTCTATAGTTTGGCGTGCGTCTCTCGCTGTTAACTGGTGAAGAGGAAGGTCTAAAATTTTCTGTGAGGCTCTCTCGCTGTTAACTGGTGAAGAGGAAGGTCTAAAGTTTTGAGTGCGTCTGTTTCTGTTAACTGGTGAAGAGGAAGATCTAAAGTTTTGCGTGCGTCTCTCGCTGTTTGCTGCTTAAGAGGAAGGTCTAAAATTTCTTGCTGTTTACTGGTGAAGAGGAAGGTCTTAAGTTTGGCATTCGTCTCTCACTGTTAGCTGGTTAAGTGGAAGGTCTAATGTGTGACGTGCGTCTCTCGCGTTTAGCTGCTGAAAGGGGAAGGTCTAAAGTTTGGTGTGCGTCTCTTGCTGTTAACTGGTCAAGAGGAAGGTCTAAAGTTTGGTGTGTTTCTCTCGCTAGTAACTGGTCGAGAGGAAGGTCTAAAGTTTGGCGTGCGTCTCTCGCTGCTAACTGGTGAAGAGGAAGGTCCAAAGTTTGGCGTGCGTCTCTCGCTGTTAACTGGGGAAGAGGAAGGTATAAAGTTTTGCGTGTGTCTCTTGCTGTTAACTGATAAGGAGGAAGGTCTAAAGTTTGGCATGCGTCTCTCGCTGTTAACTGGTGAAGAGGAAGGTCCAAAGTTTGGCGTGCGTCTCTCGCTGTAAGCTGCTGAAGAGGAATGTCTAAAGTTTGGCGTGCATCTCTCGGTGTTAGCTGGTGAAGAGGAAGGTCTAAAGTTTGGCGTTCGTCTCTCGCTGTTAGCTGGTGAAGTGGAAGGTCTAAAGTTTGGCGTGCGTCTCTTGCTGTAAACTGCTGAAGAGGAAGGTCTAAAGTTTGGCGTGCGTCTCTCGCTGTTAGCTTTTGAAGAGGAAGGTCTTAAGTTTGGCCTGTGTCTCTCGCTGTTAGCTGGTGAAGTGGAAGGTCTAAAGTTTGGCGTGCGTCTCTCGCTGTTAGCTGGTGAAGGGAAAGGTCTAAAGTTTGGCGTGTGTCTCTTGCTGTTAACTGGTGAGGAGGACGGTCTAAAGTGTTGCATGCGTCTCTCGCTGTTAACTGGTGAAGGGGAAGGTCTAAAGTTTGGCATGTGTCTCTCGGTGTTTATTGGTTAAGAGGAATGTCTTAAGTTTTGCGTGCGTCTCTCGCTGTTAACTGGTGAAGAGGAAGGTCTAAAGTTTGGCGTGAGTCTCTCGCTGTTAGCTGGTGATAGGAAGGTCTAACGTTTGGCGTGTGTTTCTCGCTGTTTGCTGGTGCAGAGGAGGGTCTAAAGTTTTACGTGTGTCTCTCGCTGTTAACTGGTGAAGAGGAATGTCTAAAGTTTGGCGTGCGTCTCTTGTTGTTTGCTGGTGAGAAAGAGTCTATACTTTTCCGTGTGTCTCTCCTTGTTTACTGGTTAGGAGAAAAGTGTATTGTTTTAGAGAGAGAGAGAGAGAGTCTGTGTGTATATGAGTGTTTCGTTCAACCTCATCCATTTTATTAAAGGGGTAACATAGTGAAAATTAGAATGATAGTCCAGCATGTAGACAAAGAAGAGGATAGAGAGTTGATGTCAGTTAGCAGTCAGCTGTGCGAAAGTGTTCTCAGGGACCAGTAGTAGATAGAGAGAGAAAGAGTGAGAATATGGTGAGAAGTGAGAAGACATGTGGTCTCTTAGCTCGTGCCCCATACATAGTAGTAAGTTGGCGTGGATGCACGCGATCGGTATGTAGACCGACCGACCAGCACAAAATCTGGGCCAAAAAGGAGCCGGTTATTGCTCTTTGTTTTATACTTGTTTCCCGTGGTCTTTGCGCAGGTGTGGATTTCCTTTGAAAGCGGAAGTGACGTTGTCCATGCATGCATGTATGTGAGTACATGTGTGTACGTTAGTGTGTGTGTATATACACGTGAATGTGAGTGTATGTACGCGAACGTGAATATATGTACTTGTGTGGACGTGGGCGTGTATGTTTGTGTGCGCGTATGTATGCAACAAGTAATATAGCTTGAAATGTGAACGTGTGTTTTTGTGCTCCAGTGTATTATAAGCACTCCAAACTCCCCATGTTAAGAACGGCTTTCAGAATAAACACCACCTAACCACGAAAGCCGTTCTTAATATGAGGAGGTTAGGGTGTTTATAATACGCTAGGGCACGTCATAAAAATTGACCTTTTTTTTACATTAAAAAGAAAAATTCATTCAATAAGTTTAAAACTTTAAAAATAAATTTATTCAGTAACTTTTAAAATAATTTTAAACGTTAAAAACAATATTGATTCTGCGTCTGCGATGCTTTATAAAACGTATATAAAAAATAAAATAAAAATAAATTTAAATAAAAAACTATGAAAAATCCGGTTCTTGTTAAAATAGAATCGACAGATCGATTAAAAAATGTCGTTATAAGTATGTCGAAAATATTAACATATTCAAAAATTACGAAACTTCGTCCAGTTGAGCAACTGCTATTGTAATCACTATAGACTACAGATGCTGGTTTAATCTAAACTTTTTGTTCCGAGTGTGTTAAATCTTCATTGTCTAACTCTATGGCATCTAAGAAAAATGCAATTTTAGCCAATTTTCAGAAAAAGTTACTACTCATTTTTTGTATTAAAAAAAAAAAATTACCATTTTCAAATTACACTTTAACTTAAAACGACATATTTTAAAAATCGATCGACTTTATCCTAAACACGCACAAAATCGGTACTTGTGCAGGTTAATCAAAACATTAAAAAATGAAAATATCCCCCCAAAAAGTTTATATTGTACGCATCGGTTATGGAATGAAGTTCTCTGAAAAAAATCACTTAATTTCATCAAGTAGTTTTTTTTTTGTTTTTTTGTTTTTTACAGCGAAAAAACATTTTTTATTATATCGAGCAAAGGGTTCTATTTTTAAGAAGAAAAACTAATATTAAAGATGGGAGGAAGCGTCGGCGCTTTAAATTGAGTTATCTCCCCATAGCGTAAAACTCCAAACAAAAATTCAAAGGATTCAATGTGCCGTCATAAAAACGTGTTTTTCGCTGTAAAAAAAAATAAAAAAAACTACACAATCAAATTAAGTGATTTTTTTCTGAGATCCTCAGTTCAAACCGGATACGTACAATATAACCCTTTTTTTCTCGTTATTTTCATTTTTTAATGTATTGATTAAACTGTACAAGTACCAAAAAATCCCCTAAAATTATATTCAATCTGATATTTAAATTTTTGTCACTTTTTTTTTTTTGTCTCATATCAAGTTTTGCTTTCTTATGGGCTTTTGTTTAACTTTGGCATCCCCGTTGTAGCATCTATCCCGGAACTAATTTTGACAGTGACATTGAACATTCACCGTTTCTGGAGAGCTCCAAAAAAAGACAAAAAAAAAGGCCATGGCGCTAAATTCGAGGAGTCTCTCACTCTCTTTTTGCTCACGAACACCAGAGGAGTAAGAGGCGTTACTGCCACGCTCTGTCGCTCGTGCGTGACACAACCTGTGCCGGTTCCAATGGTGAAACCACACAAAAAAAAGGAAAACACTCTTCTTTTCTATTCACTCCGCTCCTTACCCGAACGGCTTTTCTAAAGAAAATTAATTTATCGTTTCTTTCCAACTTAACGCCAAAAAACATTTGACCAGTCGGGAAGGATTTCTTCTTTTTTTTTCGGACTCAAAATAAACACAAGTGTGATACACCAGGGCAAATAAATTCACACCTATTATAACAAGCTAAGTCTGATTATTTGTTTTTAATTAATTTTTCTAAATATTTGTTTTCTTATTAATGTTTCTGAAAAATTAATTTTAAGTGAGCTGTTTGTTGTTTTGCCCAGCGAGCACCTCGCATCACTGGTGACCCCTTTTTTTCGTCAGACTTTGGCAGAACACGCAAGGAATTGTGGATATTATCAATAAGGAAGAATTACCTGTAATCACACAAGGGAAATTTCTCAGCGACCACGCGCATGCCAGATGACGTACATGTCGACCTTAGCGGCACATCGGTTTTTCTAGGCGTAAAGGATCTCATGGAGATTTTCTGTGGTCATCGTTCTCTTCAACGCGTTCCCCACGATGGACAGTGAGGCGCTTCCTTCAACGATGGCTACTCAGGCTATTTTGAGGATTCCTCCTTTTTGGACACACGATCCAACATTATGGTTCACACACGTAGAGGCCCAGTTCTACACGCAAAGGATCCTGAGCGATGTGACGAAATTCAACCACGTGGTGGCCGCATTAACACATGAAGTAATGGCGGAGGTTTGCGACCTGATCATGTCACCCCCTGGATCGATCAGCTACGATTATTTCAAATCGGAATTGATTCGTAGGACAACCGATTCACAGCAGAAACGCCTTCATCAACTTCTCGTAGAAGAAGAACTCGGAGATCGAAAACCGTCTCAGTTACTCAGACATATGAAGCTGTTGATGGGTGAGAACTCACTACCGCCGGACATACTTAAACAACTTTTTGTCAATAGACTGCCATCGAGTATTCAAATGATACTCGCCTTTTTGAATGACTCCACAACCATTGATGAGCTGACAAAATTATGGACATGACCGTTTCCATAGCCCCAGTTCACATGCACAGCTCTAACGATGCCCTGCCTAACGTCACAAACCCCTCCACAGATATATGTGAGGAACTAGAGCGACAGGCTCAAATGATTCACGACCTGAGTGAACAGTTATGTGTCCTCGAACTCAAACCAAAAATGCATAAGCACCCCACTGAGCGAGTCCGTCCCCGGCGATTTAGCAGCACTCAGAACAGCGGTGGGCTCTGCAAGTACCACGCGCATTTCGGTGAAAGAGCTTACCGATGCCACCAGCCATGTTCATATACGAAGAAACGTCTCTCGGGAAACGCCCAGGCCAGGCAGTAGGAGCGGCAGACACTCCTGGCAAGAACAACATTTGTCGCACCCTGTATGTGACTGATAGAACCACTGTTATACGATTTCTCGTTGATACCGGTGCGGAAGTCAGTATCATCCCTAAGAAGTTCATGAAAGAGAATCGTCCTCAATCAAACTTATTTCTACACGCAGTGAATCACTCCTCCGTTCCTACTTACGGAGAGACATCAATAACATTAAATCTTGGATTACAGCGCGCACTATGTTGGGTCTTCATCATCGCAAAGCTACCCGTTCCGATTTTAGGGGCGGATTTTCTGCACCATTTCAGCATCCTTGTAGATGTCAAATGCGGCAAATTCATTGATAACAACACTGGACGTTCCGTGCAAGGCATAATCAGTGGGTCGACCGAGATCAGCCCAGTTATACGTAAAGACACCACGGATCCGTATACAGATTTGCTGCGAGGTTTCCCGGAATTAACTCGTCCTACGTTTAATGGTGACAAAGTTAAACACGATGTCACTCATCGTATCCAAACAAGACGACCGCCTGTGAGCGCGCGCCCGAGCAGACTTAAACCCGATTGTTTAAGGGCGGCTAAACAAGAATTTCAGCACATGTTGGATTTAGGCATTATTCGACCCTCTAATAGCAACTGGTCATTGCCACTCCACATGGTGCCAAAAAAATCAGCCAACGAATGGCGCCATTGTGGGGATTACCGCGCACTTAACAGTCGCACTACTCCAGACTATTCCGCATCTGCAAGACTTTTCTAACTCGCTTCATGGAAAAACAGTGTCCTCCAAAATCAACCTTGTTCGCGTGTACAACCAGATTCCCGTACACCCAGAGAATTTTTCTAAGACTGCGATCACAACTCCTTTCGGCCTTTTCGAATTCTTACGCATGCCCTTTGGATTACGTAATGCAGGGCAATCTTTTCAACGCAGCAACTTTGGATTACGTAATGCAGGGCAATCTTTTCAACGCCGCAGTTTTGCGAGGACTACCGTTCATCTATGCATATATCGACGATCTCCTCGTGGCAAATGCATCGGACGGTGAACACTTACAGCATCTGCAGCAGTTATTTCACAGATTGACAGATTATGGCGTTATATTATTAACCCCTAAAAATGCGAGTTTGAAGTTTTTTCACTTTCGTTTCTCGGCCATTTAATCGACAAAGAAGGTATCCGTCCCCTTCCAGAGAAAGTCCAATCTATAGTCGATTACCAAGCTTCCACTTCACTTCATAAACTTTGAGAGTTCCTCGATTAATTAATTTCTATCAACGTTTTGTGCCCCATTGTGCTGAAATCGCGCAGCCATTAACCGACGTACTCAGAAATAAAAACAAAACAAAATGAGACGATTGCATTAAGCAAAACGGAATTACGTTCCTTCGATAAGGTCAAGCAGGCATTAACAGAAGTGACAATGTTGGTTTTTCCCCGTCCAGATGCACCCCTAGCTTTATCCGTCGATGCATCCGACGTTGGCATTGGAGGTGTACTGCAACAATTAGTGGATAATATTTGGCAACCACTAGCCTTTTTCTCAAGACGTTTTCAGCACGCTGAAACCAAATACAGCATTTTCAGCAGGAACTTTTGGCCACATACGGCGCAGTTAAACACTTTCGTTACATGTTAGAAGGATCCACTTTCACGCTTTTTACGGATCACGAGCCGTTATCGCATGCTTTGCTTGCCAAGCCCGGAAAATACTCACCCAGGGAAGCTCGCCATTTGGATTTCATATCACAATTTACTGCGGATATCAAGTATATCAGAGGGAAGGAGAACGTAGTTGCAGATGCATTGTCGAGAATGCACATCCATGCCATTTAAGCGATTGATGAGATCGAGCTCCACCAGATCGCCATCGACCAACGGGATGACGAAGAACTAAATCGCTTACGTCACTCCGAAATCTAACTTTCAAGCAAGTCCCAGTACCTTGTTCCAACGAGACGATATGGTACGATGTTTCTAACGGTCATGAACGCCCATATGTACCTCTTAAGCATAGGGGAACTGTTTTCTTTCAATTACACAACTTGTCACATCCTGGCATTCGTTCCACGCAGAAGCTGGTGACTTCTCATTTCATCTGGACAGCCATTAACCGAGACGTTCGCGAACAGACCAAGAGTTGCGTCCCTTGAGAGAAATCGAAAGTACAGAGGCATATTATAAGTCCCCTTGCTACCTTCGCAACCCCTGAGGCACGATTTCAAAACGTTCACATAGATTTAGTGGGTCTACTCCCACATTCGAGAAATTGTACATACTTATTGACTTGCATCGACAGATTCTTTAGATGGCCTGAAGCCATCCCCTTCGCAGATATTTCTGCAAAAACTGTTGCCTGCGCCCTGGTTACACATTGGATATCGCGTTATGGTGTGCCTCACACCATCACAACCGATAGGGGCAGACAATTCGATTCCTATCTTTTTTCTGAGTTGTCTCGCCTACTGGGAAGCAAACACATAAGGACTACCTCATACCATCCGGCGGCAAACGGCATGATTGAGCGTCTGCACCATCAGTTGAAAGCAGCTATTTGAGCACATTCCGACCCTAACAGGTGGACAGAGTACCTCCCCTTCATTCTATTAGGCATCAGATCCACCATAAAAGCAGATATTGGCTTTACGCCTGCCGAAATGATTTACGGAACAACGCTGACTCTCATTGGATAGATGGTCGCACCGACCACTCCTACACGCATGCCTGACCCAACAAGTTATACCTCTCGTGTGAGGGAATACTTGGCGAAACCTTTTAACGTTGCCCCGAGAACACAGAACACACGCACTCACGTTCCCAAAGACATACAATCGTAGACTCATATGTTTGTTCGGAACGATGGAGGCACTGATCGACTGCAAACACCGTATTCCGGTCCCTTTAAGGTATTGAAACGCTACTCAAAGTTCTACGTTATCGACATTGATGGAAGACGAGATTCAGTCAGTGTTGATCGTCTGAAGAAAGCTATTCTGGATGACGATGTGCTAGCATGCAAACGGACACAAAACACTGCAGTTCAGAACGGAAACTTCGATTCAGCAGTAATTACAACTTCTACCAGATCGGGCAGATCAGTACAACACTGCAACGTCCTCACCGATTTGCTGCGTATACCCAGTGACTTTTCCACTTTCTTTTGTTTGACATACTGTCTAGTAGGGGGGTATGTAGCGTCTACCCTGGAACTAATTTTGACAGTGACATTGAACATTCACCGTTTCCGGAGAGCTCCAAAAAAAAAAAAGACAAGAAAAGCCGTGGCGCTAAATTCGAGGAGTCTCTCGCTCTCTTTTTGCTCGCGAACACCAGAGGAGTAAGAGGCGTTACTGCCACGCTCTGTCGCTCGTGCGTGATACAACCTGTGCCGGTTCCAATGGTGAAACCATACAAAAAAAAAAGGAAAAACATTCTTCTTATCTATTCACTCCGCTCCTTACCCGAACGGCTTTTCTAAAGAAAATTAATTTATCGTTTCTTTCCAACTTAACGCCAAAAAACATTTGACCAGTCGGGAAGGATTTCTTCTTTTTATTTCGGACTCAAAATAAACACGAGTGTGATACACCAGGGCAAATAAATTCACACCACTTATAACAAGCCAAGTCTGATTATTTGTTTTTAATTAATTTTTCTAAATATTTGTTTTCTTATTAATGTTTTTGAAAAATTAATTTTAAGTGAGCTGTTTGTTGTTTTGCCTAGTGAGCACCTCGCAATCACCGTTGGGCGTTCTGGCAGTGTCAGAAATTTCGTGAAAATAGTGAATAATTCCACCCCATCTTTCCAAGCTTATAACTCCTTGAAAAATGTAATTCAAGCCCTAATTTTTTTTTCAATTAAAGGAGCAAGGACCAAAGTTTTATTTAAAAAAAAAACAAAAAAAAACAATGTGTTTTTCTTTTAAAAAAAAGGTTTTAAACTTCGGACTTTACAGGTAAATTTCTAAAAAAGCGATTTTTTTTTGTTTTAAATTTGAATATATTATTTACTGACCTTTTCTCTTCAATTTGTGATATATAAAACTATTCAAACTAAATTAATTATTTACTTTTTAATAGACATTTCAAAATGAGAGGCGTGAATTATTCGACCCCCTGTCTTTTCAAGCTTATAACTCCTCGAAAAATGTAATTCAAGCCCTAATTATTTTTTCAATTAAAGGAGCAAGGACCAAGGTTTCATTAAAAAAAAAAAAAGACAAAAAAAAGACAAAAAAAAAACAATGTGTTTAACAAGGTTTTAAACTTCGGACTTTACAGGTAAATTTCTAAAAAAGCGATTTTTTTTTTGTTTTAAATTTGAATATATTATTTACTGACCTTTTCTCTTTAATTTGTGATATATAAAACTATTCAAAATAAATTAATTATTTACTTTTTAATAGACATTTCAAAATGGGTGACACTTGGGGGGGCGTGAATTTCAAAAAAAACGTTTGTCTAAAATATTATATTCGGTTTATTGGAAAGAACATAAAATTTCACATTGACCCTGAAAATATCGTAAAAATAGAATCAATAGAAAAATTTTGATAGATTTTTAAAGTTTAAAAATTGAAAAATATTGAGTTCGGAAAATTCATTACTGTTTTAAAAAAAAAAAATATTTCTATTACTTTTAAAACAACTTTAATAGTTTATTTTGGAAGTATAATCCATAAAGAAAATAAATAACGCACTTTTAACAGAGAAATTCCGAGATTTTTATATTGTATTCGCAGTTTCGTGTTAGGGGTGTCAAAAATTCCTACAAAAATTCTGATACTGCTACGAGATTGTGAACATGGCAGTGTATGCGAAAAAAAAAACGCCCTCGGTAATGTTAGTTTTATTTTTTTAATGAAAACAAGACATTTCAATTACATTTCAAACTTTATTTATACTTTTTAACAATTTTTGTTATATGAGTGGCTTCCGGGCCTTGATAAGTGGTGATCACTGTGTAAAAAACAAACAAAAAAAAAAACAACAACAAAAAAACATGGAAATAGACTTTATAGATCTTTTATGATATAGAATTTTAAAATTTATTTAACCATATTGGAAAAAAATATCGCTCTCCATAAAAGAATTGTTGATATCACTTACCGGCACCCCCAGAAGGGCAGGAACCGATAAGAAATATTTGTGAGAGTGAATACTCTTTTTATGTTGATAGTTGTTAAGTTCGGGCAAATGGTTTTGATTGCCATTTCTCATGTATTTTAATCAAACATAAAAAAATATATATATAATACATAATATTCTCCAAATAATTGTCTTAGTTTATTTCAATTTTTTAAACAAACTTTTTCATGAATGAAAAATTTACTCTATAGATCTTTGAAAGATCTATAGAGTAAATTTTTCATGTACGAAAAAGTTTGTTTTGGAATTTCTTTTACCTAAAAGTTTTTTTTTTTTTTACATCTTGATATATCTTTTACATACATAAAATAGACTTTATAGGTCTTTCATAACATTAAATTTTTAAATTTCTTTAATAACAAGTGTTTTTTTACATTTTCATATATTTTTACATACATAAAATAGACTTTATAGGTCTTTCATAACATTAAATTTTTTAAATTTCTTTAATAACAAGTGTTTTTTTACATTTTCATATATTTTTACATACATAAAATAGACTTTATAGGTCTTTCATAACATTAAATTTTTAAATTTCTTTAATAACAAGTGTTTTTTTACATTTTCATATATTTTTACATACATAAAATAGACTTTATAGGTCTTTCATAACATTAATTTTTTAAATTTCTTTAATGAAAAGTGATTTTTTTACATTTTCATATATTTTTTACATACATAAAAATAGACTTAATAGATCTTTTATAACATATAATTTTTAAATTTCCTTTTTTTTTTTTTTTTTACATTTTTCATGTATTTTAATCAAACATCATAAAAAACCGTATCCAATGCATAATATTCCCAAAATAATTGTCTTTGATTCGCTGCTGCCAGAGTAATTCTTGTAGATTACTATTAAAGTTTTGTATACACTGTCATGTTCAAGGTCTCGTACAGTAACGCGGATGCTAAAATTGAACAAAGCCTTCTTACATTTGGGAGGGGGGATCCTATGTGTTGTTAACTATTCTGTACTTCCACTTAATAATTTAATAAACCAAAGATACCTTTAAAAATTGTAGGGTATAAATTTTTTTTTACAAAAACTGTCATCGTGACATTTATTTGGTGGTTTTCTACGAGTATTTTGTTTAATTATCGATCTTTAAATGATTATTGGGACTTCCTAGATGGCTGTTTTATATCAACCAATTTTTCAAATTCCAACATAAGACTCGGTACAGATTATTTTAAGTAAATAAACGCTTCAAAATAAGTAAAACACAAAACAAGCTTATCCAAGTAAGTAGAAGAGTTGCTTATGTTGTTTTTGGTAACAATTATTGGTTATATTTTTTTGATTTTGAACCACTTTTTTGTTTTTTGTCTAAAATGCCTATTTAATTTATTAAATTGTTAGGTGAAAGTAGAAATTAATTAGCAATGGACCAGCTTTCTCATGTTAAGAATAACTTTCGAAATAATATCATTATTATTAATAAGTGGAGGTTTCCTTTTGAAAAAATAGAATGTATGCGTAAAAAAATGTCACATCCTCGTATTTAAACATTGGAATTAAACTTCTTTCATTTTTATAGAATGTAAAAAATAAATAAATAAATAAATAGGATGGCACTTTTATTTAAATATCAAATTCGAATTTGAATATAAAAATTAAAAAAAAAAACAACAATATTTTTGTTATTAAATAAGTTGTTAAAAATGCAGAATATTTAACAACACGTGGCTTCTTATTCCACTTTAAGAAACGTAAGAAAGGCAAAACATATGTTAGCTCTCCTCCCACACTAATTGCTGCAAAAATAAGAAACTGTGATCAATTACATGCCTGGTTGATTGCTAACTGGCCATGAAGTAGGTGCTCATATTATGTTAATTTATATAGGAAACTGATCTCCTATTTTAAAATCTAAAATATTTATTATTCTTTAATTCCTTCAGTGCATATGTTTTAAGAAATGTTGAAATGTAAAAGCCTAAAAAAGTACATTTTAGACATTTTGGGGGAAAACTCTGCTGCATTAGATGAGTGTAATGTGTTTTTGTGAGTTGTGTTTGTGACGTATTTGCGTTGTTGAATGTCACCAAATGAATATATGTTGTGCTGTTATCTGTGTCATGCTTATCTTGCTACTTCACGGGCAATATAAATCTATCTTGTACATTGTTTTGTATAACAAACTATTGTCCTCATATCCTGGATTCACTTAGATGTTTCTACTGTTTGTTTGTGGTGGAGACAGAAATAGTTTACAACACATAGGCTCTTATCCATCCTAAAGAAATGTAGGAAAGCAAAAACGTATCTCCTCACTAATTGCTACAAAATTTGGAAACTGCGACTAATTACATCCCCAGTTGACCGCTATATGGCCATGAGGTAGACCTCCTACTCTAAAATCTAAAATTAGAAACTGTGACCAATTACGTGCCTGGGTAACCACTAACTGGCCATGTAGGTGCTCATATGTTAATGTATATAAGAAAGTGATTTATTTTAAAATATAAAATATGTATTATAATTTTTAATTCCTTTAGTGCATATATTTTAAGGACTGTACGAGCCTTTTTCAAGTCTCACACAAAACACACATTCATATTTCAAGCTGTCATATACATACGCGCACACAAACATACGCGCCCACGTCCACACATGTACACATATTCATGTTCGCGTACATACACTCACATTCACGTATATATACACACACGCTTACGTATACACATGTACTCACACACGCGAACACGAACACACACATGGACGACGTCACTTCCGCTTTCTAAGGAAATACACATGTGCAAAAGACACTCCAGAAGCGAGTATAAAACATGGAGACAAGCTGTTTCTAATCCTCTTTTCAGGACCAACCCTCAACTAGAGAGGTTGGGCGAACAAGCCACCGCCGTTTGGGCGCGCGCGCACGCGCACCTCACACCCACTTCCTACTATGTATGGGGCACGAGCTAATGACTATGTATACATTCTCCCTCTTTCTCTCTCCATCTACTACTGGCCACTAAGAACACCTTCGCGTAGCTGACTACTAATTGATGACAACTCTAATATCCTCTTCCTTGCCTACACGCTGGATTCTCATTTCCACTACAACACTCACTTCAATTCCCACGCACGAACAAACAATAATGACCCAAACTTGAGATGAAAACACATTTCCTTTACTTGCTACAACACCAGTCCTGCAACGGACATTGGTTACATACGCGCGGACATGTTATAACTAAAATGTTCATTTCTTTCAACAGCAAATAAACGACGTTTATCTTATCCATTACTTGAGTCTTTGTTTTCTTCAATTCCCATTCGTTTCATTATTCTTTTGTAACGGGATTGGGGTATTTATACAGGACTGTTGAAATATAAAAGCTTAAAAAAGTACATTTAAACTATACTGGATTAGATAATAAACATTTACCAAACTATTGTTTTTATTTCGATTTTTTGTATAACAAACTATTTTGTGTACGTGGGAAAGGCATATTCTTAATGAACAATTTTTATTTAGTTTATTTCTATGATGGTATCATTTTTTGACGGGGGCGTACCGACAACTCTTTTAATTTCGAAAATTCGAAACTACATTGAGAACAGTAAGTAAATTAGTTTGGTTCCAATTATATAATGATAGAATTGCAGCCCCAGACTTAAAAAGGTTCAGCAGTCAATGATTAATTGTGAAAATCAGTTCCCTACATATTTAAAACATACGGAAGTCTAGACCAACACCTAATTTTTAGGGTGATTTCAGTCACTAGAATTTTGTATTTTATTTCAATTACAAATATATTTCTTTTATTTAAATATAATGATAAGGCGTCGTTAACAATGTTGTAAACATGCTTTCATTTAACGATTTTATAAAGATTCCATCATGACAAGTTTCAAGAAAAATTACACGATTAAACCCGGATCTCCAACTTCCAACATAGATTACAGGAGACTAAACAAGACCTTTTATTTTTAAGCAAAACTGGCATTGGACAGCCTAATTCCCTAAATGAGTTTGTAATTAAAGGGTACTCTAACTTAACTTCCAAATCTGACCCCCCAAGATCGCCATGGGAATGGAATATGTGCCTATATTAAAGATGACTTTCCATGTAGTAGGGACATCCCCAGAGAAGATCCTAACTTACCCTATATGTGCTTCCGGAGTGCAGTAGCTCACACTACTGCATTTATATTTACTCTCTATCGCCCCCACAACAGCGGAGTTACTATCTTTAAAAGCATATCTGAGAAAATTGACCAAGTTCTATCAGCATATCCTTCAGCTAACATTCACGTATGTGGAGACTTCAATGTTCACAATGTGGAATGGTTGACCCACACAAACAAGACCGATGATGAGGGGAGGTTCTGTCATGATTTCTCCAATGCTTATGATCTTACTCAGATGTTCACAACCCCCCCCATGGGACTGACAATGACGGCCAGTATGCGAGTCTCCTAGACATTTTTCTCACAACTTGCCCTGAACTATGTTCAGTTTCCATTCTGTCTCCTCTTAGATCTTCCAACCACTTAGTTGTATCAATTAAGATAAAAATTAAATGTAATACGTCCTTAGACATACCTCTCCATCATACAGTATATCGATACACTATGGCTGACTGGGATAGCTTAAAATTACTCACCATTTCAGTCACTCAAATTGAGAAATCTTTTTGTGTGCCTAAAAGAAGAAGCACATACTTACCAGAAAATTAGAATGTGGATCTTTTTATGTGCTTAAAAAAAGAAGCACGTACTTGACAAGAATAACTAGTAAATTCAAACCGTTGATGTTTTTATGCTCTTAAAAAAGAAGCACATCCTTGACAAGAATAACTAGTAAATTCAAACCGTTGATCATTTTATGTGCTTAAAAGGAGAAGCACACAGTGGCGTACCTATGTAAAATGGCGCCCATGGCAAAGTTTGAATGTGCGCCCTTTCTTAATATTTTATACCTTAGATATACCTAACTACTAATTTTAATTTTTGTCAAGTAATTTTTGCGCCCATGTCAGAGTGGCGCCCATGGCACGGGCCATGCCTGCCATACCCTAGATACGCCACTGGAAGCACATACTTGTCAAGAATAACTAATAAATTCAAATTGTTGATTATCTTGTGCTAAAAGAAACACATACTTGACAAGAATAACTAGTAAATTCAAACTGTTGATTTTTTATGTACCTAAAAAGCACATATTTGAAGAGAATTACTAATCAAATCTTGGATCAAAACAAGTGGAGAAAAATAATAACAAAAAATCAGATAGTTTGGGAAAATCGTTTTAAAAGTAAAATATATCCGCAGTTTCTACCGTCGTTCAACAAAAACTGAAATGTACAATATGTTGCAGGTTTCTTCTGTTTAACGCTGGGTTTTTCATGAAAAGGTGAAATCATACAATTTTTGACAAGACCAGCAATTTTATAAGAATGTGCTGCCACCCAGACGACCAATGTATTGTTGTAACATCCATGGGTTGATCTGTAAATCTGCAAGTGGTTTCACAAGACACTCAATGGTGCATGATAAAGTACCTCTGCAAGCACCACCAAATACTGGCGAGTTTCTCTGCCATATTTATGAACGATTGTGCAAGAGTAAAGCTGGCCTGAAAAGCCATCTACGTGCATATACACTCCAGACTTCAACTTGAATACATCGAAAGCTTCTGTTCAAAAATAGCAATTTTCACGTATATATGTATGTATGCATGTATGTATGTATGTATGTATGTATGTATGTTACACAAGTCAATATTGGATTTTTGATGTTCGGCCGTTACCATGTTCGTTTCTAGGCTGTTCTCGTCAAGCAGAGTTCAACCTAACTTTAGACGGAGAAAATTAAATACAAGCACCAAAAAGACCAGTTTAGAAATCAAATTTAGATTCCAAATCGTCATGGCGACAGGTAACATTATACACGATCAGCCGGTCATTGGTTTGTGACTGACCCACTAAATGTATGATTATGTGAAGATGGGAGTCATTAGAGTCTGAGTATCAAGAAGAACTGTTGGATGTGGGTGTGTGGCTCCTTCATTCTCTCAAGATGACATCTTCACCCTGGTTGAAATCTTATTTTTTCGTCTTCATGAACGCCTTTCGACTT
Source organism: Euprymna scolopes (assembly GCF_053919585.1). NCBI lineage: Eukaryota > Metazoa > Mollusca > Cephalopoda > Sepiida > Sepiolidae > Euprymna > Euprymna scolopes. Next base: position 145,877,348 of record NC_136527.1, read on the forward strand.
AAGACATTTATGGCAGACACAAAAAAACACACGATACAATTGCAATACATATATAATCTTAACTATTTATTTTACAAAAATATATATATTACAATACACTATACAAAGTAGAATTAATTTGTACAATTAAACAGTTTTAAGTAGTAGGCTCTTCAAAACTTACTAACCTACCTTAACTAGTTTACAGAAAGGTAAAATAATGCTTACCACGTGCTGACCAAAAAGAGGTCGATCAAAGAAAGGGAATTATGAGGTTGAATTTTTGTCTATTTCTCACCCTACGTGTATTTTTTGTCTATTTCTCCACCAGGCCATGCAACCGTGGCACTCAGATATAGTGCCACAACACTATTTATTTTACAAAAATATATATTACAATATACAAAGTATAATTAATTTTTACAATTAAAACTTAACAGTAGGCTCTTCAAAACTAACCTACCTTAACTAATGTTGAGGGAAGGAGTGCCAGCCCTCTCGTTTACAGAAAGGGAAAATAATGCGTGCTTACCCCATGCTGTCCAGATGAAAAAGAGGTCGATCAAAGAAAGGTTGCATTTTTCTGTGTACTCCTCCGCCGATGGGCAAATTACACCCTGACCATGCAGAAGAATGTGTTAACAACCATGGCACGGAGATATAGTGCCACAACATTGATTAATTGTTCAATCCGATGTTTTGACATAAGAATACAATTTCTCTGATTTCTTATAGTTTTGCCTTTAGAGGTCATGTTGAATAGTGGCGTCGAACATCTATTTATAATAATCGAACGTCTATTTCTTATATCAAATCTAACTTCATTAAGTCGTTTTATTTAGACAACTGATTAATTTTTCTGTTAGAAAAAAGAGAAGAGTTCATATATGGTGGCATTCTGGTGGGAATCTTCTTTTTTCATCTCCATGGTCGCCTTTCGACTTAAGACATTTATAGCAGACGCAAAAAATAACGACACACGACACAATTGCAATATGATATAATATTAACTATTTATTTTACAAAAATATATATTACAATACAATATACAAAGCATAATTAACTTTTACAATTAAAACTAGACTGTAGGCTCTTCAAAACTAACCACCCTACCTTAACTAATGTTGAGGAAAGGAATGACTGCCCTCTCGTTTACAGAAAGGGAAATAATGCGTGCTTACCCCATGCTGTCCAGACGAGAGGTCGATTAAAGAAAGGTTGCATTTTTGTGTACTCCTCTGCCTACAGACAAATTACAACCTGGCCATGCAGAAGAATCTGTTAACAACCGTGGCACTCAGATATAGTGCCATAACACTGGATAACTGATTCATCGTTCAATCCGATGTCTTGACATAAGAATACAATTTCTCTGACTTTTTAGAGATCAGGTTTAAGTGTAGCGTCGAACATCTATTTCTAATAAGTCGAACGTCTATTTCTTATATGAAATCTAGATTCATTAAGTTGTTTTATTTAGACTAAACTGATTAATTTTTCTGTTAGTAGAAAAAAGAGAAGAGTTCATATATGAACGATGGGATGAATGTTTTGTTTGTATGAAAAGGTTGGAATGTTCAGGGTTTCTCGTCAAACTAAAGAGTTTGAAACCCGGGAGTATGTCTTTAAAGAGAAGTTACAATGGGGGCACCGATAAACATAATAATAGTTATCTTAACACGTAAGTTATTATCTTTTTATTCATTTTGTTTTTGTAATATATTTCATTCATAATACGCCGTGTTTAGTAATAATTTCATTCATAATATGCCGTGTTTAGTAATAATTTCATTCATAATACGCCGTGTTTAGTAATAATTTCATTCATAATATGCCGTATTTAGTAATAATTTCATTCATAATATGCCGTATTTAGTAATAATTTCATTCATAATATGCCGTGTTTAGTAATATATTTCATTCATAATATGCCGTGTTTAGTAATAATTTCATTCATAATATGCCGTGTTTAGTAATATATTTCATTCATAATATGCCGTGTTTAGTAATAATTTCATTCATAATATGCCGTGTTTAGTAATAATTTCATTCATAATATGCCGTGTTTAGTAATAATTTCATTCATAATATGCCGTGTTTAGTAATAATTTCATTCATAATATGCCGTGTTTAGTAATAATTTCATTCATAATATGCCGTGTTTAGTAATAATTTCATTCATAATATGCCGTGTTTAGTAATAATTTCATTCATAATATGCCGTGTTTAGTAATAATTTCATTCATAATATGCCGTGTTTAGTAATAATTTCATTCATAATATGCCGTGTTTAGTAATAATTTCATTCATAATATGCCGTGTTTAGTAATTGAGCATATCTTCAAAATCGTAATAGTGTTTTATTGAAGAGACATGATTTGTAATACAACAGTATTGCAAGTAACATGTTTATTTGGTTTACATTTAAGAATATTATTTATTTAATATATGGTAAAATAAATGTGATAAAAATATCTGGAGTTACATTCAAACATCATATAAAGTAAACAAAAACCTAATATTCTAATTCTGTGTTTGTCATTTAAATAAAGATTTTATTAGTGAGTCTCTTGATCTCACTTATTCAAACTACTTTTAAATGCACCTAAAAAATATTTTTAACGTTTTTATTACATCTTACATGTTTTTCAACGGATAAATTTTTATTCATTTTATATGAACCATGAAACTTATTTGGAAGATAGTTAACTTAACATCTAATTTATTATTTTTTATTCGTTTTGTTATTGTAATATATCTCATACGTAATATTTATTTTATTTTTATATTATCTTTACATGTAATTTATTATCTTTTTATTTGTTTTGTTATTATAATATATCTCATACGTAATATTTATTTTATCTTCAAATTATTTTAACATGTAATTATCTTTTTATTCGTTTTGTTATTGTAATATATCTCTTTCATAATATGCCATATTTAGTAATTGAGAAAATCATTGAAATCGAAAGAGTGTGGTTTGGCAACAAATTTGACTTACATGTAAAAGAAGAATCACATTCTTTACAAGGTCTCTCTTATATACGTGTTCGCATATGTGGCAACAAATGTGACATCTGTGCAAGATTGTCTCCTTTATGTGTTCGCGTATGTCACAATAAACAAGATTTCTGTGTAAAATAACCACATACTTCACAAGAATGTGTTTTGTCACTTTTTTTAACTTCAATAAGTTTTAAGATATCAAGGGGGTTCCTCCTGGAGTTAAAATTTGATTCTGTTATGATTAAAATTTATATCCGATATGTGTTCGTAGATGATTAAACAAAGTTGATTTGTGTGCAAAAGAGGAACCACATACTTCACAAGAATGTGGTTTGTCTCCTGTATGTGTTAAAATATGTCGCAACAAAGTTGACTTTTGTGTAAAAGAAGAACCACATACTTCACAAGAATGTGGTTTGTCTCCTGTATGGGTTAACATGTGTCGCCACAAAGATGACTTACATGTAAAAGAAGAACCACATACTTAACAAGAATGTGGTTTGTCTCCTGTATGTGTCCGTATATGATTTAACAAAGTTGATTTGTGTGTAAAACAAGAGCCACATACTTCGCAAGAATGTGTTTTTTCCCCTGTATGCGTTTTTATATGATCCAACAAATGTGACTTACATGTAGAAGAATGACCACATACTTCACAAGAATGTGGTTTCTCTCCTGTATGTGTACGCATATGTCGTAACAAAGATGACTTCCATGAAAAAGAGGAACCACATAGTTCACAAGAATGTGGTCTGTCTCCTGTATGTGTTAACATATGTTGCAACAAAGTTGACTTTTGCGTAAAAGAAGAACCACATACTTCACAAGAATGTGGTTTGTCTCCTGTATGTGTTAACATATGTTGCAACAAAGAAGACTTACATGTAAAAGAAGAACCACATACTTCACAAGCATGTGGTTTCTCTCCTGTATGTGTTCGTATATGATTTAACAAAGTTGATTTGTGTGTAAAAGAATGTCCACATACTTCACAAGAATGTGATTTTTCCCCTGTATGCGTTTTTATATGATCCAACAAATGTGACTTACATGTAAAAGAATGTCCACATACTTCACAAGAATGTGGTTTCTCTCCTGTATGTGTTAAGATATGTCGCGACAAAGATGATTTCCATGTAAAAGAAGAACCACATACTTCACAAGAATGTGGTTTTTCTCCTGTATGCGTTTTTATATGATCCAACAAATGTGACTTCCATCTAAAAAAAGAACCACATACTTCACAAGAATGAGGTTTGTCTCCTGTATGTGTTAACATATGTTGCAACAAAGATGACTTCCGTGTAAAAGAAGAACCACATATTTCACAAGAATGTGGTTTCTCTCCTGTATGTTTTAACATATGTTGCAACAAAGACGACTTTCGTGTAAAAGAAGAACCACATACTTCACAAGAATGTGGTTTGTCTCCTGTATGTGTTTGCATATGTCGCAACAAAGATGACTTACAAGTAAAAGAAAAACCGCATACTTCACAAGAATGTGGTTTGTCTCCTGTATGTGTTCACATATGTTGCAACAAATGTGACTTCTGTGTAAAACAGGAACTACATATTTTACAAGAATGTAGTTTATTTTCCATATTACTTTGCATACAGTAAAACAAACTTAATTTCAATGAGAAAAACACAATTTAATAAAATTATTAGTCTATATTACGTGTTTGAATGTTCCACAATAAAAATGACTTTTCATTAATAAAAAAAATCTATATTTATTAAAGAATTTTTGTTTTTTTTCCTCTTTGTTTCTTTTTTAATTAACCGTTGGTCTTTGATACACCAGATTTTAACAGAAATATTTTTCTTGTTTCGCCTTAGATTTCACGTTTTCTTCTATTATAAACGTATGATTTTTTGCATAATTATTTTACATGCATTTTTCGATTTTTAGTTTATTTAACAAAACCCAAAAAACTCTTATACATTCACGTTTTCACATTTGTAAAATAGGTTTTCATTTTATCAACTCTTGTACTGATTTCAGTTTAAGCAGGATGTTTATTCTGTTGAGATGCTAAATAAAATTTGTCCTCTTATAGGTGTAGAATGTTTTTTGCATTTATTAATTTTCTATGCATTTTTACATTGATGGTAATGTTATATGTAAAAGAATTCATACACGTAACAAGAACAATGTTTTGAACTACTTTGCATCAAATTTGATGTCACGTGTTTCAAACGTCTATAATTTATTTGCTTTCTGATATTTTCACGAAATTTATAAAGTGGACATTTCAAAATATGTTAGTGAGTTTCTTATATCCTCAACGGAAAAAATGAAGATCCATTCTAATAAAACAATCAATTTATGTCGATTGCTGCAAATATTTCGGTATATATATATATAGAGAGAGAGTTTACATAAAATAGATTTAATTTTTAAACGAATTTTTATTAAAAAGTCAACAAATCTGTTGAAAACCAAAATATAATTATTACTTCCTCATGTAAAACAAATATATAAAATAGATTTCATGCGATAATATAATTAGTACTTCTTCATGTAATACTTATTAAAATGTGAACAAATTCGTTGAAAAACAAAACATGATTTGTACTTCATGTAATTCTTATTATAAAGTCAACAAATTATTGTTGAAAAACAAAATATAATAAGTATTTTGGGAATACTTATTAAAAAGTTAACAAACTCGTTATTGTTGAAAAGTTTATGATTTTCTTTGCTTTCTGATATTTTCACAAAATTTATATCCATTCTAATCAAATATTTGATTTCTGTCGATTGCTGCAAACTCTGAAAATATACAATAAATTTCATGGGATATTTAACTTTCCAACGCATTCTTATTAAAAGTCAACAAATTCGTTATTGTAGAAAAAATATTATTAGAACTTTTTCATGTAAAACAAGTATAAAATATAATTAGTACTTTTTCATGTAAAACAAGTATAAAATATAATTAGTACTTTTTCATGTAAAACAAGTATAAAATATAATTAGCACATTTTCATGTAAAACAAGCATAAAATATAATTAGTACATTTTCAAGTAAAACAAGTATAAAATATAATTAGTACATTTTCATGTAAAACTAGTATAAAATATAATTAGTACATTTTCATGTAAAACAAGTATAAAATATAATTAGTATTTTTTCATGTAAAACAAGTATAAAATACAATTACAACTTTTTCGTGTAAAACAAGTATAAAATATAATTAGTACATTTTCATGTAAAACAAGTATAAAATATAATTAGTACATTTTCATGTAAAACAAGTATAATATATAATTAGTACATTTTCATGTAAAACAAGTATAAAATATAATTAGTATTTTTTCATGTGAAACAAGTATAAAATATAATTAGTACATTTTCGTGTGATACTTATTAAAATGTGAACAAATGCGTTATTGTTGAAAAATAAAATATTAGTCCTTCTTTATGTAATACTTATTTAAAAGTCAATAAATTCATGGAAAACCAAAATATAATTGGTACTTATTGTGATACTTAAGGAAAAATTATAGAATTTCAATTATATTTGCTAAAGTAAAAAATGTTATTTATATTTGCCAAAGTAACAATTTTTAATTATATTTGCTAAAGTAAAAAATTTAATTATATTTGCGTAAGTAAAAAATGTTATTTATATTTGCTAAAGTAAAAGATTTTAATTATACTCAAGTAAAAGATTAATGATATTTGTTAAAGTAAAAACATTTTATTATATTTACTAAAGTAAACATTTTTCATTATATTTGCGAAAGTAATAAAAAATTTAACTATATTTGCTAAAGTAAAATAATTTTAATTATATTCGCTAAAGTAAAAAAAAATTAATTATATTTGCTGAAGAAATAATAAATTTTAATTATATTTGTTAAAGTAAAAAGATTTTTGTTATATTGCTGAAATAAATGATTTTAATTATTTTTGCTAAAGTAAAATATTTTAATTTTATTTGATAAAGTAAAATATTTTAATTATAAAAACGGTCTGACAGATCTGAGTTTTTTTAAATTCAGCACTTTTGAACTGCATTATCGCAACAGTTGCTTGCAATTGATTTCTCGTTGGTAGTGGCCATTGGTTTTTACTGGAATTTAGTGACAATAACCCTCCCTAAGGTCCCAGTTCTATAATTATATTTGCTTATGTAAAAATGTTTTAACCATATTTGCTAAAGTAAAAATAATTATATTTTCTAAAGTAAAAATAATTATATTTGCTAAAGTAACAATTTTAAATTATATTTGCTAAAGTAATTTTTTATTATATTTTCTAAAGTAAAATAATTTTAATTATATTTGCTAAAGTAAAATATTTTAATTTTATTTGCTAAAGTAAAACAAAAATTATAAAAACGGTCTGAAAGATCTGAATTCTTTTTAACTTAAGCACTTTCGAACTGTGTCAGGAGTTATTATTATGAGCGTTTAAGGAGCTTTCACACAGGTTATCAAAGATCTCATTGAATACAGCATATCGTGTTCCCTGGGAGCTGAATGAAAAGAAGTCTCTCCAGATTTTCTAGTACTCTCCACCTCTTTCATTGCATTATCGCAATAGCTGCTTGCCAGTGATTTCTCGTTGGCAGTGGCCATTGGTCTTTAATGGAATTTGAGTTGCAATAAGCCTCCCCAAGGTCCCAGTTCCCTTCACACTTATACAGTGGAGATCAGGTCAGTGTTCACTCCTCGGTCTTTCTTTCCTCTTTGATTACTTGCCTATTTGGTTTCACTCTTTTTTGGCGGGAAACAGTGATGTGGTAATGGGGGGATGTGTATGGAGTTAAAGAACTTATAGGTCTGCAGCTTCAATGTTCTTGGTTCCATGCAGCACTTCAAGTTTTGTCTCTGTAGCAGTTTGTCTGGTCTGCACTTTTGGTTCGTCTGTGTTGGTTTTCTTTAATATTTCAGCTGTTTTCATGATTGTTGTTCATTGTATTTTTCCAGTCATTCCTCTGATTCCAATTTCTCCCATTTTATTTCAAAGTTGTTCAGGATTGTTCCTAGTGCTCCTACTATTATAGGCATTATTTTGATTTTTTTTTGTCTTCCATATCCCTTTCAGCTCTCTGTGTATTCGCTCCGTTTCGCCTTTTCTTTGATATTCACCCAGTGGTCATCTAGAACAGCAAAGTCTATGATTTGACAGGATTTTTCTATTATCTGGTATTATTATTATTATTATTATTATATTAAAACGATAGCATGTGTGTTATTTTCTGTGTCATGCTTACATCTGGGTATCTGTTGTTTAATTGTTACAGACTTTCATTTCTTGTAATAATTAATTTTACCAATAAATCTCCATAAGTTTTGGTTTCGGTTTTGAGTATAGCAGATAGCACTCTGGTAATGTATTTTTATAAATAATTTTATCAAGTATTCTTCATAAGTTTTGGTTTCATAATCGATTATAGTTGAAGGCACTCAAGCTATATAAATATATATATATATATATATATATATATTCCTAAGTTTTAGTTTCGGTTTCGATTCAAGCTGATGCACCCAAGTCCTATGGGTATATCTTTTATTTTTGAAATCGCAACTTATATATAAAATCGATAGAACATTAACTCTATAATAATATATACAAAATCTGCAAGCATAAAAATATCCTATTTAAGCATAAATTACGACCAGGCTATACTTTTGCATTTTTAATAAAAGAGCTACTCTTTTGGTCAAGATCAACGTGTAGTATCTGTTCTTCAGATGCGGCACTTCCATTTCTCGTTCTCTTTCAGTGGAGGAGAAATCCTTCACGACTGAGACAATTTCTATTTTTGTACAATAATATCAGAACACTTCAATTTATACTGAACATCTACAGGATACCAACATCAATATATCACAGGAATAAGTCTCCTGTGGAATTTCCACAGGTCCCGCTAGTTATTATTGTTTTGCTATAATTTTATGGCATTTAATTTCGCTGGTTGTGCATTTTAGAAAATAATAAAAGTCTATGTTTTTTGTAGTCATGCAAATATTGATCGAGCCATAATTCAGCATTCACTTGGCTTTCCCTGGAACATGACGTCAACAGTTGGATAATCCTGAACATTGTCAATGCAATAATAACAATGCTACGTAAATAAAATAGTAAAATTTTAAATGTAGTAACATTAACAGAAAAAAAAGCAAAAAACCTTTTTTATTTTACTATTATTACTATTATTATTAATAATAAAGGTACTTGTGCAGTGTACACACGTGTATTTTAAATATTATTTCCAATTTAATTTTTTGGTTTGTATTACTGTACACATATATTCGAAAAAGTTGTCAAAAAACAAATAAATGTTATCAAAGGCAAGATAAGTTACGTTTCTACCTAACTGGATATGCTTTTAGGGGTTTGTATTACTATACACAGGTTCGAAAAAGTGGTCAAAAATCAAATATATACCAAATAAATGTTATCGAAGGCAAGATAAGTTACTCTTCTACCTATCTGGAAAGATTTTTAGTGGTTTTATTCCCTTTAAAATGTGTAATCGCTTAAAAAATCATACAATGTTTATCGATATATTTTATTTGTTATATATTTGTTTTTTGACAACTTTTTCGAATCTATGTGTACAGTAAAACAAACCCATCATGTAAATTATTTACAATTAAAATGTTATAAAAAAAAATCTTGAAGTTTTAAATATATTTCAAAAGAAATTATGCCTGGTGCTAAAATACTGAACATTCACCGAAAAAAATAAATAAATAAAACTGCTGTGAAAAATGCTAACTATATTTGGAAATACTCATTGAAAAGTTTTATTTAAAAGAAAAGTTTTATTTAAAAGAACGGACTGAAAAATATTATATAAAAATTGTTTCTTTTCCAGTAAAAAAAATAAATAAAATGAAATATTCGACTTTCTCCGATAGAAATGAAAGGTTCAAAAACTAGTTCATTTACTATATTTTCTTAGATTAAACTTCTCCCAATGTGCAATTATAATAATTATTATCTGAATGAAGAATTGTTCTTTCTCTTTAGAACATACATGAACAATCGGTAACACATATTAGTAGGCATATTTTTTTGCCTATTAGTGTGATCTCATGGTTGAATATCAGAAGCTGTCTATACCTCAATATGGTGGACCGAATAATAGGTTCGCAGAAAAACAACACTAAGAGAAATCATTTTGAATTAGGGTCGATCTCTTTGGTAACTATGACAGATAAAATTAGTCTTATTTTATTTATCACATTTTAAGATTTACATGAGAAAAAAATATTACAGGTTTCATCTTCATTAAATTGATATTAATTTAATGCAGACGCCAACTAGACATTTTTCCGATTTCGGTTAAACATCTGGTATTTGTGGTATTTATTCAGTTTAAAGAAACAATCATGCCAGGCATTTCTCATATTGGAAAATGTATTACTTTAATTGTCTATAGCTTTGTGTTCCCTCATTCGTAATTGGATGCTGACGGGATGGTCCCTTTTTGGGAGGTGAGTTCTCACTATGTAGGTATGGGTAAAAATGGAGGAATAAAAATAGGGGGAATTGTATTGAAAGCCGATTTACCATAATTTTTCTGACGGTTTTCGATTACTTTTTGATTGTATTTGAAAGGTTAAAGACTAAAGTTAATTTCTTAAAGGAAAAAATATTTGTACACGTGACAAAAAGTTATGAAAACTGTTTTCACAGCAAGTTAACCAAATCAGCTAAATTTTTAGGTTAACTGAATTCATTGTAAAAATCCTTTAAAATATAAATATTAGTTTTCTGGGTCTATTTCAAAGATAATTAGTAAAATAAAGTTCTAAGACATTGAATTAAATAAAAAAAAAAAACGTGCTTGTACAAACAATAGCTTAATTAGCCTCCAAAATCGAGGGATTCTGCCCTTCACTAAATCGCAACAAATGGAAGTTTTGTAAGCCTTGATTATGTGAAATACCCAAATCTAAGACAGGCGAAAGACTGTCTGTAAATGACATCATGTAATTAAAAGGGAGGTAGGGGTGCTGATGTTCTTTTTTCTGCAGACCTGCATCCATATATTCCTATCCTGAACGTTTCTAGCATTTTTACCATTTTTAATGGATTATTTTTCTATGTTACTGCTTTTAAATTAATTAATTTTATTTTTATTTTTCAAAATTATATAAAAATTATGTAACGTCGAAAGTTTTACATTCATGCAAGGAAAATATAAGAAAGTTACATGTAAAAATTATGCAAAACCTGTAATCTAAAAAAAAGTATAAATATTTTTTGCAATTATAATTTTTTTGTGTAAAAATATTAAATACGTAACGCTTAATTCAATGAAAATATCGGTAGTTTGAGAAATTAATTTTTCTTCAAGTTATATCGAATTCATTAATACAGACTTTAAGGTCTTTTTTCATAATGTTAGTGTAAAAATTATCATTATAATTTTTCATTGTTGTAATTTACGATGCTTTATTTTCATAAACAAGCAAAAATAAATTCATGCATTTTTTTTACGACTGAAAACCATAAGTTTAGTAAACGTATTTTTTGTGTAACTGAAATAATAGATTTCCACTAAAATGTAAATAAAACTAATACATTCATTTTGCACACACTATGAAATGACCTTATGTCTAACTTTGCCGAATCTAAACAAATCTAGTCTTTAAGTTAAGTTAAAACTGTATTCTGTTTCGTTGTAAGAATGCCTTACTCCCAAGTATTACCTTCTTTTTGAGCGACAAGTGTAGTAAATCTCATGCCCAAATTATTATGTTGGCTTGATTGCATGAATGCATTGTTTTGTGTAACTTCCCAGATGAAGACATTTTGGACTCACTAGATTGCATAAGGGTTTTGTCATCTGCTCCAACTATGAGAGGAACTTGCACATCTGGTTGACCATTCCCAGAAATCGGCGGGTTTTAAGACGGGCTTGATGTTTCGGGAAATTTGCAAGAACAGCGACTCTTTCGTTATATTTCTGTGTTGTTTTTTATATCTCCCATGGTGTGGGAGGGTTTAAGTGCGATTCTCTTTGGTGTTGCTTTCAGTCCAGTATCATACTCACATTGGTTCCTGCTGTGCACAAGTACATCATCCTATATGCATATAATGCTGCCTATGTAAGTAAGTATCTGTTCCATAGGTTTTTGCAGACGTCACTGGTTGATGAGATACTGAAGAGGAGGCGATTGAATTGGTATCTCTCAAACGAGCTGATGAAGATAGTGAAATTCACTGTTACTCATTGTTACTCACTGTTAGAATCCAAGTTTGCTTCGTGTAGTTGAGCCAAGATGTGGTCAAGCATGGCTAAAATACACGTTTTTTTCAGTTTAGTGATGTGGAAATATATTCTAACATTCACATCTGGTTAGCAACTACAACCATGTGTTATGGAGGAAGTGGACGACAATAGTTATCTAACTTTGTAGCTATTTATCTATCGATCTATCTAACTGAAGAGATAAACAAGAGATGGACATGAAGAATGTTTCCATAAAAACTGTCAAAATATAATAAAACAATATCATAGATAAGTTTACTGGAAGATCTACAAATATCAGACAGAAAATACGTGTGAGTCACGTGGATAAGGTTAGCTGGAAATCACACAGAGTTGATCTGGGGACATCAGCAGGGGAAAATAATGTATAAATTTTGACCAATCTCCAAGTTACCTACATCTAAAATTTTAAGTGTGCAGACCCAAAATTGGCGGAGGAGTTTGGTAGAATCTCTAAAGGTCAACTCTTTAAACTTTGACCTTTTGGCAGCGAGATTTTCGCCTTCAAACTGATTAAAATGCTTGTCACATGTCTGAATACCCATTATGTAAATTTAAAATGTTTAGACTAAAAATGAGCTGAATAGTTTGCTAGAGACCGCAAACGTCAAATCTTTTGAACTTTGACCCCTGTGGAGACTTTTATATTTATTTTATATTTCAACAGCCTTAAAATATACGCAGTAAAGTAATTAAAAAATAATATTTAAGATTTTAGAGTAGGAGACCACTTTCCAATATAAATTAAACATAAATGAACATTTAATTCATGGCCAGTCAGGCATGTAATTAGTCGCAATTTCTCATTTTTGTAGCAGTTAGTGGGGGGGGGGCTAATATATATTTCGGCTTTCTTACGTTTTTTAAGGAGGATAAAAGCCCACGTGTTGTTAACTATTCGATAATTTCACCAACTAATTTATTAAACGAAAGATACTGTAAAAATATTGTTCCTATTTAATTGTCTCACCGCAAGAGATCGGTTTTTAATGTGGGGAAATGCATCTCCCTAAAAGGGAGCAACTGGATTGGAACAAAAATAAAAATTGCCTCAATCTAGAAGGATATCTCCTCCACTGATCGAAGTCAGGACAGCTGAAGTGCTCCTAGCCAAAAGTCCTAGGAATGTACAGTAACAATATTGTTGGTTTTCTGAAATGTTAATATTCAAAATAATATTTGATATTTTAAAACAAGTGCCTTTTTTGTACAGTGGAGTTAGAGGTGGCTTTAATGCATCTAAAACCAAGCTCCTATCTTTACATCATCAACGCTCTGATCCCCATCTGGCATCAATTGAAATGGATGGCTCTCGTCTAGGGGAGGCCCAATGTTTTGATTAGCTTCTGGGTTTGACCTTTACTCCTGATCTGAAATGGAACATGTACATCACACAGTGGGTTCGCAAGCGGACATATGGAATTTTTGCAACTTCCCCAAATGACTATAAAACTTAGAAAAGTGCAAAGTTCAGTTTCTGTAGTATCAAAAAATGGTATTATTTATCTTCTAAAAATGATTATTGATCAAGATATGCCAGCTGGAAGCTTGCAAATTTTGATCGTTCACAACCTTGCGATAACATAAAAATTACCAAGCAGCAACTTTGAGTGTACCTGAGTAATTGTCAAAAATTTCTTCCAAAATCTCTGTACATGTCCCATAAGTCCCCGATATATAAGGCCAGATGTCTAAAATTGAATTAAATGCGAAAAGTTGGATCTATGGTCAGCTATTGGGCCTCTTTTGTGGGATTTTCCGGAAAATTTGACACAGATTAACAGTTTTTTCCTTAAAAAAAGCCCGAAATTTGACCCCAATCTGTACACTTTCACCGATGATTGCAAAAAAAGCCTGAGATAAAAAAATTTATGCTTCACATATAAGAATCTAGACAAATAACACTATCATAATCCAATTGGACAAAAAAATTCACTCTCGGGCACCATATTAATTCTGACGTAATAAAAAATATTATTGTAATTTTGTGTATCCAGCAAAAATCGTCAAACGCGTATATTCATATAACTAATCAAATTTTTTTCCACATATATGACCCATACCACTTTTCCTATGTTTTTGGGGTGTAGAATCCAAATCTGGCCTTTAAAACACCTGAAACTTAACTGTTTTCATGATAAATCCAAATTCTAGCACTTTTTGAGCTATTTTTCGTCAAATATTCGTTAGTAGCCTGCAGTTTAATTGGTAACCTACAGTTCTATGATTTATTGTTTTTCAATTTCAATTTTACTTTTTATTCCAGATAGAATCATGATGAATGAAATGACCAATCTTGACCTCTATGAAATCTTCAAAAATTGCAAGAAATCACGTTTTGAGAAAGAACCCGACTTTGACCAAGTCCTTAACGAAGTTTCTTCAAAACTAGATGTCCCACCCACAGATAAACTCGTGGCTGACATCAAAGTTGTATTCTCAGAATTCATTCAACATCAAAGCAAAAATCGTTCTGTGACAAGTTCTGCCCGTACCATGGATAAAAAGATAGTTCTATTCCGTCGAAACTATGTTCCCAAAGTTAAACGTCCTCTTGAAGAAGTTGGTGATCGTCAGCAATGCCGTCGAATGAGCGATTTCATGGAATCATCAAAAGCTGCCGCTGAAGTGGAAAACACCTCCCCCAGCAAAATGTTTGCTTTCGGTTTGAAGCATAAATATCTGAAGGACAAGACGGTTGCAACGATTGGAAAGACTGTGTTCGACAACGGGCAATCAGTATCACCTTCACATGTATCGCTTCAAGTCGCCTCAGCCATTTATTCAACTGGTAAGATGACCAAGCGTGTATACACAGAAATTCATTTGCTCCTAAAAGAGGCTGGTAAAGACTTTCTACCCACATACAAGAAACTGGAGCAGTTCAAAAGAGAAAACCGACCTACCGTGAAGTCACTTGAGGAACCATGGTTTTACGGTGTAAAATATGATTATGTCGAATGCCTGAAGCTCACAACATCTCAACTATTGAAGTCTGTGGTGTTGCCGATTTTCCATCAGTTGCAGAACAACGGCAAAGGTTTGCTGAACTTTACGGAGTGTGGCATTGAAGCAAATAACAAATTCCTGAGGCAGTATCGAATGAACTATGCACGGAAAACAAGTCAATTTGACAATTTATCCGATTGTATTAACAGACTGTGGGATAAAAGCGACCCTATGGTGTTGAAAGTATGTGAACAACTACAGTGCACTCATTGTAAAGGAGCAGGTCACACAATACGAAGCTGTGATGAGTTGAAGGAAGCACTTCATCAATGCAACAGCGAATATGAAGCACTAGTTGCCTTCTTGTCTTACTGATTCTTTTTATTTAGGGTCTATTTTGCTCCAAGTTACGTTATTGATCATTCTATTCATAGTTCATTATGTTTTTCAATATTGAATTACAGTGCGTATCGAATCATTATTACATAGCTGCGGATTTATTATGAACTTTCTTGCAAATTCTGTTCAAAAACGCATTCTTAGGCCTTTTACGTCGAAAAACCTGTTTCCCGGAATGTTGACCCGATTTCCCAAAATTAGGGGTTGAGGCACCCAGACTCCCAAAAATTTGAAAATTATACATGTAAAATTGACTTCTCTACATTCCACGCCTTGTACGGTTCTAACAAGCCCAAAATGGCCTCCGTATCAGTATTATTTAACAAGTTCTGTCAAAAAACGTGTTTTTGGGATTTTGGCCAGATCGTCCAAAATCAGGGGTTTTTGCCTCTTTGACCCCCCAAAATTTCAAAAATTTTAGAGAAATGTTTTTTTCTGTCTTCTACTCCCTCATTCGGTTCTAACAAACCCTAAATGGCCCCTAAATCGATATTATTTGACGAGTTCTGTCAAGAAACTCGTTTTTTTGGATTTTGGCCAGATTTCCTAAAATCCAGGCTTTCGGCCCCCTTGACCCCCCAAAATTTCAAAAATTTTTGGGAAATGTTTTTTCCTGTCCTCTACTTCCTCATAAGGTTCTAAAAAGCCCTTATGGCTATAAATGAAGTAGTTTTTTCTTATTTATAGTGAAATGTCCGCTTGACCCCCCCCCTCTGGGCCCACTGTGCATCAAGTCTGTGGCCAAGGCTGCTGGGAAAATGGTGGGATCCTTCTACCGCTCCAGAAGATATCTCACTACTGATGCAATTCTCTATCTATATAAAAGCCAAGTACATCCAAGGATGGAATATGCTGCCACATCTGGGCAGGAGCTGCTAAAAACAGCCTATGCTGCCTTGACAGAGTAGAAAATAGACTTCATGGCTTAGTGGGGATGCCCTTTTCTCTTCCCTGCAACCTCTCTCCCACAGAAGAGACGTTGCGAGCCTATCTTTATTTTATCGTTATTTCCATGGGAAGTACTCGTTTTAGCTCCAATCTCTGATCTCCCCAAGCCAATCTTTCATGATAAACACCCGTCTAGCTGAAAGCAGTCAATAATTTTCCCCAGTCTTTATCTGTGCCTAAATCAAAACATAGATTCCATAAACAAAGCTTCTTTCTTAGAACTGCATGCCTGTGGAACTCCCTACCGCTTGCCTGTTTCCCTTCTGACTTAAACATGGATGTCTTCAAGTCCAACATAAACAAATTCCTGATGAACCACACCTTTAAGTTATGACACTTTATCAAATCTCCAATACTAACGAATACTACAACATTATTTCGTTTATTACTGTACACACAATAACTCTCATCCCTGAGTGGTTTCTGGGCCTTGATAAGTGGCGATCTCCATGTAAAAAAAAAATGAAAGGGTTGAATTTCATTTATAAATTCGGGGAGAGGAAATTTTTTATGCATTTCTTTTTCACTGGTAATTTAATAAAAAAAATACCGTAAAAATATTGTTGTTGGGTTTTTTCAATGTTAATATTCAAATTCATATTTGATATTTAAAAAAAGTGCAATATGTGTAAATATACTTTTTATTTGAAGGAAGTTTATTTAAAAATTTTTAATCTGGGGAGGGGACATTTACTCATACCTTATATATTTTTTAAAAAGGACACCGTCACTTACTAGTAATAATGGTATTATTTAGAAAGCTATTCTTAACACGAGAAATTGGTCCTTGCTAACTAATTTGTACTTTCACCTAACAATTGAAAAAAAAATATACAAAAACCAAAAAATGAGTTCAAAATCAAATACATCACAAATGATTGTTACCAAAGGCAACATAAGTAACTCTTCTACCTATTTGAATAAGTTTGTTTTATGATTTAACTTATTTTGAAGTGTTTATTTACTTGAAAAAATTCGTGCTGAATCTTACATTAGAATTGGAAAAATTAGCTGATATAAAACAGCTATAATGAAAGTCCCGATAACCATTTAAAAATCAATAATTAAACAAAATACTGGTAGGAACCCCAAAATAAATGTCACAATGACAATTTTTTACGCCACTTTTTTGGTTTATTAAATTGTTAAGTGGAAGTACAGAATAGTTAACAACATATAGGATATAATACCTATGGAAAAAAAATAAGAAAGCAAAAACTGATATGAGTTCCACTCTCTTCCAACAAAAAAATTACAGATATTATTGATTGCTAACTGGTCATGAAGTGGGTGCTCATTTTATGTGAAATTTATATAGGACAGTGATTACCCACCCTAAAAATTGTAATATTTATTATTTCATTCTTTTTTGCGGATATTGTAAAGCTGTTAAAACGTAGTTGCCAAAATAAAGTCAACTTTTTTAAAGGAGTAAACTATGACTGGTCATAACTTTTTTAAAGGAGTAAACTATGACTGGTCATAACTTTTTTAAAGGAGTAAACTATGACTGGTCATAACTTTTTTAAAGGAGTAAACTATGACTGGTCATAACTTTTTTGAAGGAGTAAATTATGACTGGTCATAACTTTTTTGAAGGGGTAAAAAACTATGTTGTGTTAGATTGTAAAGTTTTCAACTTTTTTTATGTTAAGTTTACGCTAGTTGGTGATGGCTAATAAAGGCGTTTTTATACAAATTTATGAAAGAAAGTGATCCCCATTCTAAAATTTTAAATATTGGAGAAAACATAAAAAATCGAAAGGAATTCTCCAGCGAAATAACAGGCAATATATATATATATATATATATATATATATATATATAGGCAATATATATATATATATAATATAGGCAATATATATATATATAATATAGGCATATATATATATATATATATATATATATATATATATATATATAGGGTGGGCCAAAATAAGGGTCCTATCTTTAAATTTGAATAACTTCCACAAAATAAAAGTTAAACTCACCAAACTTTATGTGTGTGTAGACTGACCCGTCCGAGATTTTTTTGAAATAAACAAAACAAATTTTGGCCGAAAAGCACTTCTTAAAACTTATATGAATTTATGAATTTTTAAAAATAGGACCCTTATTTTGGCCCACCCTGTATATATATATTACAAAAATGTAAATGGTTAAATAATGTAAGTTTAGATTTTTTAGGCTTCTTTAAGATAAAGTTGATAGATCGTTCTTTTTTTTTTTTAAATTATGTCGTTTTAAACAAAAACATTATTACGTACTTAACTGAAATATCGAAAATAGTAATATTTTAAAAAATTATCTCGTTTTAAACAAAAACATTATTACGTACTTAACTGAAATATCGAAAATAGTAATATTTTTAAAAATTATCTCGTTTTAAACAAAAACATTATTACGTACTTAACTAAAATATCGAAAATAGTAATATTTTTAAAAATATGTCGTTTTAAACAAAAACATTATTACGTACTTAACTAAAATATCGAAAATAGTAATATTTTTAAAAATTATGTCGTTTTAAACAAAAACATTATTACGTACTTAACTGAAATATCGAAAATAGTAATATTTTTAAAAATTACGAAAATTTAAGAATTCACTTCTTAAATTTTCGAAACTGTAAAATAATTTATAGGTAAATGTAACTTTTTCGAAAAGTTGGGTAAAATTGCATTTTCTTAGATGCCATAGAGTAGACAATGAAGATTTTACACACTCGGAATGGAAAGTTTAGATTAAACCAGCATAGTAGTGATAGACTTTTTTTTTTTTTTTTTTACTAAAAATACAATCACGGTTGTTCAATTCAATGAGTTTTCGTAATTTTTGAATATTTTTTATTGGATTGCAATAAAAAATAAATGTTTTTTAATGGTTAAAATTACTTTAAAAGTTATTAAATTTTTAAATTGTTAAAACGTAAAAGAAAAAAAAACTTACATTTCATTTCAGGAACTAAAAAAAAAAAAAATCGGGATGAATTCGTTTTTTTTCTTTTGTGTTAAAAACAGAAAATATTGTTTTCTTTGTTAGGATTTCTTTAGTAAATTGAGACAACTTTTGTTTTGTGAGTTCAATTCATTAAGAAATAAAATATATGAAAATATTAAAGAATCAAAATTAAAAGATGAAAAACACGATTTAAACGTGAAATTATTTAAAAAGAAAATCAACTTCTAAGAACAAAGGATTCAGGTCATCTTAACACGGTGTAATCGTTATTTTGTTCCTCGTGTAAAAATTAGTTAAATGTGTCGAATTGGTTTCTATCAAGTTAAGATTATTTTTTGTCCATATTTAAGGGTTGTTGCAACACAATATTGACAAAATAATCTTAACTTGACTCATTTGGTAAAATTTATTTTTTTAATTTTAGTGTTTTTATTAAAAAATTTGTAGATTTATTTTGTAAATTTCATTTTTTTAAATACAATTTATTTGTCAATACTGTTGAAAAAAAAAGTCATATAACTGAGAGTAGCTAACCTGAAGTGAGGTTGCAAAAAAAAATACAATCTTCCTCGCGGCCTTCTTCTCAGGTATTGTAACCACAGTAACATAAAAATAAAGGAATGATGGTATTTATTTTCAGAAAATTTACAAGTAAAAATTCAGAAAAATTTGGCACAAGGCCGAAGATGGGGGGAGGGGAAAGGACGGTCTTCTCTGACTAGTGCTAACTAATCTAACCTAACTAGTTCCTACTTTCACTCTACTTATACCATAATACCACATTCATACTATACATCCATCAGCGTATACATCCTTCATCAATCACCATAAGAACACCATACCATGATAACCTAATTAAAACCCTTAAGAAAGGGGGGTTTGGGAAGATAAAAATTTTATATACAAAATACAAATGAAATATTTACAATGTTAGTAACAAAAGACCCCCCTCCCGTTGTTAAACTATGCCAGATACACCGATTTGCCAGTCGAACGGGTGATGCGGGTCCGAACGCTTTATTTAAAACACCTCTTACGAAAACTTCGAAAGGGAACCCGCATCTCTGGCGAATCAAGCGACCTGTCACCTAATTGGGGAGGGGAGTGGGGGTAAAAAAAAAAAAAATGCAGGGACAAACTTAAAAGGGGCCTAATGATCGCTATCACACACTAGCTAGGTTATGAACAAAGAAGCCTAAATAATGGTCCTACTCTTGCCTATATCGTGACCTACTCTGGACTAAAAACGAGTCAGGGCTGACGTTCGTTCCTGTCACCCAAAATTCTTTTTCCTAAGGAACATCCAAGAACCAGTCAAGACTTGCTTCTCTCACCCGACACACACGCGCAACTGACACCCACCTTTCAACAAAGTCTGACGGAGAGAGTCTAACTCTCTCGGCCTTGATACGATCCTTCAAATAATGACGGAAGAGTCGTATAAGGTCGAGGGGAGCAAAGTCCTCAGATCCATAGATCACTTTCATACGTGTGTTCCAGATAACACCTCTCATCACAGCTAGCAAGGTCAAACACAAATCTTTTCTGAGCCTATCCGTTGTCGGAGCCCAATTGCTACAGACATTAATAGGAACCAAAGTTAATGAGGATGTGTTTAGTATGCGGACCATGAGACCTGTAACAAACTCAATCAGCGGCGTCACGATGCGACAATAAACGAAGGCGTGACATAAAGTCTCGTCCTCATCGCCGCACCGTTTACAAATAGGCGAGTCCACCAAGCCAGCTGAGTGGAGTCTCTTACCAACCCAGAGAGCATACCGAATTACCAGCCAGGTCAGGGAAGCCTCGTTGTTAGTGAGGCATTCTGACTCAGGCGCCCAAGGCCAGATTGAGCGGAGCTGCTCCTTCGTCAAAGGGAGCCTCCCACCGATGACATCCGTTACGGATCCCCTCACTAAAACCCGATATAATGCCTTTCGGGACAACAGCAGAGTGTTAGAGAGGCTTTCCTTCACTCTTAAGAGGGACTTCAGTGCACGCCGGCACTCGCGATAGAAGGGACATTCACCTCGGGGCAACCTGTGTGCCTCCCCCTCGGAGTAGTGCACCCCTCTCAAAGCCGGGAAGGCTTTCTTAGTGTCCTCCATCCAGAGGCCACCGTTTTCCCTATCTTGTGTGCACATTCGATCTAGGTAGTAGAGCCGTAGTGTGTATAGCCGAATCTCCACGTTTGGCATACCTAGACCGCCTTCAGAAGGATATAGGTAGCAGACATCGCGACAGACCTTAGGGGCCCTTCCAAGCCATAAGAAGTTGAAAAGAGCCCTTTGCAAATATAGCAGTGTATCTGACGGGATTGGAAGCACTGATAGACGATAAATAGCGATTGGATAGATGTGGGTATTACACACCTCCGCTCGCCCCTTTAATGAAAGGTTTCTACTAATCCACCGTGAAGCTGCAGACCGTACCGCTTTCAGAACCTCCGACCAATTTTTCTCCAGCTGGAGGTCAGGACCAAACCAGACGCCGAGTATCTTGCAAGGCCCATCGCTCCAACTAAAGGGCCCCTGAAGGGGCATACCCCTCCAGGCACCAATGCGCAAACCTGAAGACTTGTCGCAGTTAATTTTGGCCCCTGTTACCGTTTCATACAATCTGATTTCTACACCGACGACACTAATCTCAGCACTGCTCGTTACAAGCACAGTTACGTCGTCGGCATAGGCGGAGTACTTCGCCTGGGCATCCACACCTGGCAAAGTGATTCCGCGTAGGACCGGATTCACCCTTAGCCTGCGCAAAAATGGCTCGATCGCAAGCACATATAGCATGGGTGATAACGGGCACCCTTGACGAATGGAACGTGACAAACTGAAGGGTCTCGACCTCTTCCCATTTACTTCTACCATCACCGCGGGGTTAGCATAGAGAAGATGAACCCAAGAGCAAAATTGCGGGCCAAAACCGGCCGCCGATAAAACAGCCCCCAAGTACCGATGGTCAACCCTATCAAAGGCTTTGGACTGATCTAAATTGATCAGCCCGGCCTCAGTGTCGACTTTTTCTATCATCAGGCATAACGAGTGCAAGTTATCCTGGATTGTCCTGCCCTTCACAGCACACATTTGCTCGGGGCTAATAAGATGAGCCAGGACAAGCTGCAGACGATTTGCGAGAATCTTGGCCAAAATCTTTAACTCAGCGTTAAGCATCGTTAAGGGCCTGAAATTACCTAACCCATCCCCACCATCTTTGCTTTTACGAACAAGCTTTATCAAACCCATGGTAAAGTACTTGGGGATTGAGCCGTTCCTAAACCATTAGTTAAACAAAACCGTCAGTAAGGGGACAAAGATGTGCGACAACCTCAAATACACTTCGTAGGGAAGAACATCGATCCCCGGTGACTTATTAAGGCCGACCCGCTTTAAGGCTTCAATGACTTTATCCTCCGTTATGCCACCTTCGCACCTAGCCGCTTCGGTCGTCGAAAGACGAGAAAAGTCGGCCAAATAGGTGTCAAACTGTTCTAATGACAGACCGGGTTCCATGGAAAAAAGCTCCTGGAAATGGGATCTAAATGCCTCCAGCACACCCTGGTTTGTGGTCACGGTACGCCCGTCCGGCAATGTGACACGAGCGATGTGCCTATCAGCCGCTTGCCTAAGCTCCTCTGCACGCAATTCAGCGGCCATGTTTGTTGCTTCCTGGGGCATTCTTTTTAACCTAGCCCTAATCGCTAAGGCTTGGTGCTCCTTTTCAGCAAGGGAGGCAAGTAGAGCCCTAATTATATTAACGCTAGCACTATCTCCCTCCTCCACCGCCCGATCTAGTCTAGACTCTAGTGTCACTTTAGCTGCCCTAGAATCTAGTTTAAGTCTTTTGCTAAAGTCAGCAGCAAAGGACCTAATGGCTTCCTTAACTTTTACCCACCACTTATTCCCAATAATTGCCCCCGTCAATTCCCGCTGTAGGGTTAGTAATAGCCCGTCGCGGAAGCCCTTCACATCAAACAACGACGTGTTGAGCTTCCAGTAACCGGCTAATCTAGGCTTAGGTCTATCTAAGTTTACCCGTACACTACCAAGTCTGTGATCCGAGTAAACTATATTGTGGAAACTTGGACAATCCAATACTCCTACGTCGACTCGCCTAACTAAGAACCGGTCGATATAGCTCGAGAGCTGTATCGAATCGGAGCCGCCTCTACCTGTCCAAGTACACACTAAGTCACGGGGCTTTTCATTTCGGAATTTGTCGATAAGATCAAACTTATCCACAAATTCACGAAATAAAACAGCATCCCGATCTCTGTTAGTTCCCCTAGATGTTAACCCAAATCGATCTAACTCGGGATCCAGGACGGCGTTCCAGTCTCCCGCTAAACATCTATGAACTGCTCGATCCGCCGAAAAAAACCAGCCAGCTCAGAATGGCTATTGGGCGCATAAACCCCAATAAGATGTAATGCCCTACCCTTTATGGTAACATCCAAAACACATAGTCTTCCCTCCGGATCCAAGTAACATGGGTCACACGACGCATCTAGAGACCTTTTAACTAGCCAGGAAACCCCTTTCGAACGAGAATTATAGTGCGCTGAGTAAGCCTCAAAGGTCTTGGGCAGTGCACCCAAATGGTCACCAGGAATAAGGTGGGTTTCCTGCACACAACAGATATCCACTCCGAGGTGCTGCAGGTCCAAACTCAAGCGCCATTTGCGCGAGTCGGCCCTTAGCCCTCGGACATTTAAACTAGCAAGCTTGAGATCCATTGTGGTGCCTTAGGGTTGGGAACCAGGAACGAACATCGCGGTCGTGAGCATGCCGACGGCTCTCGTGAGGGAATAAGTACCCATCGTAGTATCGATGAGGCCGTCACGAGAGATACCACCGACATGCAAAGGATAGGTTAGTTTTGCTATCCTATATAGGGAGGGGTGCATTTTTACCGGGACCCTCCCAACACATTTTTAAAGGTTTTTTATATCGCTATCTTTAAACACAACAAGGGAAGTGGGAAGGTTAAAGGCTTTATTTGCTTCTTTGAGCATTAGCCAAAGGTCCTTGGCCTCTTCTTTTTTCCGAACGACGGTTAGGATTCTTTTGGCATTTGGGAAATTTACAGGGGTATCTACTAGTTTCCCCCCCCCCACCTCCTTGAACTCAATTAGTTTTGTGAGGTCAGTTCCTTTAAAGTTTTTATGGTTGTTGATGGCGGCTTGGTTTAATATGCAGATGTCTTTGCCAGGGAGGTAGAGAGTCTTTTTTTTGTGTTCAGGCGAGGGGGTAATGTCCATAGCAGAATGTGTGTTTTTAGAAGGAGATGCAAGGGGAGTGTTGTGAGTGGTCGCAGAGGTGGATGGAATGGGAGAGGAGGGTTTGTGTTTTTTTGAGGGGCTTAAATGTGTTAGTTTGGGCTGTTTATAAGGGATCAGAGTTGTAACTGGAGGAGGCATTTTGAGGGGGGAAGGAGTTTTTGGCTTTGTAGGAGACTGGGTGATAGGGTTGGTTGGGATTTGGGGCTTGGTTTCGGAGAAGTGGGTCTACATGGGGATTTGGGCGATGGGCGTTGAGCGTCTAGTTTCTTTTTTAATTTGACGATTTCGAGATACTTTTCTTTTCCGGGGTCATTTTGCAGCATTGCCTGTTCTTTTATTTCGTCAAGGCTCAGTCGTCCAGGGGGTTTTCTCCCAGGGGCGATTTGCCAGGGTTCTCCCCTGAGGATTTCGTCCGATTCTGTTTCGTTGGTAGGCGACTTGGGAACGCTTTTTGATGTGGATCCCAAGTGTTGTCCGCTGGATTTTTTGGTGTTTGGTGGAGGTTTTTTTAAGGGGCACTCTGACGTGAGGTGGCCAATTTCGCTGCAATTCCAGCATGTCGGCCTTCTTCCAGCCACTATTATAGGGAGTTTCTCCTCTCCTGCCTCGAGGAAGAAAGGGATCGTATCGAAGTTTGCCTTATCGAGGAGGATGTCATAAGACCATATGCCGTGGAACTCGTCCATCTGCACTGAAACCATTTCGCCATATTTTAGAAGGAAGGCGCCAATGTGTTCTCCTTCAATGTGGTGAGGTACATTAAAAACGGACACCGTAGTCCATCTTTTTCCCATATATTCTGATCTTAGAATATAGTTCTGAGTTATTATCTCTTTTTGTGAGATACTTAGGCAGTCTTCTTGGGAGTTAAAAAGTACACTCCATGTGTTGTAGCCCTTGCACTTGACGATGCGCAAGGGTCTAAAACCAGCTGTAGCCAAAAGGTTGGTGACGATATCTGCATTTGCTCTTATAACTTTTTTACACTTTCTGTCGACTATAAATATAGTCAGACACTTTTTTTGGATTTCCTCCAACCTTGGCCCGTTGACGATTAAACCCTTGCCGGTGACAAGATCCAGGCATTGTTTTGCCTTTTCAATAAATTCATTGACGTTGATATCCACTTTCGGTGGTTTGGTCCAGTTGTTTGGCGTAGCAGTAGTGCCGTTTTCTGCTTCAGTAATGTCGACGACAATAGGCGTTTGGCTCGCCGAAGCGGCCATAGCTGAACCGTTAAAAAGATGGTTAAAAAAAAAAGTCCAAGAAAAAAAACAACTGTTAAAAATAACAGTAAGACAAAGGGGGGGAAAAAAGCGTCGTGTAGAAAAAAAATCCGACGGTAATAAAAATAAAAGGTAGAAATTGCTGGTTGAATAACGCACAGGACAAGAGTCAAAAATAAAGGAATGATGTAACTCTTCACAAAGGAGGAAGGATTTTATAACAATTACCTTACTCTATTAGTATAAATAACCACAAGGCTATTGTTCTTCTTGATTGTTGGAAGAGCATCCTCACCTCCGGCAGCTACACTCAGGTAAGCTATGTATTATTCACCACATGAATTCGATATAACTCAAAGAAAAATTAATTTCTCGAACTACCATTGTTTGTTTAATATTTTCTCACACACAAAAAAAATAGAATAGCAAAAATATTTCTACTTTTTTTTTAAATTACAGATTTCGCATAATTTTTACATGCAAGATTTTAATAATTTCCTGGATCAACAGAACATGAAACTTTCGGCGTAACATAATTTTTATATAATCTCGAACAATAATTAAAAAAAATTAATTTAAAAACAGGAGCATAAAAAAATAATTAAATAAAAAATGATAAAAATTGATACAAACGTTCAGAATAGGAATATACGGATGGCCGTCTGGGGGGGGGAAGAAACCTGACACCCCTATCTCCTTTTACTACCATGACTTCATCTTGAAACAGCGTGTAGCGGACCAGAGTATAATACCCTAAGAAAATAATGAAACGAATGGAATTGAAGGAAACAAAAACTCAATTGATGGATAAGATAAACGCCGTTTATTTGCTGTTGAAAGAAATTAACGTTTTAGTTATAACATGTCCACGCGTATGTAACCAATGTTCATTGCAGGACTGGTGTTGTAGCAAGAAAAGGAAATGTGTTTTCATCTATAGTTCGGGTCACTATCGTTTGTTCGTGCGTGGGAAGAGAAATGAGTGTTGAGGTGAAATTTGGGAATGATAGTCCAACGTGTAGACAAAAAAGTGGATAGAGAGCTGACATCAGTTAGTAGTCAGCTACGCGAAGGTGTTCTCAGGGACCAGTAGTAGATAGAGAGAGAAAGAGTGAGAATGTGTACATACAGTTTTTAGCTTGTGCCCCATACATAGTAGTAAGTGGGCGTGATGCACGCGGGCGGTCCGAAGACCGACCGACCAGCACGGAAGCTGGGCCGGAAAAAAAGGAAGAGCCGGTTGTTACTCTCTCTTTTATACTCGTTTCCGGTGGTCCTTTGCACATATGTATATTTCCTTAGAAAGCGGAAGTGACGTCGTCCATGTGTGCGCGTGTGTGAGTACATATGTGTTCGTTAGCGTGTGTGTATATACACGTGAATGTGAGTGTATATACGTGAACGTGAATATGTGTACCTGTGTGGACGTGGGCGCGTATGTTTGTGTGCATGTATATATATATGACATAGCTTGAAATATGAATGTGGGTTTTTGTGTGAGGCTTGAAAAAGGCTCGTACAAGCGTTTTGATTCGCTGGAATTTTGGCCTTCCGTATATTCGTGCATATTCGTGTTTACAACCTGTTATCGGTTGCGTTTTGCCGAACGGCATAATTACTTGCTTTTTGAGGGTTAATTAAGCTGTATTTTGTATAAACAAGGTGTTTTTTTTTTAATTCAATATCTTAGGTCTTTACTTTACTAATTATCTTTAAAACAGACCTTTACTAATTATCTTTAAAATAGACCCAGAAAACTAATATCTTTTAAAGGATTTTTACAATGAATTTCTTCAACTTCAAAATTTAGCTGAATTGGTTTGCTCGCCGTGAAAACATTTTCATAACTTTTTTTTTTTTTTCACGTGTACAAATATTTTTTTCCTTAAGGAAATTAACTTTAATCTTTCAAATACAATCAAAAAGTAGTCGAAACTCACAAAAAAATTATGATAAATCGGCTTTCAAAACTATGTCCTCCTATTTTTACCCGCCCATTTGACCCTATTGAAATAATATATTAAATATTCTTACACAGTCGATAAGAGATTTAAAACAAACAAAAACAAAAAAATAATGGTTTCAACGGAATTTTTTTGTCGATTCTAATAAGTTACAATAGTACCTATTTACTATGCCTCCCCACGGGACAGAGTTAGACAACCAGGGTCGTTTTTTTAACGTGGAGAAAAGGTACAAAAATAAAAATTGTCTCAGTCGTGAAGGATTTCTCCTCCACCGAAAGAGAACAAGAAAATGAAGTGCAGCAGCAATGCAGCATCTGAAGAACAGATACTACACTTTGATCTTGACCAAACTCCCAAGTTATGTAGTCGAAATTACCAGAATATTATTGAATTACTTAAACAAAAAAACAAAAAAAGCAAAACAAAAACTTTAATCGTGTTAGCAGGTGAAAACTGGTCGACATCTCTGTTGAACTCTCCTGTGTTTTACGATGGTTTTCATCAAATGGTTATCCTGACGCTCCGCACTTCTTTGTTTACCTTGGAAGTGACGTCACACAAATCTTATAATACGGATGGCTACAATTGTAAAAATAATTTGTTTTATTTTTCTTTCATTTTGAGCTCCTTTTTTCTCCCGTTTGTTTTTGTTTTCTACAATTAATAAACCAGTTTACAAGTAAAAAATAATTTGTTTTACTTGTATAGTTTTTTAACAGGTGCTTATGCAGTTTAATTAACCATTTTAACATAAGTAACGTGCCGACATTAACCAAGCAGAAGAACTGTTTATTATTTTACACCGCTTCCCACCAAATGTAAACAGGTAGTTTTAAAGAATTTTCCGATGGTAGAAAGGACCCCCCCCCGCCCCCAACAAAAATCGTGGCCACAAAGTGGGTGATCATTTTACGTTAAATTATTATAGAAAAGTGATCCCCCACTTTTTAAAACTAACATTTCTTCATATCTTTGAAACTACTCGTCTGCCGTAATTTTAAACGTTATTTTCGTTTTCAGCGACCCCGAAAACATATAGGAGCGGTAATTTAAAAGGAATTTTCGAGGGTGGAGTAATTCTTCATATTTACCTTTTTTTTTAATTGAATTGTTAAGTGAAAGTACAGAATAGTTACAATACACCCTCCCTTCCCCATGTTAAATAATAGGTTTCTAAATAATAGCGTTAAAAAATAGCTCGGGTCGTAAAGTGCAGGACTGCAGGCAGGAGTACCTATAAAAAGTAACGCCGGATCGGAAAAAGAGCTCAAAATGAAAATAAAATAAATTTTCGGCTCAAAATAAGAAATGGGAAAAAAAAAAGAAGTTAAACGGGAGAAAAAAGGAGCTCAAAATGAAAGAAAAATAAAACAAATTATTTTTACAATTGTAGCCATCTGTATTATAAGATTTGTATGACGTCACTTCCAAGGTAAACAAAGAAGTGCGGAGCGTCAGGATAACCCATTTTAAAAATATGAGGGATACGGAGATACCATTGTTTTCATGTGAAATTCGATTTTACGGTTTCCGCAAATCTCGTCCCAATTCTGTAAACTTTATAAAATATAATTTATATAATTAAATATATTTTTGTTTCGTCGTGGAACAAGTGTTAAAATAAAATTAATTATTTTGAATAAAATCCGTGCTTTATTAATTCATAATACAAGAAACACGCACAGTTTAAATGTCATTTTATTTTGTTTCGTGATAACACAAGAAGTGTTAAAATTAAGTTATTTTTTCTGGGCCAGTAAATGAAGTGTGATAATTAAATTGATTGACTTACCGAGGGTGGTGGGAAGGGAAAGACACTCATGGCTGTGAACGGCCCGGCCTGGTGTTTGTTAATGAAGAAAATAGGATGTCTATTCCTTATGGCTTAACATTCCAGTCTCGTTTCAATCTCGCTGAACGAGAGATTGAGACTACAAAAAGAGTCACCTTTGTAGACTTGTTGTTGTTTGTTCTTGTCGTTGTTAGAGATCTATCAGACCGGTACGTACGACAACTGTTAACAGCGCGTTATATTTACAAGAATACGTTTGCTTGTAAGCAACGAGGTAATTTTTCGTTGCAAGCTAAACGTCTTTTCTCCCCCCCCCCACTCGTCGGTAGGAAATATCGACAGAAGGTATATCACACGAAATTGTTTGAAGAGACGAAGAGACTTTATTCTCGAGCGTACGGTACGAAACTCAAAATATAACTGAAAACTTACAAACAAAATGGAAGAGACGGACGACAATTCAAATAACACCATTATGCTGAGTTATCTCCCTTCACTGATATGTGATCATAATTCAATACTGGCGTGATGCCTTTTTCTTTGTTGTCTTTTCTCCTTTCTCAAGATAAGGGCTCATAAAGCCGGTCACAAAGGGTTAGTAACATAGTCTTTCAGTAGGTGTGTCAGAATTTTTGGGAAATTTTTGACACCCTTAACACAAAACTGCGAATAAAATATACAAAGCTCGTAATTTCTCTTTTTAAAGTGGTTTGTTTAATTTCTTTATGGAATATACTTCGGTCACAGAGTGCTAGTAACATAGTCTTTCAGGTAGGACAGTTTCGCCCTACGTCTGGGGGGGGACGTGCATGTCTTTGTTTATCGACCGTCAATGAGATGGGGTGTGTTGTATCTGTTCCATGGAAGGAGTTGACTGGGATCTTCTCCTCAATCACAACAGGGGGTTGGCTGGTTGGTTGACTGCTTAGTAGTAAACTATCGTCGCTGGTTACGCTGCTAATCGTCTCAGGGATGGCGGGCTTGGTATGCAAGGGCAGGTTGCTATCTTTCTCATCACTGTCATCTGGAAGTTCAAGACGAATCCTCGGGCTGTGACCTGGATGAGAAGGGACCCTGAAGCAATCATCTTTGTGGGCCTTGTACGTACAAGCCTTTAACTGGGAGCCAACAAGCTTTCGAATGTACATTCACACATCTTGCTTGGATGGAACTAAGTATCGCTCATGTCCTTTATTTTTTGATAGGTCACTGTGAAGGTACACAATGTCCCTGACATTCACCTCCATACAAGGCCTACATGAGCGGTTGGGAGCTTTAGAGCACTCACTGTAATCACCTACGATACTACTCTTCCATAAGATCCACATCATTGAAGTGGATGCGTTCATTGGTAAACTGATCCCTGTAATACAAGATTTCTTTGGGGTACAATCTAAGTGATCTAAACCTACAGTTCAATGTGCAACATGCCACAGAGAGCGAGAGTGTAAAGACCTGCGAACCAGCTGAGCTCAACTTGAGGAGCTCTCACTGCACATCTTGGACAGAGTTAGGATTGACGTTTTTAGGGTTATCTATCTCTATTGAGATATTGCGAGTGAGCTAAAACCCATAATTTTTTAAGAGATTTGAAGATGTGGGCGGAGTCTGTCCTTACAACAGTCTGATGAGCGAACAGGTTTTGCCTCCCGCAACGTGTCCTTTTGCTCATTCAGAATAAGGAGTGCCACAGTATAAGAATTGACGTACTCCCGTAAGACAAAAATCAGTTGTCTATTTCTCTTGATGATATCAGCAACAATCCTAAGACCGATTGCTTTCGGGGGGTGGGGGTCTTCACAGGACTGTGGAACAGCTACGAGTCGGGAGCTGCTCAATGAAGCACACTGGTGACATGAGGATACAATTTTATTCACGGCCTCAGTCAGGTCCAAGGCATAGAAATATAGCTGCTCATTACCTGTTGCATCTGATGTTTGGTAGGATGTCTCATCTTAATATGCAGTGCCGTCAGTAAAACACGGAGGGCATGTCGTAGGACAATAATTGCATCCCGTTGTGGGAAAAGAGGATCCTTTCAACAACCAGTTAAAAGGTCATCCTGGGCTAATGTGGCAGTCTGAAAATATCTTTTCACATCCTTAATGCCATTAAGTCGCTTTGATGGGCGAGTTCCCTGAATCAGGTGTGCCCGCGTTCGTCTAAGGTCTGACCATTCATTTTTAATTTATTTCCATGCGAGACAGCTGGTATACGGGAGGTTTGATGATTCCTTAATTATCCCCACAAGGGAAGTCCTAAACATGGCAACATCCTCCTGCACCTGCACCTGTAAGAAGGAATACACCTGACATGTTGGGTGCCTGCACTTAGGATCATTACGATCGGCAAAGTCAGAAGGCAAGTTTGATCTGCCTGCAAGATGTTGAACGGAAGCCTAGAAACGACAGGCAGTTGACAGGAACGACATTAATCTGGGGCTGATTAAGAATTGGCCTCGGCAGAGCTTTTCATAGGCCTGAACACAGGGCTTGCTATCGGTGAGGACAGTGGGATGATGTTTTGACTGAATCAAAATCTTTGAACGCTGCAGCAGTTGCCAATGGTAACCAGGTGAGTTGATGGTCGTGTAGTCTTACAGAAAAAAAATGACCACAGAGCAGTAGTTTCCCTCCTTTGTCTGCATCTGCATACATCAGGGCACCAATACTTTGTTGTCTGACAGAACCGTCAGCCACGATCCACAACTGGTCAGCAGGACGGGTACATGAATGGTTTTTGCCGAAGTCAGGTGCTTCTGAGCAGCGATGAATGCCTCATGTAAGTTGTCAGACCAGTTTACAACATTCACAACTTTCACCCTTTCCCCCCGGGGGAAGAGGACCGGAAGACAGTGGGCGTTTCATACGACAGACCAGCCGTTACTAACCCGCCCCCATAGGCATTTTGTTCAATTGTTTTATTTTTCTTTCTTTTTGGGTGTATTCTAGTTTGCCCCCCTCCCCATCATCTCGCCCCCATTATAAAAATAATAAAAAAACCCTTAAGTTTGTATATATTTTTCTCTTTTAGTAAAATATGTAAATAATGTTATATGTTTTTTATGTTTTTTCTTTTCATCACAGCGTGAATGTCGCCTGCCATCCCGTAAGCTGGGGAGCTGTTATTTTAAGTAGGTGCGGGTAAGAATGTTAGGCAGAACAGTGTGTGATAGAATCTCTAGTGTAGATTTTATAATAAAGTACTTGCTATCTGACGCAAGTCTAGCTAAGGACTAGAAAAGACCCCTTTTTTCCCCACTTCCCCTTACTGGCCTTAGCTCTTTCGCACCCCAAATGAGGCCCTGGAACAATTAGGAATGACACGATTTAAGACCTTGTATGCTCCTATAAATGATCGTAGACCTTTCACAGTCTTGGAAGGCTGACAGGAGCTAAGTGTAGCGATACGGTGAGGCCCAGATGGCAAGGATCCCTCTGACCATATCCATCCAAGGATGGTTGTTTGCTTAGGACATTTTATGGTTATGCTGGCGGATAGTCTTAAATTAGTCAGAGACAGAGTTGTGAGGACTCTACGCCAAACTGATGATAGGTTCTCAATGCTGTTCCCTCCACAGTAAAGATCATCATCAATCATATCCCTCCACCAGCAAGTCGCCTAATACTCTACACATTAGTTCCTCCAGAGCTGTTTCTGATCCTGGCATACCGATTACGCATCTTGTATAGACACGCATAGCTCTGAAAGGGGTCACAACACCACAATATTTCATGGATTCCTTTACCAAGGGGATCAGATAGTGAGGTCAGTTTTGATAATCCATCGCCACTGACCTATCTTTCTGAAAAATACAGTAACTAGGCAATGTCCTCCATTAGGCTTTTTGACAAGGAAGGATGTGCACATATACCCCACTGCTATTCCGATATCTTCTGGACGGGAAAACACACCAATGTGTTCTAACTCCTCGAACTTAAGCTACAGTTCTTGGAGTCTCATTGTATGAGGGAAGTCGGCCTCGAAGTTGGTTGAGTTGGACTCATGTTAATGGAAGCCTTGAAATGACTAAATGAGCCGCTATACCCAGGAAGATCCTCTCCAAAAACTTCATAAAACTCGAAATTAATCTGTTGAAATTTCAGCTTCTCTGCAGAGGATAACATGTCATCTGGGTTGATGACCACACAGAAAGCGATGTTGTTGTCATGGTGATTGTTTGAAGTTGGGTAGGTACTTTGCATGCAAGAAGATGTTGGAAAGAACGTGGATATAGCCTGACAAACGTGTTGTGACCTACGTATTTGTTGTGGTTCACTGGTGTTGTTGACAAGATGCATTTTTCCTTTTACACTTCTTCTGATTATGGGAAATGGCCAAGGCTTAACTGATACTACACAGACTGAATCCCAACGAGGCTCAGTGGCGAATTCGGCATCTTCATCAGCAGGCATGGAGAGTTCCAAGTACTCGTCAGGCCACACTCTGGTTTGTTGGGGTGGGGCACGAAAACATGAGCACGTCTGGCCAGTCTTATGTCGGGAGGGGATATAATAGAGCCATACCTGAATTGTGTGTTGCCAATCCATATTTCAAACCTAGCGGGTCTCACGGACAGGCCATTACTGCACATGAATGGGACACTGCCAAATATCTCGATGTCAAGGTCCTCAATAACCGGGCCTTCAAAGAAGCACATTGTATCCCCTCTCTCCAAACTAAGCCTGGTCTCTCCAACAAGATTGAGGGGGGATCCGTCTGCTTGTTTGGCCAACTGAGAAGTTTTTGTGATTTTAGCGCAGAGGCTCTTGGCTGTTGAGTGTCGAATAATATTCCCTGTGGCACCACTGTCTACAACGATCCGTACCGGATGATGATTTGAGAACATGTCGATGTAGGGGGATTGTTCATTTTTCACTTGTTGAAAGGTTGTCATATTTTCGTTGTCTATGTGTGTTATATAGTTATTATTATTAGTATTAGACTATACCACTTGTGCGCGTATGTTACGTGAGTTCTTATTAGTAATGATATGAGTCTTAGTGAGAGTTCTTGTCTTATTACATATGATGTTGTATCTTAGAGAAAGAGATGTTGTTGTAATGACATTTTATAACACAGACATATAATAACGATACAATTTACCTTTTTGTAGAAATCACAACACAAAGATGAGCTTTATCCAAAACACATGGTGAATTTATTTAATACGACCGGTCGGGATTTCTTCATTAAGAACTCAAAGTTTCACATCTTAGTTTCTGAAGTGACGTCTCGCTTCAGACGTCCGCCTGTCTCTGTCTCCCCTGACTGTCTCTCTGACTGTCTCTCTGACTCTCTCTACGACCAACTAACTCCCACTTGCTATATTGAGAAATCCATGCATCCCGGCCACGTGAGCAAAATTCACGTGTTTCAACATGCGCGACTTTGCACGTTTTCGACATTGATTTCCCAATAACCTATTTTTCTTGTGTTGTTTCCACAAAGGAATTTAACCTACATATCTAATTTATTTAACTCATATTTTATTATCCACATTCTTTTAACAATTAAATAGTTTATTTATTATTTATTTCATCCGAATTAACAATTTACTGGACATTCCATTTAAACCTATTGTTCTTTAAAACTTATATCCAGGGTTCGATTTCTGCTTTCTCTTATTTTCATTTTAACTAATCTCTCTATTTTTATACTTACATGAACAGGGGACAGCCCTTATCATGTAACATGTGTACATTGCTTATGGGTCTCTGGACAATCAGGCTCCTCATCATCGAAGATCTGACTAGCCTTCTTCATACATCTACAGTCTAATTCAGGAAGGTAGATGCATTCACTCAAGTCTTCTTCGGTTGAGGCTTCCTAGTATGTCGAAGTGGAGTAGAAAATTCCGGTTCACAGACGCTTCATTTCCCAACTCTTCAAGTGGAGAATCCAATGCCAGGGAGACCTCTGGATTGATTGATGCTAATGTGCATGATCTGAACTCCATCCTATAACGTTGCTTGACTAATTTAGGGAGGGTTGGATGAAGTAGGCGCAACCAAGTGAGGACTATTAGATTGTGTAATTTAGAAGTGACTTCTTCGCCTTCTGTGGAAACACTGCCATGATGGCATATATTGGTATCAGTGCGTAGTAAGGAGTCGTCAATGAAGGCTGCAAGCCTCTGAAATAAAACTTCCGGGCTTTTTTTCTGGTTCAAGCCTAATGGAATCAAAGTCCAGAAAGTGAGAGCCACAATGGAAGCCATAATGTTTTCTTATGGTTTGCCAAACATTTATTAATGATGTTGAGTTCTTAACAATGGCACTCCGCTATATGCTGGGGCAGTAATTTGCCACTTATCCCAACATCATCTCCACAATATTATTTTTTGGATAGCGATGAGTCTGTTGACCTCAGGTATTGCCATACCATCATTTGTGAAGCTCCTGTGTGGATGAGCACGTGGTTTCTTTTCCCAGTTTGTCTCAAGGAAAGGTGCATAGTTGCCATCGAGAGACAGGCAATATACGAGGTTATTTCTCCACGCTTGAAAAATTGTTAGCGATGCTAATTTAGGACATTGTCTCCGAATAATCCAAATAATCTATATATATAAAAGCGAAAATGTATGTATGTATGTATGTATGTATGTGTACGTGTGTATGTGTGTATGTTTGTGTGTCTGCTAAAAATTTTCGACAGACACGACAAAAATTCACAAACTCGGTATCATTCGCTCAAAAAATATCGAAAAATTGGCCAAAAACGTTCATTTTTTTTCATCCTGAAATCGACAATTTTCGACGGGGGGGGGTCAACAAAAACGGTCTTCTTGTGACGACGACCGGTTCTATGCATGCGTCAGATGACGTCATGACCTTATTTTACTTTAAATAGTTGAAAAACTGATTAAATTTCATGTATGTCGCATTAGGTCACAGGTCAGGTTAACACGTTGATTCATTATCTAAACGTTTTGGGTTCGAATCGTGGTGTGAGATGTCTATCTTTTTTTATTTTATTTTTTAAATTTAAAAATTGAACCAGTGTTTTTTTTTGGCCATTTTTTACGTAACGATCGTTTTTCTGTTTTTTTTTGTTTTTTTTTTTACTTCGCTTATCCACCCCCGCCCACACACCCAAAAACACCCGGGTACCCACCAATTTTTTAAATTTTAATATCGAAACAGGCTTATTTAAGCCATTTTTCATGTGTTCGTTTTTCTGTTTTCATCGTTCGTTTGCCTTACATTAGTTTTTTTTGTGCTTTTTTTTCGATGTTTTGAATACCCTCCCCCCCGCTTAAGTTTTAATGTTGTTTTCTTTCTTTACTCTTTTACTTCGCTTATAACAAACAAACCTATGTCGTCGTCGTAACGCTCGACAACTTCCGTGCTCGCACCTGTCAATACTTACTTACTTAAATAAATTCAAACATCTTTCACTAACTCATTCTGGCTGGCCGATTTTATTTTACAAACTTCGCCTCAGGGCTTCGGGTTCGATCCTACCCCCCGGTTTCTTTTTTATTTAACGCCACACACACCTACCCGGGCAACGCAGGGTACCCCCGCTAGTCCTCATATAAAACAAAAATAGTAAAACTATTTCACATGTCTTATTAGACGGGTGTAACCGAACAAAATGCGACCAAAACCGGTGTCATTTGAAAATCGTTTACTAATGTAAAAATAAAGTTTTTATTTATTTTAAATAATATATACAGAAGTTATTTTATTTTTAAAATTTAGACAATATACTTCGGACTACTGTTCTCACCTTGGATGTTATATAAAAATAGATTTTAAAACATAAATTAAAAAATAATGAAATGTTAAACACAAACCTGGTTTTCGTATCTTCATATATTTTTTTATTTTCAATAAATTGTACAGAAAAAATGAATTTTATATCTATATCTATATATTTTATTTTTAATGATAAATTGTACATAAAAAATGTATTTTACCAAATAAATATCTTCATATATGTTTTTTTAAATGAATTGTATAATAAAAGAAAACTTAATTTTACAAAAAAAATCGAAATAAACCTTAAGTATTGACAAATAAATTGTATTTAAAAAAAGAATTTTACAAAATAAATCTTCATATTTTTTTGTTTTTTTAATAAATTGTATTAAAAAAATAAATTTCAGAAAATGAATTGCAACAACCCTTAAGTATTGACAAAAATAATCTCAACTTGATAGAAAACCAATTCGGCACATTAACTAATGAACGGACATTTTTACACGAGGAACGAAATAATGATTACACCGTCTTATGATGACCTAAATCCTTTGTTCCTTAACAGTAGTTTTTATTTTTTTTAATAATTTCACGTTTTTCATCTTTTAATTTGGATTCTTTTGTATTTTCATATATTTTATTTCTTAATGAACTGAACACACAAAACAAAAGTTGTATCAATTTACTAAAGAAATCCTAACGAACGAACAAAAGAAATTGTTTTGAACACAAAGGAAAAAAAACAAACTAGTTCATCCCGATTTTTTTTTGTATTGAATTCCTGAAATGAAAGGTACGTTTTTTTTTCTTTTACTTTTTAACAATTTAAAAATTCAATAACTATCGCTATGACGTCTAAGAAAAATGCAATTTTACTCAACTTATCAAAGAGCTTTCCACTTGGTGAATTTTCGTGTTTTTCATCTTTTAATTTTGATTCTTTTATATTTTCATATATTTTTATTTCTTAATGAATTGGACACACAAAACAAAAGTTGTATCAATTTACTAAAGAAATCATAGCAAACAAAAACAAATTTTCTGTTTTTAACACAAAAGAAAAAAAAAAAAAAACGAATTCATCCCGATTTTTTTTTGTTTTGTATGAAATGAAAAGTATTTTTTTTTTTTTTTTTTACTTTTTAACAATTTAAAAATTCAATAACTTTTAAAATAAGTTTTAACATTAAAACATTCATTTTTATTGCAATCTAATAAAAAATATGAAAAATTACGAAAACTCATCGGGTTAAACAACTGCTATTGTATTTTTAGTAAAAAAAAAAGTTTGTCACTAAGAAAAATGCAATTTTACCCAATTTATCGAAAAGGTTAATTTTACCTATAAATAACTTTCTACTTGGTGAATTTTCGTAATTTTTAAAAAATATTACTATTTTCAAAATTTTAGTTAAGTATGTAATAATGTTTTTGCTTAAAACGACGTAATAATAATAATAAAAAAAATCGACCTATCGACCAAAAATCTCCTAAAATTACATTATTTAATCTGACATTTAATATTTATCAAAATATATATTATTTAGTTGGAGAATTCCTTTGGATTGTTTATGTTTTCTCCAATATTTAAAATTTTAGCATGGGATCACTTTCTTTTAAAAATTTACATAAAATAAACACATTCGTTGGTTATGATGGCCAAGTTTTTTTCAAGTTGGTGATGGCCGCCATCACTAGCAGTATCAGAATTTTGGGCAAATTTTCAGGCGAGTCGCCATTTTGAATATACACCTATATTTCTATCAGATTTTAATAATAGTAAAACATAATTTAAACCCGTAAATTTTATTTCAATAAAACGAGCAAAAACCAAATTTTAATATCATAAAAGCTTTAATAGAGAAATAAACAATTTTATTTATTTTTCCTTCGATTTCTTCACTTAACATTACACGGATTGTCGAACAATAACATTACTTGAATCTTACGATAATTATTTTAACGGCAAAATAAAGAACTTACCTGGTTAATGAGTAAGATATGCTTTCTTTTAATCTTCCTGTATGAGAATTTATTCATATTTATGTATTATAATCCATGTATTTTTAAATGGAAGGATTTTTCCAACACACATCGCGACCACGCGTGCCTTTAAAGCAACTTGTAACGACACCGGAAGTGAAAAATTATCTCTTACTTATGTACGGAGGCCTATAAGTGTAAAAAAAAACACTAATTCAGAAACCTTAATAATCTCGATATTGGATTATATTCCTTCAAATTTTCCACTTTTAAAGGTTTTCGGAGGCGCTGAAACCGGAAATAACCATTTATATATACGGCAAACGAAACTAGTAGTTTCCAAGATAAAAAATTTTACAAATGGTCACAAAGTGGGGGGTCACTTTTCTATAATGATGTGACGTCAAATGGGCACCCACTTTATGGCCACACGTTTTTGCCTGACTTAAGGGAGATAACTTCTCCTTTTTTTATTTTTGTGCCTTGACGCTATCGTACATAAAAACTGAGAGTTTTCATTTTTTCATTAACACGAATTACGATATGACGCAGATATGCAATGGTATTTTTTTTTTAATATCTTAAAGAAATACCTGAATTTTTTTTTTATTATACTATAAATCTGCATTATCCGATTTCGTCTTTTTTTTATATCGAAAAAAAGGAAACCAGGAATTAAATATAAAAATATATCTGATCGACCATTAATTACTGGAACATTCTAAACAAAAAT
Organism: Euprymna scolopes; assembly: GCF_053919585.1. Classification (NCBI taxonomy): domain Eukaryota; kingdom Metazoa; phylum Mollusca; class Cephalopoda; order Sepiida; family Sepiolidae; genus Euprymna; species Euprymna scolopes. The sequence goes on from NC_136527.1 coordinate 145,917,535, forward strand.
TAAGCTTCCACGTAAAAAAAAAAAAACAAAAAAAAAACATGTGGTTATCGAAAAAAGAAGGATTTAAATTTTGGACTTTACCGGTAAATTTACAGATAAGTGATATTTTTTGTTGTTTTAAATTTGAGTATTTTATTTATTCATGTTTTATCTTCAATTTGTGATATATAAAACGTGCCAAACAAAATTAATTATTAAAATTCTCATAGACATTCCAAAATGGGGGGGGTGAATTTATAAAACAACGTTTGTCTAAAATATTATATTTAGTTTATCGGAAAGAGCATAAAATTTTACATTCACCCTGAAAAAAACGTAACAATTGAACGAATAGGAAAATTTTGATAGATTTTTAAAGTTTAAAAATTGAAAAATATTCATCTCATAAAAATCAATTGATTTCACTACGTAACAAAATAGCTTCCCAGAGCGCACGCACGCACGCACTTTGTAAACAACGTTTTTTAAACAATGAAAAATAATATTTCTATTATTTTTTAAACAACTTAAATAGTTTATTTTGGAAGCATATTCTATAAAGAAAATAAATAACCCACTTTAGAAAGAGAAATTACGAGTTTTCTATATTTTAATCGCAGTTTTCTGTTAGGGGTGTCAAAAATCCCCCCAAAATTCTGATACTGCTACGCCATCACCAACTTGAAAAAAACTTAATATAAAAAAAAAAACTAGTTGTAAAACTTTACAATCTAACCTTGTTTTTTCCAGCTAAGTTTTACCCTTAAAAAAATTGACTTTATTTTGGCGACTACGTTTCAACAAGTTTAAAATATACGCAAAACGAATAAAATATTCATAGATATTTAAGTTTTTAAGGTGGGTAATCACTTTCCTATATAAATTTAACGTAAAATGAGCACCCACTTCATGACCAGTTAGCAATCAATAATATCTGTATTTCTTTTGTGGGGGGAAGAGATTGGAGCTCATATCAGTTTCTGCTTTCTTATGTTTTTTTTTCGAGAGGTATTATATCCTATATGTTGTTAACAATTCTGTACTTCCACTTAATGTAATAAACCAAAGATACCGTAAAAAAGTGTCATTGTGACATTTATTTGGTGGTTTCCTACCAGTATTTTGTTTAATTATTTATTTTTAAATGATTATCGAGACTTCCATTATAGCTGTTTTATATCAGTCAATTTTACTAATTCTAATGTAAGAGTCAGCACAATTTTTTTCAAGTAAATAAACGCTTCAAAATAAGTTAAAACATAAAACGAATTTATTCAACTAGGTAGAAGAGTTACTTATATGGTTATGCGTTTGATTTTGACCCCTTTTTTGTTTTTGTCTAAAATGCCTATCTAATTTTTTTTCAATTGTTAGGTGAAAGTACAAATTAGTTAGCAAGGACCCTCTTTCTCATGTTAAGAATAGCTTTCTAAATAATACCATTATTATTAGTTAGTGGAGGTATCCTTTTTTTAAAAAATATAATGCATGAGTAAATGTTTCCTCCCCAGATTTAAAATTTTAAAATAAACTTCCTTCATTTTTATAGAATGTAAATGAAAAATGAATGGATAAGATTGCACTTTTTTAAATATATAATATGAATTTGAATATTAACATTAAAAAAAAAGCCAACAACAATATTTTACGGTATTTTTTTTTATTAAATTATTGGTGAAAATATCCTTTTTATTTAATACAGAACAAAAAAAAATATGTACATAAAAATGTTCTCGAATTTAAAAGTGAAATTAAACCCCTGTATTTTTATAGAAAATAAAACAAAAAAAAAATAAAAAGGCATTTTTTTTTAAATATCAAATATTTTGAATATAAACATTTAAGGAAGCCAACACCAATATTGTTACTGTACATTCCTTGGCCTTTTGGCTAGGAGCAAAGTGTAGTATATGTTCTGATACTACACTATACCTTTTCTGACCTCGATCGATGGAGGAGAAATCCTTCTAGATTGAGGCAATTTTTATTTTTGTTCCTATCTAGAGTGGCCCTTTTTAGGGAGATGGATTTCCCCACATTAAAAATCGACCTTATATCTTACTCTGCCCTCGTGGGGAGGCAAGTAAACAGGAACAATATTTTTACAGTATCTTTCGTTTAATAAATTAGTTGCTGAAATTATCGAATAGTTAACAACACGTGGGCTTTTATCCTCCTTAAAAAATCATAAGAAAGCCGAAATATATATTAGCCCTCCCCCATTAACTGCTGCAAAAATTAGAAATTGCGATTAATTACATGCCTGACTGGCCATGAATTAAATGTTCATTTATGTTTAATTTATATTGGAAAGTGGTCTCCTACTCTAAAATCTTAAATATTATTTTTTTAATTACTTCAGTGCGTATATTTTAAGGGCTGTTGAAATATTAAAGCTTCCAAATTTGAGCTGCCAAGGTGTCAAAGTTTAAAAGATTTAACCTTTGCGGTCTCTAGCAAACTATTCAGCCAATTTTTAGTCTTAATATTTGAAATTTACATTATGGGTATTCAGACATGTGACAAGCATTTTAAAAAGGTCAAAGTTTAAAGAGTTGACCTTTAGAGATTCTACCAAACTTCTCCGCCAATTTTGGGTCTGCACACTTAAAATTTTAGACGTAGGTAACTTGGAGATTGGTCAAAATTTATAGATTATTTTCCCCTGCTGATGTCCCCAGATCAACTCTGTGATTTCCAGCTAACCTTATCCATGCGACACACGTATCTCCTATTTTTTTTAGATCTTCCAGTAAACTTGTAAATATTGTTTTATTATATTTTGACAGTTTTTATGCAAACATTCTTCATGTCCATCTCTTGTTTATCTCTCCAGTTAGATAGATAGCTAGATTGATAGATAAATAGCTACAAAGTTAGATAACTATTGTCACCCACTTCCTCCATAACACATGGTTGTAGTTGCTAAACCAGATGTGAATGTCAGAATATATTTCCATGTTATATGTATACAGGATGATGTACTCGTGCATAGCAGGAATCAATATGAGCATGATACTGGACTGAGAGCGAAGAGAATCAAAACAGCAGACATCACACTTAAACTCTCCCATACAATGTGAGATATCAAAAACAACACAGAAATGTCTGCTGATGGTCTACGACCATATTACGGAAGAGTTGCTATAGTTGATAACTTCCTAAACCGTCAAGCCTGTCTTAAACCTACCGATTTCTGGGAATGTTCAACCAGATGTGCAAGTTCCTCTCAAAGTTGGAACAGATGACAAAACACTTATGCGATCTAGTAAGTCAAAAACGTCTTTATCTGGGAGGTTACACAAAACAATGCATTCAGGCAATCAAGCCAACATTGGGTGCAGCCGCCTGTGCTGTCATTATATAGCCTGTGGAGAAAAAAACAGTATCATTGGATGCATCATCTTATGATGTGGAAGCTGTCATGTTACAAATGCAAGACAACAACAACATGCATATGCATCCTCATCATGAGAGAAACTGAAATAAGCACGGATTAAAATGAAGCCCATGCAATAACATGGGTATGAGATTGACTACACCATTGGCCTACCCTGTCGCTCAAAAAGGAGAAGGTAATACTTGGGAGTAAGGCATTCTTTCAACGAAACAGAGAATACAGTTTGAACTTAACTTGAAGACTAGATTTGTTTCGATCTGGCAAAGTTAGACACAAGGTCATTTCATCATGATAGTTGCGTGCAAAATGAATGCCGATGTATTGGTATTTTGACCTCTCCCTTTACTTACAAATTCACCAAAACTCAGGAAATTAACCAATTTCTATGAAATTTTCAGCATTTCTATGAAATTTTCAGCATTTATCAAAGAGTGGTCAAGGAATTTAATGAATGCATTTTTTTTATTTACATTTTAGTGGAAATGTTAATACATTTCCACTAAAATGTAAATAAAAATAATTTCGCTTAAACAAAAAATACATTTATTAAAGCTATGGTTTTCAGTAGTAAAAAAATGCATGAATTTATTTTCGTTTTTTTTGATGAAAATAAAGCATCGTCAAAAAAAATTTTTTTTAAATTAATTTTCACAGGAACATTACGAAAAAACCCATCAAGTCCGTATTAATGTATTCGATATAACTCAAAGAAAAATTAATTTCTCAAACTACCGATATTATCATTGAGTTTAGCATTGCTTAATTAATATTTTCACACAAAAAATTATAATTGCGAAAAATATTTCTTTTTTTAGATTACAGGTTTCGCATAATTTTTATATTTTTAAGATTTTAGTATTTTCCTTGCTTGCATGAATGAAACTTTCGATGTGACATAATTTTTATATAATCTTGAAAAATAAAAATAAAAATAATTTAAAAACAGAAACAGAAAAATAATTCAATTAAGAAAAAAATGATACAAACGTTCAGAATAGGAATGTACGCCTACCTCCCTTTTAATTATGTATCGTTATTTACAGACAGCCTTTCGACTGTCTCAGATTTGGGGCTTCAATTACAAAACTTCCATTTGTTGAGATTTAGTGAAGGGAAGAATCCCTCGATTTTTTAGGCTAAGTAAGCTATTTTTTGTACAAAGGTGCTTTTAAAAATTTAATTCAACTTTACTAATTATCTTGGAAATAGACCGTCGGGTTAGGGTTAGGGTTAAATAGACACAGAAAACTAATATTTATCTTTCAAGGGATTTTTACAATGAATTTATTTAACTTCAAAATTTAGCCAAATTGGTTAGCTCGCCGTGAAAACATTTTCATATTTTTTTTTTACGCGTACAAATATTTTTTTCCTTTGGGAAATTAACTTTAGTCTTTAATCTTTCAAATACAACCGGAAAGTAATCGGAAACCCTAAAAAATGTGATAAATCGGCTTTCCAAACAATTTCCCCTATTTTTATTCATCCATTTTTGCCTTTTTACCTACATAGTGAGAACTCACCTCCCAAAAAGAGACAATCCCGTCAGCATCCCCTTAAGAATGAGGGAACACAAAGCTATAGAACATTAAATAAAGTAATACATTTTGCAATATGAGAAATGCCTGGCATGATTGCTTCTTTAAACTGAACAAATACCACAAATACCAGATGTTTGACCAAAATCGGAAAAATGTCTAGTTGTCGTCTGCTTTAATTTAATATCAATTTTGATCGACCTTAATTGGAAATAATTTCTCTCAGTGTTTTTTTTTTCTGCGGACCTACGATTCGCCATATTAAATTTCAAATTCAGTTTTCAAATTTAGTGGCATTAGAAAACTCGCACATAATGGTACAACTAAAAGTAAGTATTACTGCATGAATTCTGTATTTTTTTTATCGAATTTGCAGAACACGTTAAAAATGTAAGGGAGATAATTACATTTATCAAACTAATAATCATAATGAAATTTTTATGATAATTTTTAGAGTTGTTTTTTTTTTCAATACTGAATGCAAAATTAGGAATTAAACAACAACTTTAATCATATACGTAAAACTATGTTTAAAGTTTATAACATTTAAACATTACACTAATACAAATACGATAATACAAAAAAAAACATGAATTATCTGAACATTTATTTAACTAAGATAAGATTACGAAATTCTGAACCGAAAGAAAGTTGTCATTCTATAAAAGTTCATGACTTTAAAAGTTGGGCCTGTGTTACTATACACAGATTTGAAAAAGTGGTAAAAAACAAATAAATGTTATCAAAGGCAACATAAGTTACTCTTCTACCTATCAGCAAAAGTTTTTAGTGGTTTTACTCACTTTAAAATGTGTAATCGCTTCGAAAATAATACAGTGTTTATCGGTATATGTGAAATTTTAAATGTAGTAACATCAACAGAAAAAAAAACTACCGTAATTTAAAATGTTTATTAACTGGGTGAAGAAAAGGTGTTTTTTGTCTCAAATTAAGGGAAATTATTTTTGAAAGGTATTTTTTTACGACCTGCCCCGGCGTGATATAAACATGCCTAACCTCCCATATTAAGAAAGACTTTCGGAATAAACAGCCCCAACCCGTTCTTATAATGGGGAGGGTGAGGGTATTTATAATATGCTGGGGCTATGCGGCTTTGTAATTGGCTCAGCTTTTTGTTTAGTCAGACAGCAGCAGAATCCGAGGGTATGTAGTGTTTGTATTATTTCATTGGCAATGCTCGGCATTATCTGGCTGTTGATGTCTTAGTCTGAGGAAAGCTGAGCAAACGCGGAGTTATGTCTGGATCAGTATCGACATGACTACCGTTTTTTTATTTTCCAAACCTTTTTATGATTAAAATACTTAGTGATATAAAATTATTATTTTAGAAAATATAATTAAAATTTTTACTTTGGCAAATATAATTAATCTTTTACTTTAGCAAATATAATTAAATTTTTTTACTTTTACAAATATAATTAAAATATTTTACATTAGTAAAAATAAAATAATTTTTTTCTTTAGAAAATATAATTAAAAATTTTTACTTTAGCAAATATAATTAAAAGTTTTTACTTTAGCAAATATAATAAACATTTTTATTACTTTAGCAAATATAATTAAAAAATTTTACTAAAGAAAATATAAAATTTTTCCTTTAGCAAATTTAATTAAACTTGTTTACTTACGCGATTAAAATACTTTTTTTTACTTAAGCAAATATAATTATATTTTTTTACTTTGGGAAATATAATAATTTTTTATTTAACCAAATATAATTAATTACTTTTTTGCTTTAGCAAATATTAAAATCTACTTTTGCAAATATAATTAAAAACCTTTACTTTTGCAAATATAATTACATTTTTTCTTTAGCAAATTTAATTAAAATTTTTTACTTTAGCAAATATAATTATTTTTTTCTTTAATTAAAAGGTTTTACTTTTACAAATATAATTAAAAATTTTTACATAATATAATTAAATTTTTCTATTTTACCTAATATAATTTAAAATTTTTTACTTTATAAATATAATTAAAATTTTTACTTTAGCAAATATAATTAGACTTTTTGCTTAACCAAATATAATAATTTTTTTCAAATATAATTTAAGTTTTTTAGCAATATAATTAAAATCTCTTATGCAAATATAATAAAAATTTTACTTTAGCAAATATAATGAATAATTTTTATTTAGCAAATAAAATTAATCTTTTTCTTAGCAAATTTAATTAAACTTTTTTCTTAACTACATATAATTGAAATATTTTACTTTAGCAAATATAACAATTTTTTTTACTTTAGGAAATGTAATAAATTTTTTTACTTAAACAAATATAAATAAAATGTTTTACTTTAGCAAATATAATTAAAACATTTTCTTTAGCAAATATAATAAAATTTTTTTACTTTAACAAATATGATTAAAACTTTTTACTTTAACAAATATAATTAAAATATTTACTTTAGCAAATATAATTTAAACTTTTTACTTTAGCAAATATAATTTAAACTTTTTACTTTAGCAAATATAATTTAAACTTTTTACTTTAGCAAATATAATTTAAACTTTTTACTTTAGCAAATATAATAAAAAATTTTACTTTAGCAAATATAATTGAAAATTTATACTTTAGCAAATATAATTAACATTTTTTTACTTTCATAATATAATTATTTTTCTTACTTTTTAAACAAATATAATAAAAAATTGTACTTTAGCAAATATAATTAATTTTTTTATTAAACAAATATAATAAAGATTTTATACTTTAGCAAATATAACTGAATTTTTTTTTTAGCAAATATAATTAAAAACTTTTACTTTAGTAAATATAATTAAAATATTTACTTTAGCAAATTAAATGAAAATTTTTACTTCAGCAAATATAATTAAAATAGTTTACTTTAGCAAATATAATTAAAAACTTTTACTTTAGCAAATATAATAAAAACTTTAAATTAAAATTTTAATTTTCACTTTAGGGAATATAATGAAATCTTTTTTTGTTTTGAACATTTTTTACATCATTTGTCATGGATTAACTATCAAACATATTGAAAAGATATCTCTAAAGATTCATGAAGACTGAACTTTCTTTATGATTTACCGCCCCCCCTTCAAACCACAGTTCTAAATTTTGTAATGCAGAGCCAACCCTTTTTCCATAGTAGAGAAAAAGAAGAATGCTTTAGCAAGTATAATTTATTTTTTTACTTTAGCAAGTATAATTTATTTTTTACTTTAGCAAGTATAATTTATTTTTTACTTTAGCAAGTATAATTTATTTTTTTACTTTAGCAAGTATAATTTATTTTTTTTACTTTAGCAAGTATAATTTATTTTTTTACTTTAGCAAGTATAATTTATTTTTTTACTTTAGCAAGTATAATTTATTTTTTTACTTTAGCAAGTATAATTTATTTTTTTACTTTAGCAAGTATAATTTATTTTTTTACTTTAGCAAGTATAATTTATTTTTTTACTTTAGCAAGTATAATTTATTTTTTTACTTTAGCAAGTATAATTTATTTTTTTACTTTAGCAAGTATAATTTATTTTTTTACTTTAGCAAGTATAATTTATTTTTTTACTTTAGCAAGTATAATTTATTTTTTTACTTTTGCAAGTATAATTTATTTTTTTAATTTAGCAAGTATAATTTATTTTTTTACTTTAGCAAGTATAATTTATTTTTTTACTTTAGCAAGTATAATTTATTTTTTTACTTTAGCAAGTATAATTTATTTTTTTACTTTAGCAAGTATAATTTATTTTTTTACTTTAGCAAGTATAATTTATTTTTTTACTTTAGCAAGTATAATTTATTTTTTTACTTTAGCAAGTATAATTTATTTTTTTACTTTAGCAAGTATAATTTATTTTTTTACTTTAGCAAGTATAATTTATTTTTTTACTTTAGCAAGTATAATTTATTTTTTTACTTTAGCAAGTATAATTTATTTTTTTACTTTAGCAAGTATAATTTATTTTTTTACTTTAGCAAGTATAATTTATTTTTTTACTTTAGCAAGTATAATTTATTTTTTTACTTTAGCAAGTATAATTTATTTTTTACTTTAGCAAGTATAATTTATTTTTTACTTTAGCAAGTATAATTTATTTTTTTATATATATATATAATTAAAAAAAATATAATTAAAAAAAAATTACTTTAGCAAATATAATTAAAAACTTTTACTTTAGCAAATATAAAATTTTTTACTTTAGCAAATATACTTTTACATTTACGTGACTAAAACACGGATTAATACCAGAGCAAAACTATTGACACTCTTTTAAATTGTCATAAAATTACTATATGAACCAGTCAGACGTATTTTTCTGTGAAAAGATATCTCCTAAGATTTTGGAAGATTCAACTTTCTTTATGATTTACCGACCCCTTCAACCACAGTTCTGAATTTCGTAATGTAGATCCAACCAGTTTTCTTTAGAGACAAAGAAGCATGCTTTCAACACCTGATTAAGGCGACAGGATGCAGCGACTGCAACGTTGTGCTAAAAACACCCAAGATGAGAATAATAGTTTGATTAATCAAAATAACATGACTAAAATGGGACTAATATCAGAAAAACTATGTACATTCTTTGAAATTGTCATGGATTAACTATCAAACATGTAAAGATTCATGAAGACTGAACTTTCTTTATGATTTACCGATCAAACCACAAATTTTGTAATGTTTTCTTTATTTTCTTTATTTTCATGGATTAACTATCAAACATATTTGTCTGTGAAAAGATATCTCTAAAGATTCATGAAGACTGAACTTTCTTTATGATTTACCGATCAAACGACAGTTCTAAAATTTGTAATGCAGAGCCAACTGTTTTTCTTTAGTGGATAAAAAGAAGCATGCTTTCAACACCTGATGAAGGCTAAAGGATGCAGCGACTTAAGTAACAAATATTTATAATATTTGCTAAAGTAAAATTTTTAATTATAAAATAAAAGAATAATTATATTTGCTAAAATAAAAGAATAATTATATTTTAGTAAATATAATTAAAATATTTACTTTAGCAAATGTAATAAAAAATTTACTTTAGCAAATTTCATTTAAAAATTTATTTTAGCAAATATAATTAAAATATTTTACTTTAGCAAATATAATAAAAATTATCTTTTTCTTTAGCAAATATTATGAAGTTTTGTTGTTAAGTGAACAAGTGAACATTTTGTTGAGCACGAACACAACTTTTACATCATATGAATTTACGTGACTAAAACAGGGATTAATACCAAAGCAAAACTATTGACACTCTTTTTAATTGTCATAAATCTACTATATTAACCAGTCAGGCATATTTTTCTGTGAAAAGATATTAACCAGTCAGACGTATATTTCTCTTTATAATCATGAAGATTGAACTTTATGATTTACTGACCCCACCTCAAACCACCAATCGTTTTTCGTAGTAAAGAAAAAGAAGCATAAATTTACTATATGAACATTTTTTTCTGTGAAAAGATACTTTAGCAAATATTATAAATATTTGTTACTTAAGCAAAAATAATTAAAATTTTTACTTTAGCATATATAATTAATCTTTTACTTTAGCAAATATAATTAAATTTTTTTACTTTATCAAATATAATTAATCTTTTACTTTAGCAAATATAATTTAAAAATTTTACTTGAGAAAATATAATTAACATTTTTAGTTGTTTAGCAAAATATTTTAGGTTAGGCAATATAATAAAAAAATTTTTCTTTAGCAAATATAATTAAAACTTTTTTCTTTAGCAAATATAATTAAAAATTTTTACTTTAGCAAATATATCTGATTTTTTTTTTATTTAGCAAATATAATAAAAAATTTTACTTTAGCAAATATTATAAATATATGTTACTTTAGCAAAAATAATTAAAATTTTTACTTTAGCAAATATAATTAAATTTTTTATTTTAGCAAATATAACTGAAATTCTTTCGTTAGCAAATATAATTTAAAAATTTTACTTTAGTAAATATAATTAAAATATTTACTTTAGCAAATTTTATTTAAAAATTTATTTTAGCAAATATAATTAAAATATTTTACTTTAGCAAATATAATAAAAATTATCTTTTTCTTTAGCAAATATTATGAAGTTTTGTTGTTAAGTGAACAAGTGAACATTTCGTTGAGCACGAACACAACTTTTACATCATATGAATTTACGTGACTAAAACAGGGATTAATACTATAACTATTGACACTCTTTTTAATTGTCATAGATTTACTATATGAACCAGTCAGAAGTAGTTTTCTGTGAAAAGATATCTCTTAAGATTCAGGAAGATTGAATTTTCTTTATGATTTACCGCCCCCCTTCAAACCACAGTTCTAAAATTTGTAATGCAGAGCCAACTGTTTTTTTTAGTGGATAAAAAGAAGAATGCTTTCAACACCTGATGAAGGCGACCAGGGTGCAGCGACTGCAACATTGTGCTAAAAACACCCAAGATGAGAATAATCAAAATAACACAAGCATTCACATCTCATCTCAAATATTTAGGAATGTAATTTCATTTTGTTGACAAACAGATATTACAAGAAAAAATACTAATTATATTTTGTTTACAAACAAATATTACATGAAGAAATACTAATTATATTTTGTTTACAAACAAATATTACAAGAAGAAATACTAATTATATTTTGTTTACAAACAAATATTACATGAAGAAATACTAATTATATTTTGTTTACAAACAAATATTACATGAAGAAATACTAATTATATTTTGTTTACAAACAAATATTACATGAAGAATTAATAATTATATTTTGTTTACAAACAAATATTACATGAAGCATTAATAATTATATTTTGTTTACAAACAAATATTACATGAAGAATTAATAATTATATTTTGTTTTTCAATAATAAGTTAGTTTAACATTCTTTATGATTTACAGACACACCTTTAAGCCCACAGTTCGAATTTTTGTAATGGAGAGAGTCACCCCTTTTCTTTAGTAGAGAAAAAGTACCATGCTTTAAACACCTGAATAAGGAGACAGGTTGCAGCGACCAAAAGGTTGTGCTAATAACACAAAGATAAGAATAATAGTCCGATTAATCAAAATAACACAAGTATTCACATCTCCAAAATTCAAAATTCATTTTGTTTACAAAGAAATATTACATGAAGCAATTTTGTTTTTTAAATTACACAAAGAAGAGAATAATAGTCTGATTAATCAAAATAACACAAGCATTCACATCTCATCTCCAAAAATCAGAATTGTAAATTCATTTTATTTACAAAGAAATATTACATGATGAAGTAGCAATTTTGTTTTTTGAACAATAACTAATTTGTATACTTTTATAAGAATATGTTAAAAAATTTAATAATATCGCATGAAATACATTTTATATATTTATTTTTCATTTTCAGAGTTTGCAGCAATCTACAAAAATCAATTTCTGTTGATGATATAAGAAACTCATAAGACATTTGGAAATGTCCACATATAAAAAGCAAAGAAATCATAGCCTTGTGAAACACGTGATATCAAATTTGATGCAAAGTAGTAAGGTGTTTGAATTTTTTACATCAATGTAAAAAATGCATGGAAAATCTTTAAACATGCAACAGAATAAACATCAGCTAAACCTAAAATCAGTAGAAATTAGTGAAAACAAACGTGAAAATATGTGAATGTTTAAGAGTTTTTTTGTTTTTTGCAAAATAAACTAACAATCGAAAAGTGAAAAATAACTAAGAAAATAATCATGTGTGTATAAATAAAGAAGTCTAAAGCGAAACAAGAAAAATATTTTTGTAAATAAAGTAAAAATTTGGTGTATCAAATACCAATTGTTAAGTAAAATAGAAACACAGGGAAAAGACTTTTTTTAATAAATGTAGGTTTTTATTAGTGAGACGTCATTTTTATTCTGGAACGTTGGAAAATGTACTAATAATTGAAATAAAGTTGGTTGTACTATATGCGAAGTGATATGGAAAACAAACTACATTCTTGTAAAATATGTAGTTCCTGTTTTACAAGGAAGTCACATTTATTGACACATATGCGAACACACACGGGAGACAAACCACATTCTTGTGAAGTATGTGGTTCTTCTTTTACACAAAAGTCACATTTGTTGCGACATATGTCAATACATACAGGAGACAAACCACATTCATGTGAAGTATGTGGTTCTTCTTTTACACAAAAGTCACATTTATTGCGACATATGTCAACACATACAGGAGACAAACCACATTCTTGTGAAGTATGTGGTGCTTCTTTTTCACAGAAGTCTACTTTGTTGCGACATATGTTTACACATACAGGAGACAAACCACATTCTTGTGAAGTATGTGGTTCTTCTTTTACACGTAAGTCAGAGTTGTTGCGACATATGTTAACACATACAGGAAACAAACCACATTCTTGTGAAGTATGTGGTTCTTCTTTTACACAAAAGTCAGATTTATTTAGACATAAGTTAATTCATACAGGAGAAAAACCACATTCTTGTGAAGTATGTGGTTCTTCTTTTACACAGAAGTCTACTTTGTTGCAACATATGTTTACACATACAGGACACAAACCACATTCATGTGGAGCATGCAGTTCTTCTTTTACATTTAAGTCAGATTTGTTGCGACATATGCGAACACATACAGGAGAAAAACCACATTCTTGTGAAGTATGTGGTTCTTCTTTTACATATAAGTCAAGTTTGTTGCGACATATCCGAACACATACAGGAGAAAAACCACATTCTTGTGAAGTATGTGGTTCTTCTTTTATACAGATGTCACATTTATTGCGACATATGTTTACGCATAACAGATGAACCTTAAAGCATGAGACCAACATCAGCATGCAAAGTATTTTTGGGGGAACTCTCTCAGGAATACATAGATGAAGAAGGTTCTTTGGACTGGCTTAAAAGGGGAGCCTTCCACCACGATCAGAAAAGGGTCATAATGGCTGCTCAAGACGAGAGATTGCTGACCAATGCATTCAAGAAGATGGCGGGGATCAGTAATGACAATAAATGCAGGTTCTGCCATACAGACATGAAACCTAACATAGTTATATGGAATAAGTCAGAGAGAGTTGCAGCCTTGATTGAAGTGAGTGTTCCTCATGATGGCGGTCTGAACAGAGCTGAAAGAGAGAAACAGACCAAATATCAAGGTCTCATGTATGATATGAAAAGAAACTGGAATGTTAGGGAGATATCAATCATAGCAGTTATCATAGGTGCCACAGTGCAAAAGAGATCCAGACAATTGCACTGAAGGGAACAGCGAGGATACTAAAAAGAGCTCAGTTGGTTTCAATAAAAAGTGGGGCAATGTTGGCAGCTGGTTTGGCTTCCCCATACCCAGCATTACAATCTTCAAAGGAAGAAAAATAAAAAAGAGACAAACATCATTCTTGTTAATATGTAGTTCTTTTACACAGAAGTATTAAAAGAAAAGTCCCCCTTTTCTTGTAAGTTGTATTTAAAAAAGTTGTATTAAAAGAAAAGTCCCCCTTTTCTTGTAAGGAAGAAAAACATTAGAAAAGTGAAAATGAGACCAAGATTTGTAAGCAAGGTTCAGAAATGGAATTTAGCATTGTTCAGTTTCACATAAAATAGTTTAGATATGTTGTTGTAAAAGGAATTTTGACTTTTCAATTCTTTTTATGAAAACTGAATTAAAATAAGATCAGCTACAGAAGAACTAACAATGGCAATTTCAGAACATTGAAAAATAAGTTAAAAATAGGTTTGTGACAATTATTTGTCTGCAGAAATGCTTTGGAAACATGTGCCGAACTACGCATGTTTAGGTCACGTGGGTCGATCACATTTACAGACACGCATATGACGTCATGGCAGAAATGAATTCTCAATATAGGAGCTAGTCTAGTCGAAGAGGAGGGCAGTCTAACAGGGAGAGACAGAGTCCAGAGTCGAGTCGGATGGAAACAGAGCTGACATGAGGAGGCTCCCCCCTTTAGAAGCGACTTTGAATTCCTGGATATCATCATCATTTCGACCGGTCAAATGGAATAAAAGAACATCTCATATTTTTGTAACTTTGTGTCGTAATTCTACCAAATTGAAGGTAATGTGTAATCACCCTTAATATGAACTTTGTCTCCTCATCTCTATAATGAACTTTGTATAACCCCTCTCTATCCTTAGTGTCACCCTCTCCATCATAAGTAATGACTGTCCCTCTTCTGTGTTATAAGAACTGATCACCCTCTCCTCTAATATAGTTTATAAGATCTATAAAACGGTATGTCTTCTCTCATGATCGTTCTGTTGTGTACTACATGTCCCCGCCGTCTCTCCACATGAACACCCAAGTATACAACAGTTGCTACATATGTAAACACGTACAGAAAAAACCACTTGTGTTTTTTTATATGGAAGTCATCTTTGTTGCACCATATGTTTACACATACGGGAGACAAACAACATTCTTGTGAAGTGTGTAGTTTGCATGAGAGTCACATTTGTTGCAACATAGGCGAAGACATAGAGGAGACAAACCATGCTGGGTGAGAAAAATATGCAAAATACAGCTTACAAATAAAAATAAAATTACTGCCATAAACCAGCTTGTTATGCCACTAATAACATACAGCTTTGGTATCATTGACTGGCCACAAAAATACATCAATCGGCTAGATGTAAAGACACGGAAGTTACTAACGCTTCATAAAATATTATATAGAAATCAATGCTTACCAAGGCTGTATTTGCCCAGGGGAGAAGGACGTCTAGGACTCTCAGAGATCAATCATCAACATAGGGCAACTATTGTGAGCTCCGGTCAGTATCTGAGAAGCTCCCAGAATGACACTCTCTCAATAGTATACGAACATCAAGAGACAACAGCCAGCAGAACAACATCAGCCACCCAGCTGGCCAAGCATTTTGGTCAGGGCTGTCTCTCAGATGAGGACGAAACACCAAACAAGTGTGCCACAGAAATAGCAAGAAAGAGCCGGCAGAAATATACTGAGGCCTTCCAAAAGATTAACCTTAAAAAATGAGACCAACATCAGCGTACAAAGTATTTTGGGGGGAACTCTCTCAGGAATACATAGACGAAGAAGGTTCCTTGGACTGGCTCAAAAGGTGAGCCTTCCACCACGACTAGGAAAGGGCCATAATGGCTGCTCAAGACCAGAGACTGATGACCAATGCATTAAAAAAAATGGCAGGTATCAGTCATTACAATAAATGCAGGTTCTGTCATACAGAATTGGAAAGTTTTAATCATCTGATATCGAGTTGCAAGGTTCTTTTAGGAGACAGCTACTATACAGCGAGACATGATGGGGTATGTAAGTACCTCCACTGGACCATCTGTAAAAAACTAAACATTTAGTGTAGCAGCAAGTCCTGGGGACATCAACCTGAAAGAACAGTTGGAAATGACTTATATACCATACATTACGACCATGTACTCCCTACAGCCACCTACCTTGAAAATGCTGCTGTGAAACCTGATATAGTTGTATGGAATAAGTCAAAGAGTGTTCCGACCCTGATTGAAGTGAGTGTTCCTAATGATGGCTGTCAGAACAGAGCTGAAAGAGAGAAACAAGGTCTTATGATAAAAACTGGAATCTTATTCTTGTCAAGTATGTGCTTCTTTTAAATATATATATTAATATATATACATATATATAAATATATATATACATATATTAATATATATACATATATATATAAATATATACATATATTAATATATGTATATATATTAATATATATATATTTATATATATGCTTCTTTTAAACACATAAAAAGGTCTCAATTTGAGTGAGTGATTTTCTGGCATATGCTACGATGCACCATCTCCATAAAAATAAACCAATACGAAGGTACTCCTACATAATTTGACCTGAATTCTAAGGAATTCCCATCAAGCATGGATCGGGCAAGACCGGAATTATCGGTTTCAGCTGAGCGTTCTAACAGATGCAGAGTAACTTCAAAACAAACAAACCGGTAAATAAAACAAAAAAACAAATACTAATAATCAAAAAATAATAAAAAACTTAAAATGACTGAATTTTATTTGAGTCGTTTGTTTTTCTTTCAAAACAACATTTTTTTCTTTTTCACCAAGAAAAGATGAATGTCTTACTTTTTTAACTGTAAATTGTTAGGTGTTAGTACATGTTTTTTTTTCAAGAATTTTTCTTCAGTCAAGTTTTTTCTTGGGGTAGAGAGGGGTCCACAGAAATTTTTAATATATTTAATATATATGTTCATTTTTGGCGAAAGAACTTTCTCCAGATGAGGATATTTCCTAAGGAATGGCCATTGACGGCAACGTTTGTTTATTTTGAGTAAGCATTTGTGTTTACAATTCTTTTTATTTATTTGTTGTTTGTCATGTAATATTTTTAGTATTTTCCGGTGATATTAAGTTCTGATTATTTATATTTTGTAATTCATTGGAGTGTGAGTTTGATTAACCAATGAAAAAGTGATATTGAAATTGAATTGGAAGAAAATAAACAAAAAGCTGATAAAAAATATAGTTTCAAACTCACCAAACAGAAAATGGCAAACAAATCCATGCATGTTCACAAAGAAATGGAAACACCTATGCAGAAATCTCATTGTCAGGAGAAAAACTGCTGTCCAAAACGCGAAATTAAAAAGAATTGTTGTTAATAATGCTTCAATCCTTTAAAAAAATTTTTAATTTGAATTGAAAATAAATTTATTTTTGTGAGAGAACTATTGAAAGCAAATGTATCAATAGCTCTATTAAAATTCACTCTATCGACAAGTTCCCTTTCTATGAAGAGGAGTGCCAAGTCTGCTCATTTTTGACCGAAGGTTGTTTTATGAGCTTCATTTTCGAGAAATAGTGCTCACAGTTGGCACCGCTAATAGCTCAGGTAAGGAAAATGCGCATCAAGATCACAATATTAGGGACGAAATTCCCAAGGTGGTATCTCTGTATAAAGTTCAAAAGTTCAAGAGGTTCATTGATTTTGTCTTTTCCTGAAGCTTTCACAAAATACTGTAACCTCTTGAAATGATCTTTTTCTATATCTTCATCAACTTCACCAAGCTGACATAGTTATGATCAAGCATATTTCTCTTATTTCCGGCAAAGAATTTATCTATATCTTCGTCAACTTCACCAAGATGACAATCATAATTTTCATCTAGCAGATTTGACGGTGTTAGAAAAACGTATTTACTTGCAAGAT
This sequence comes from Euprymna scolopes, assembly GCF_053919585.1. Lineage (NCBI taxonomy): Eukaryota > Metazoa > Mollusca > Cephalopoda > Sepiida > Sepiolidae > Euprymna > Euprymna scolopes. The sequence goes on from NC_136527.1 coordinate 145,935,641, forward strand.
TGTGAACTTGTTGAAATCTGCAAGATATTTCTTCAGTCGTCCTGTCTATGACAGCCAGCATTTCCTGTGTAAACTCAGTATTAACCCCCACCGCTGCATCAATCAAGCGTTCACTACTCATTCGTTTCTTTTTTTGCAAATAAAATGCTCCATGCTTATCCCCGTTTCAGAGCAGAGTTTTTTTACTTGTCTATTGCAGTGTTCAGCATATATTCTCTATTCTGAAGAAATCAACCTCTCAATGCCATCAGCCTGACAGAACTTTGTTGCAGATCTAGCCCCTTTTCTTGAAGATACTTCTGGCCATCATTGATTTCTGGGAGAATAGTTTTCCAAAGGATCAGAAATAAAATAAACGATAATACCGAATTGAGAATTAAAGATGCATCTGATCTTGTGGTTGCGTTTTCTCCTTCTGTGAGCTGTTCCAGGGCAATGACGACGTCCAATACTTTTTTACCACATTTACAGCATCTCCTCGATTACTCCATCTTGTTTCCACAATCCACTTGATACTTAGCCCAGTAAACTGAATCAGAGTGTCTCAGCGATGTGATGTAGATGCAGAAAAGAACGAGAATAATCGGTCCAGTATGCCAAAAAATGTAACAGAGTGAACTGCTACACAAGCGGCACGTACACACGCCAGATTTAATGAATGTTTAGTGCGTGGCATAAATAATAGTTTTGGGTTGATTTAAGAGATTCGTTTCTGCACTCCCGATCGGTGGCCTGCCATAATAGCAGCATTGTCAAATGCCTGGCCAATACAGTCATCAATCTGAATCCCATCGTTCTCACAAAATCAGTTTAGACATGTCCTCCGTGCTGTTACCTTTTGTCTCAATGAAGTGGAGAAATGGTTTATTTTCGTCAATTTCTACATAACGCAACGGCAACGCCTCACTCATCTGGTCCTTGTGAGATACATCAGCATTGCTATAAAAAATTATGCAAAATTGTTTGCTTTCCTTGATTTGATCGATGATTTTCTTTCTCACCTGCTATGATAAAATGCTCACAAATTCATTTTGAATTTCCGGTGACAGAAGTAGCAATTTTCTTTCCCAGGTTAACTTTAATTAAATATTAACGGAGCACAGGGTCATACTTAGCCAATATATTTATGAATTAAAAAAAATCCCTTTGTTTTCTTGATCTCTTTCATCATTATGGAGTCACCAATGTGAATCCCATTGTTCTCCAGTTCCACTTTAATTTTCGTCAATTTTTTCATCGCGCAACACCTCACTCATCTGGTCCTTGTGAGATACTTTGAAAATTCACGCAAATATTCTGAAAAGAATTTAAAATTCTATTTTAAAAATAGGCCGGCATTTCTTTGCATAAGCACCTTGTTGTTGTTCCGTACTATTACGAAAAAAGGTGAGATATCCCCCATGAATTCATTTTTCTGTGATACCTAACCCTAAAAGTATACATATATATAGAGAGAGAGATCGTCACTACTCCCTCACTAAAACAAGAAACTTACGAGGAAAGAGCCCTTCATAGGGTAACACTGCGTCACTGCGATCACACTTTTATTTACCTGATAGATAAAAAATAACTATTAAATTAAAATTAATGAACATAAAATTATAGTATTGCTTTATATAAACACTTAATAAATTGACAAAATATTCGCTTGTATTTGCTAAGACACAGTGCTTTACTGTAATGTGGACATGAGGATTATATCGCCTTTTATTAGTCATGTTTTTGAAGCCTCCTTACAAATCAAAAAATTAGTGAAACAACAACAGGGTAATTCCATCTCAAATCATCCAGAAAAAAACATCTTTGACACCCTTACCTCTCAAATTTTTTCCAAACTTTCACCATATGTTGGTATGATAAAAACTAGGGAATCCTAAAAATTTGAGCTACGCGGTTCTGGAAATATCGCAATTTTTATATCACGTCAAGGCGCAAATTTGAAAAATTATGTAATTACGTTTTTTGGCATAAATCAATTTCTAGAACCTTGAAAATAAAAGATAAAATATAGCGAGTGATGCTTCGTCTTTGTAGTATATAACAAGGGAGTGCAGTACTCTTTGTTCCAATGAAAACTTTGTATCTCATCTTACATGAGAAACTGATAGTTTTCAGTGAAATCACCCAATATTATGACCTCATTTTTCCCAAAATTTTCTTTTTTCCCTTCACATAACGTGCTTGGGCTTTGCTGAGGTATAAGTGTCGAGTCATTTCATTAATCTTCTCCACAAGAAGCTCTTTGTAATCCCCATATGGTGTTGTAAGTGTCAACAGGGCAACTCTATCAGTTGTCTGCCATTGGCAGTAGTGGAATTCGGATTCCATATCTAGGTGTGACAGTTCATCGTCTAGGAACTGTTCCAGAGCTGAACTCCCTGGACATGATTCGCAACGATGCATCATACAGATCCTCTTATCTGTGTCACAAACCAGTTTCTCAATCAAGTCTCATTTTTCAGGATTCCATAGTTTTTATGATACTAAACATATGGTGAAAGTTTGGAAAAAAATCTGAGAGGTAAGGGTGTCATGGTCTGGATGATTTGAGATGGAATTACCCAACAGTAATTGCTATGGAGTGATACTAGCTTATTCAATCAGAAATTTGATAGAGTGTATATGCATTGATTTTGTCACACGAGAAATCAATCCAACGTTAGCATTCCAGGCATTATTCCTCGCTCTAGCATTTCAACCTTGTTTTCATTACATTGTGATATATTTAATATTTACTTTATCTCTTGTTTGTTGAATGTTTTGTCATGTGTAAATTATCATTGGTAATCAATCCAAACAAAGATTAGAATTATCTGTTACTTTCTACAACCTTAATTGATTATCTTATTAATCAACAATTGGCTGTTATTGCAAAAATTCACCTTGCTTGTTCTTTTTAAGTTATACTTCAGACAAAAATATTGCACAGTGTTGTATGCAACCAGTTGTAGTAAAGTCGTTTTATATTGTAGTAAGACAGAATATTTATCTGTATTTCTTAGGGAATAGTCTCTCACTGTTCTGCTGATGAGGTTGTATGGCCTGTAATTAACCATGCTTGTGTAACCTACTTCCCAATCAGCAAATTGATGATGAAAACTCTCTCTATGTATATAATAGATTCTATCTACTTGGTATTTGTTAGCGAATAGTATCTCGCTGTAATGGGGATGAGTTTGCGTCGCCTGTAATAAGTCATGTTTGTGTAATGTACTTACCAATCAGGAAATTGATGATATAAAAGTAATAGTTTCTATGGAATGAAGATAGCTTTCCCACTCAGAAATGTGGTAGGTGTTTTATACAGGGCTTCCTGGCGCTGATATTTAAATTTGTTTTTTTTTTATATCGAGATATATTCAATATCTACTTGGTCATTTTTTAATTGTTTTATTTTCTAATCATTTTCATCGAGCTGTGATGATGAGGCATTTAGATTTGTTTTTGTTATATTGAGATATATTCAATATTTACTAGGTCTCTTGTTAAATTGTTTTATTTTCTAATCATTTTCATCTAGCTGTGATGATGAGGTCCTAAGATTTGTTTTTGTTATATTGAGATATATTCAATATTTACCTGGTCTCTTGTTAAATTGTTTTATTTTCTGATAATTTTCATCTAGCTGTGATGATGAGGCATTTAGATTTGTTTTTGTTATATTGAGATATATTCAATATTTACTTGGTCTTTTATTTAATTGTTTTATTTTCCAATCATTTTTGTCTAGCTACGATTATGAGGTAACCTAGCAGATGCCAAGCATTATCTTGTTAAGTTATACACACGAGACATTTTAAATATTCCAACATTTCTAACATAACATAACGCAAATGTTCAAATATATCTGAAACCTATTCATCTCATATATTTATCAGATACTTTTTAAATTTAAAAAAGAAATTTACTTCAATTTACAAAATGATAGTTTTCCCTTCTGGGGCTTACACTTGATTTCATAATGATTTCTTCAGACAATGTTTATTTGATTGTCGTTTACAATTTACAATCATTCTAATATTTTTCTATTAAAAGCATAATAATTTGGACCGAGGAAATCAATCATGCAGTTTTTTTAGGTTTTCTCAATATTACAAGTCTGTCTTAATGTCTATTATGTATCTGCTTGCCTGTATGACTGTCATATAACACTGCCACACTTGCGTTTGATGTTATCGGGGATGGTTCATGTTCATACATATCAAGCTGCATTTCTCAACAGATGAATGTGACAATCATCTGCCAATAGGAATGGGCTGACATTACGATAAAAATAAACACTAGACATTTTCTGTTAGTATAAACGTTGTTGCTTTTATATTTTGTGTCTGTTTTTTAACAGTTTTTTCTTCCAGGGATTGTCTATGTATTCCAATAGGACTGGATATTAGAATAAAAATACTGGTTTTACTTTCTTATATTGTATTATATTCTTCCCTTTTCACTCTATTACGACAATATTAATTAAGAATAGTTTTTAAATGATTTTATACTTTCTTATATTGTATTATATTATTTCTTTTCACTCTATTATGACAATATTAATTAAGAATAGTTTTTAAATGATTTTATATTTTCTTATATTGTATTATATTATTTCTTTTCATTCTATTATGACAATATTAATTAAGAATAGTTTTTAAATGATTTTATACTTTCTTATATTGTATTATATTATTTCTTTTCATTCTATTATGACAATATTAATTAAGAATAGTTTTTAAATGATTTTATACTTTCTTATATTGTATTATATTATTCCCTTTTCTCTCTATTATGACAATATTCATTAAGAATAGTTTTTAAATGATTTTATACTTTCTTATATTGTAGTATATTATTCCTTTTCATTCTATTATGACAATATTCATTAAGAATAGTTTTTAAATGATTTTATACTTTCTTATATTGTATTATATTATTCCTTTTCATTCTATTATGACAATATTCATTAAGAATAGTTTTTAAATGATTTTATACTTTCTTATATTGTATTATATTATTCCTTTTCACTCTATTATGACAATATTAATTAAGAATAGTTTTTAAATGATTTTATACTTTCTTATATTGTATTATATTATTCCTTTTCACTCTATTATGACAATATTCATTAAGAATAGTTTTAAATGATTTTATACTTTCTTATATTGTATTATATTATTTCCTTTCAACTCTATTATGACAATATTAATTAAGAATAGTTTTTAAATGATTTTATACTTTCTTATATTGTATTATATTCTTCCTTTTCATTCTATTATGACAATATTAATTAAGAATAGTTTTTAAATGATTTTATACTTTCTTATATTGTATTATATTATTTCTTTTCACTCTATTATGACAATATTAATTAAGAATAGTTTTTAAATGATTTTATACTTTCTTATATTGTATTATATTCTTCCCTTTTCATTCTATTATGACAATATTAATTAAGAATAGTTTTTAAATGATTTTATACTTTCTTATATTGTATTATATTATTTCTTTTCACTCTATTATGACAATATTAATTAAGAATAGTTTTTAAATGATTTTATACTTTCTTATATTGTATTATATTCTTCCCTTTTCTCTCTATTATGACAATATTCATTAAGAATAGTTTTTAAATGATTTTATAATTTCTTATATTGTATTATATTCTTCCCTTTTCATTCTATTATGACAATATTAATTAAGAATAGTTTTTAAATGATTTTATACTTTCTTATATTGTATTATATTATTTCTTTTCACTCTATTATGACAATATTAATTAAGAATAGTTTTTAAATGATTTTATACTTTCTTATATTGTATTATATTCTTCCTTTTCATTCTATTATGACAATATTAATTAAGAATAGTTTTAAATGATTTTATACTTTCTTATATTGTATTATATTATTCCTTTTCACTCTATTATGACAATATTAATTAAGAATAGTTTTTAAATGATTTTATACTTTCTTATATTGTATTATATTATTTCTTTTCATTCTATTATGACAATATTAATTAAGAATAGTTTTTAAATGATTTTATACTTTCTTATATTGTATTATATTCTTCCTTTTCATTCTATTATGACAATATTAATTAAGAATAGTTTTAAATGATTTTATACTTTCTTATATTGTATTATATTATTCCTTTTCACTCTATTATGACAATATTAATTAAGAATAGTTTTTAAATGATTTTATACTTTCTTATATTGTATTATATTATTTCTTTTCATTCTATTATGACAATATTCATTAAGAATAGTTTTTAAATGATTTTATACTTTCTTATATTGTATTATATTCTTCTTTTCATTCTATTATGACAATATTAATTAAGAATAGTTTTAAATGATTTTATACTTTCTTATATTGTATTATATTCTTCCCTTTTCTCTCTATTATGACAATAATAATTAAGAATAGTTTTTAAATGATTTTATACTTTCTTATATTGTATTATATTATTTCTTTTCATTCTATTATGACAATATTAATTAGGAATAGTTTTAAATGATTTTATACTTTCTTATATTGTATTATATTCTTCCTTTTCACTCTATTATGACAATATTCATTAAGAATAGTTTTTAAAGATTTTATACTTATATTGTATTATATTATTTCTTTTCATTCTATTATGACAATATTAATTAAGAATAGTTTTTAAATGATTTTATACTTTCTTATATTGTATTATATTATTTCTTTTCACTCTATTATGACAATATTAATTAAGAATAGTTTTAAATGATTTTATACTTTCTTATATTGTATTATATTCTTCCTTTTCACTCTATTATAACAATATTAATTAAGAATAGTTTTTAAATGATTTTATACTTTCTTATATTGTATTATATTCTTCCTTTTCATTCTATTATGACAATATTAATTAAGAATAATTTTAAATGATTTTATACTTTCTTATATTGTATTATATTCTTTCTTTTCATTCTATTATGACAATATTAATTAAGAATAGTTTTTAAATGATTTTATACTTTCTTATATTGTATTATATTCTTCCTTTTCATTCTATTATGACAATATTCATTAAGAATAGTTTTTAAATGATTTTATACTTTCTTATATTGTATTATATTCTTCCTTTTCACTCCATTATGACAATATTCATTAAGAATAATTTTAACAATCAGGCTGCTATCTGTATTTGGTTACAGCTCAGTCTACCCTTGATTGCTTCTATTTCTGAAGATTCATTTTTATTTGGCCAGTTACTCCTATCACAACCAATATATTTATAAAAATGTCTAAAGAACGAAAAATTGTAATTTAAAACTACCATTTGACGTTTTTTAGTCATTTTGTGTTATCTTTTCCTGTTTCTTACATATTACATTGTCTGACTTGATGACCCTTTTTTATGCCTAGCTGTATTTCTTTTTCATAGAACAATGTATTTCTTTTTCATAGAACAATGTATTTCTTTGTCATAGAACAATGTATTTCTTTGTCATAGAATAATGTATTTCTTTTTCATAGAACAATGTATTTCTTTGTCATAGAACAATGTATTTCTTTTTCATAGAACAATGTATTTTTTTTTCATAGAACAATGTATTTCTTTTTCATAGAAAAATGTATTTCTTTTTCATAGAACAATGTATTTCTTTTTCATAGAACAATGTATTTCTTTGTCATAGAACAATGCATTTTTTTTCATAGAACAATGTATTTCTTTTTCATAGAACAATGTATTTCTTTGTCATAGAACAATGTATTTCTTTTTCATAGAACAATGTATTTCTTTGTCATAGAACAATGTATTTCTTTGTCATAGAACAATGTATTTCTTTCTCATAGAACAATGTATTTCTTTGTCATAGAACAATGTATTTCTTTTTCATAGAACAATGTATTTCTTTGTCATAGAACAATGTATTTCTTTGTCATAGAACAATGTATTTCTTTGTCATAGAACAATGTATTTCTTTTTCATAGAACAATGTATTTCTTTTTCATAGAACAATGTATTTCTTTTTCATAGAACAATGTATTTTTTGTCATAGAACAATGTATTTCTTTGTCATAGAACAATGTATTTCTTTGTCATAGAACAATGTATTTCTTTGTCATAGAACAATGTATTTCTTTGTCATAGAACAATGTATTTCTTTGTCATAGAACAATGTATTTCTTTTTCATAGAACAATGTATTTCTTTGTCATAGAACAATGTATTTCTTTGTCATAGAACAATGTATTTCTTTTTCATAGAACAATGTATTTCTTTGTCATAGAACAATGTATTTCTTTGTCATAGAACAATGCATTCCTTTTTCATAGAACAATGTATTTCTTTGTCATAGAACAATGTATTTCTTTTTCATAGAACAATATATTTCTTTTTCATAGAACAATGTATTTCTTTGTCATAGAACAATGTATTTTTTTTCATAGAACAATGTATTTCTTTTTCATAGAACAATGTATTTTTTTTCATAGAACAATGTATTTTTTTTCATAGAACAATGTATTTCTTTTTCATAGAACAATGTACTTTTTTTCATAGAACAATGTATTTCTTTGTCATAGAACAATGTATTTCTTTTTCATAGAACAATGTATTTCTTTTTCATAGAACAATGTATTTCTTTTTCATAGAATAATGTATTTCTTTGTCATTTTTCTGTTTGATGTGCTTCATGTTCCCAGATGTCTGCTGATCGTACAAGTGTAATTTCTTCAAAGACATTGACAAGAATGTGGGCTTTTCTGCTCTTTTTTAAATTTTTCTGATTAGGGTGAGTCATCCTACTAAATACCAAAGATTAACCCGCTATTTTATACAGAAAAATCGTTTTCATATTTATCTTTCGCATTCGTTTTCTTTTTTAATGTGGCTTCCCCCAGTATGAGTTCTGATATATTTCACTAAATTTGATTGTTGAGAAAAAGAATATTCACACACTTGACAAGAATATGGCTTTTCCCCAGTATGAATTCTTCCACTAAATGAATGTTCCACTAAATTTGATTTTTGAAAAAAAAAAAAAACAATATCCACACACGCGACAAGAATGTGGCTTCTATCTTTTTTATTTTATTTTACTTTTGTTAATTTGAAGAGATCAAGGAGCTCCTTCCTGGGGCTCTCCCCAGTATGAGTTCTCATATGCTCATTAAATGTGATTTTTGAGAAAACGAATATCCACACACTTCACAAGAATGTGGTTTCTCCCTAGTTTGAGTTCTCATATGGATCACTAAATCTGATTTTGTAAAGCAAGAATATTCAGACTTGACACGAATGTGGCTTTTCCTTTTTTTTTCATTTTTCTTAAACTTTTTCTTCTAGGGGATGGGACATCCAACCAGATGTCTGACATTTACCCCTATTTTAGTGAGTCCAACCAAGAGATCTTTTCAGGATTCTAGCCGTCCCTTTCAGTGCAATCGTTTGTATTTCATTTGCACTTGGTTCACCGGGTATGCTTGCTATGTACTTTTTAAAGTTCTTTTTCATAAGCCCAGTTGCTCCTATGATGACTGGTATAATTGAAACGTCTTTTAATTTCCAATTTCGTTTCATATCATACATAAGTCCTTGATACTTTGTAATCTTTTCCCTCTCAACTCTGTATCATTTGGTACACTGACCTCTATTACGGTCGCTTTTTTGTTTGCTCTGTCCCAAATAACTATATCTGGTTTAACAGCTGCATTTTCAAGATATGTAGCAGTAGGGATTATGTAGTCATAGTGAATAGTGTAGTTGTCATTCCAAACTGTTCGTTCGGGTATATGTTCCCAGGAGTTTTTACTACACTGAATGTTGAGTTTCTTACATATCTTCCAGTGAAGGTATTTGCAAACTCCGTTATGGCGATCTGTATAATAACCATCTCCGAGTAGGACTTTGCAACTAGAAATCAGGTGGCCCACACTCTCAACCTCAGTGCTACAGAACCTGCATTTATTATTGTTGCTTAGACCACACATCACACATCACAAGTATGTTGTTTTCCCCTTTTTATTTTATTTTACTTTTGTTAGTTTGAAGAGATCAAGGAGCTCCTTCCTGGGGCTAACACTTGACTCTATTATAATTTAAATTTATATCCGAGGGCTCTTTTAAGAATAGACACTTTTCCCTTTATGGCTGCTATCTGTATTTCCTTACAGCTTGGATTTCCAGGGATTGCTTCTAAGTATTTTTGAAGGTTCTTTTTTTATTAGGCCATTTGCTCCTGTCACAACTGGTATGATGTTTATTTCTTTCAGAGACCGTGTTGCTTTTAGATCATTTTTAAGGTCCTGATATTTTGTTATCTTTTCCCGTTCTGCTCTATTAAGACCAAAGTTGTTTGGAACTGTGACGTCGATAATGAGTTCAGTTCTTTCAGGCTTGTTCCATATTACTATATCTGGCTTGATGGCCTTGTCTTTTATGTATCTGCCTGCCTGTATGTCTTTGTCGTAGAACACTGTCACTTTTCCATTTGATGTTATCGGTGGTGGTTCATGTTCCCAGATGTTCGACGACCTATCTAGTTGCATCTCTCCACAGATCTTCCAATGTAAGTATCTATATACTTTGTTATGGCGAGCAGTGTAATGGCCATCGGCTAGAAGGATCTTGCATCCAGACATTAGGTGGCTTGGGCTTTCAACAGCTGAAAGCCCAAGTGTGAGTTCTGATATGTCTCACTAAATCTGATTTTGAAGTGGAAGAATATTTACAAACTTGACAAGAATGTGGTTTTTCTCCAGTATGTCTTCTGATATGTTCCACTAATGTTGATTTATGAGAAAAAGAATATCCACAAACTTCACAAGAATGTGACTTTTCCCTTTTTTTTTCATTTTTCTTAAACTTTTTCTTCTATGGGGTGGGACATCCAACCAGATGTCTAACATGTACCCCTATTTTAGTGAGTCCAACCAAGAGATCTTTTCAGGATTCTAGCCGTCCCTTTCAGTGCAATCGTTTGTATTTCACTTGCACTTATTTGGAACAATTCAACATGTTACTATACATGCATCAGTAAAAATAAACATAACATTCACGCATGATGCAAATTTTGCTAAAAAACATATACAACCTCTTTGAAGTCTTCAGAATTGCTCAATGTTATTAAAACTAAATACTGTAACCCTTATAACTTTATGAACGAAAGGTTTGAGAATTATTGGTGTTCAAACATGCATCGCTAAATCTTTCCTAACATACCCGGAACTAACATATCTCGAAAAAGTCTCTGCAAAATTTAAATGTGATTTACTCATTCAACATAGTCAAAAATTTCTAAAAGTCGTCATTTTGAAATAAATTGTGGAGGTGGATACCTAATGTAAAAATTTATCTTTTCTTTTTTAGTTTTTTTTCTTTCATTAATTTACCAAATATATCTTTCGTTTTTATTGTGTATAGAAAATTATTTTTGTATTTTTGCATATTTTTCATATTGTAATCCAGCATCGTTTAACGCCTAACAAATAAAGATAATCTTGTTTTTTGGTATTTTATGTTTATAACGTATTTTCTAATGTAATGCAATCCCCCATTGAGGAGCGTTAGAACTATGCTGAGATCGCTTATCATTCCCGGGTGACGCCAGATAACCCAAGGATTTAAGATAGAGACGATAAATATATATTTTATTCCATGTCAAAATAGATATTGTTTGAAACCAGAGAAATATATTTTTACAGCTAAAAGTTGATGAGAGGAAATTTCACTTATAACATTGTTTGGCCTTAAATGAACTCAAGGTGAGAATGAGCAATTCAGATTTCAGGTGTGGGAATTGTTCCCACTCAGAGACCAGGGGCCTCCGATTTCGTAGCGAGATTTTATTGGCTGGGGAGAATTTCCACCCCATCCACATACCTTACTATATATACGACTGTCGTGCGGAAATTAGTAGAGTTGGCAGTTGAGTTGAAGCAGATTGCTTGTTGAATTCGGGAAGAACAGATCGTAGAGAACCGCCGTTCCCTGGAGAGGTGACTCCTCCACTTTCCTCATCCAACCGTCTGTCGCTGTCTGGGAAGAGATTTGAGACTGTGAAAAAAACTTACAAAAACTGAATGAGATTTATAAAAACATTTGTACATAATTCTGCAAAATTAAGCTTCTGTAGATAGACTACATGAGTTTGTCTTTCTTCCTGCCTGCTGCTTCAATATTCGCTTTCAGCATACCAGATTTCATGTAACAACCTCAGAGAAGACTAGACTAAACGAGCCGAGATTTCTAGATAAAAAGGAGTCCTTAACCACCTTCTCGCATAAGGGGTTACACTAAGGACTAAACCTTGTTTAGTATAAACATCCCGACCTTCCTGTGATAAGAAAGGCTTTCGGAATAAACACCCTCAACTTTCACATGTTAAGAACGGCTTTAGAGATTGCAGGTGCTTTGTTCTGAAAGGCGTTCTTAACATGGGAGGTTGGTTGGGTGTATACTACGCTGGGTTAGGTCGTAAAAATACCATCTTTCTTTATTTTTTTCTTCTTCAAATTTTTTGCTGTCTTGAAATTTAAGTACCGGTAACTTTAAAATAAGGGACACTTATTTGGAACAATTCAACATGTTACCATACATGCATCAGTAAAAATAAACATAACTTATTATGTCGACACTATTTTTAGAACTGATTCAACACTTTTAAATAAGTAATAAAATAGTAAAAATAATATGCAGGTCGTTTCAACTTACATTTTAGTTACTACGGCAACACTTTCTTGTTATACATTTTGTTTAGACTTTTATTTGTATGGAGTATTTTATTATTTAGAACTACTTTTCGGAAACATATGCATTCACCATAACGAGGAGAAAAACAATGGCCAATTTGAAATATACTTCCATCGGTAGAAGGCAGTTTTGTACCTCTGTTTTTGTGCAATTTAAAGAGTTATTAAATTCATTCTATATCATCAGCGAGTACCTGCAGGTTATCGCCCCAAACCAAAACTAATCGCCAGTAACCAACAGTGCAGATAATAAAAAACAGTGGCTTCCAATAGGTGCCACTTGGAAACAGTGTCCGACATCTAATTAAACACATTAACTGGTACTTCTGCGGTTTAAATCCTTGTAAGGCCACCATTCACCCATGTACAGAGTATTATTGTCACATTTGAGTTCGTGAATCTGCTACTAGTCTCTCACTCTTGAACAAGGTTCAAAAAGGAGTCAGCAACGTGATAAGTCCTGAATTTCAACCTCTGTCCCATGGACGAAATGTTATATTCCTCTACCTGTTTTATAAGTATTTTACTGGTAGATGCTCCAAGGAAGTACAAGTCTTTGTAGCTCCTCGACGTAAATACTCCCGACAAACCCGACAAGCAGCAACGTCCTCCTACTCTTACACAGTAGAAATCCCTAGACGTAAGAAAGCTTTCTATTCTAATAGTTTCTTTTCCAGAATTTCTAGACTTTGGAATTCACTTCCGGGATGCTGTTTCCCCAACTGCATTGAAATGCAAAAGTTTAAGTGTAATGTGAACAGACATTTTGCTGCTTACATAGTGTTGTGTATAGCTAAACCCCCACCACTGCTCTCAGTTGCCTTCTCCTCTTTCTATAGAACTCTCCCAAAAAGGAGGAGAAATACTTCTTTTAGCATGGCCGCTCAATAAAGCTGCTATTATATTTTAACTTCGGTGTCGTCTTCACTCTGATACTAACCCGTGAATGTAACATTGAGGCAGGGTGTTTATGGAATTAATAACATCCACGGAGACCGAAAAATCATCAAAGAACGTGTAAGCAGTATTACTTTTGGTTTTAACTCCTGCTATGTTTTCTTTTTATCGGTCGGTCCCTCCAATTAATGGATTCATTTTGCCACGTGTTCTCTGCTAATCTCTGTAATCTGTTATTATGATCGTTATTATTGATATCGAGTTGCTGTCGGAGGTGATTCCTGCCAAAACTTTCTTTTTTTCTGCCTTTTTGCATTGATTAACTTTAAAAACAAAACACTTCTGCCTCACAGCGATATCCGCCGAAGAGAATATGACTTCTGCAACTAATACCGTTTCATTGACAAACAATATGCCCGGCTTACACATAAGGCCACCAGAACGATTGATATTTATTGGGAATAAGGCAGACTCCTGGAAAATATTTCATAAACGATGGTCCAACTACTCGTTATTGACTGCTCTGGACCATAAACCACGAGAAATTCAGGTTGCCCTTCTAAAGAACTGCTTGGGCGATGATGCCATGAAAATATACCAGGGCATACAGTTTGACACCCCGGAGAGGACATACTACAAGCACTGGAGGAGTATTCCGTCGAAATTCTCAACGAAACCTCTGAGAGATTTGCATTCCGTCAGAGGAAACAGGGTGAGGGAGAGGCTTTCGACAAGTTCTACAACGATGTAAGAGCAACTTTGTAGCTCCTCGACGTAAATACTCCCGACAAACCCGACAAGCAGCAAAGTCTCACCCCTAGATGTAAAAAAGCTTTCTATTCTAATAGTTTCTTTTCCAGAATTTCTAGACTTTGGAATTCCCTTCCGGGATACTGCTTCCCCAACTGCATTGAAATGCAAAAGTTCAAGTGTCATGTGAACAGACATCTTGCTGCTCAGTTCCCTACGTAGTATCCCTGCAACTTATGCCCCTGATTGTAGCCCCTTACATCAAAGTTGCACCGTGTCTTGTTTGGGGTAAAAATGTAATACAAAATCTGCACAATTTTCTTTAAAATGACGACTTTTCTAGGTTTTCGACTATGCTAAGAAAATTTAAATTAAATTTTGCAAAAACAATTGATTCTCGAGATATAAAGTCCTGTATTATGCACTGTAGTTCACTGGCGTCCATGTTCGTACATGCGCACGATAAACAAATCTTATTTTGTTTAACCGACACTGCCACCCAGCAGAAACAAATCCACTTTTTTTACACAACCAAAAAATTAGTACTGTGCATACATGTAAAACAAAACAATTACGACTTTTCACTTCCTTGCGTAATTACATGTTAAGAAAGGCTTTCGGAATAAACACTTCAAACCTCCCCATAATAAGAACGGCTTTCAGAATAAACATCCCCAACTTCTCTATGTTAATAACAGCTTTCGGAATAGACATTTCTAACCCCCCCATGTAAAGAACGGATTTTTGAATAGATGTGTCCCCCCCATGTTAAGAATGGTTTTCTGAATAAACAACCCCAACCTCCGCATGTTAAAAATGTTTTCCGAAATAAACATCTTATTTAGGAGAGGCAAAAATATTTGCCCCAAATTTAACTGCGTTTTGTTGTCAGTAACCCACTCGCAAATACAATTTTAAAAAATCGGGGTAGGGGCTGTGTCAGTCACAGAAAAGTGGATTTGTTTATCACGCATGCATACAAACGTGACGATTAGTGAATTACAGTGCATAATATATTTATATCTCGAAAAAGTCTTGTCTCTGCAAAATGTAAATGTGATTTACTTATTAAACATAGTCGAAAATTTCTAAAAGTCGTCATTTTGAAATAAATTGTGGAGGTGGATACCTAATGTAAAAATTTATCTTTTCTTTTTTAGGTTTTTTTCTTTCATTAATTTACCAAATATATCTTTCGTTTTTATTGTGTATAGAAAATTATTTTTGTATTTTTGCATATATACATAGCATAGCATATATCTCAGTGCCACTCTTCAGAAATGCATCGTTATATAGAAAATCATTTTTGTATTTTTGCATATTGTAATCCAGCATCGTTTAACGCCTAACAAATAAAGATAATCTTGTTTTTTGGTATTTTATGTTTATAACGTATTTTCTAATGTAATGCAATCCCCCATTGAGGAGCGTTAGAACTATGCTGAGATCGCTTATCATTCCCGGGTGACGCCAGATAACCCAAGGATTTAAGATAGAGAAAATAAATATATATATATTTTATTCCATGTCAAAATAGATATTGTTTGAAACCAGAGAAATATATTTTTACGGCTAAAAGTTGATGACAGGAAATTTCACTTATAACATTGTATAACATTGTTTGGCCTTAAATGAACTCAAGGTCGGATGTCAGAATTGACATCTGGCCTTGGAAATCGTGAGAATGAGCAATTCAGATTTCAGGTGTGGGAATTGTTCCCACTCAGAAACCAGGGACCTCCGATTTCGTAGCGAGATCTCATTGGCTGGGGAGAATTTCCACCCCATCCATATACCTTACTATATATACGACTGTCGTGCGAAAATTAGTAGAGTTGGGAGTTGAGTTGAAGCAGATTGCTTGTTGAATTCGGGAAGAACAGATCGTAGAGAACCGCCGTTCCCTGTAGAGGTGACCCCTCCACCTTCCTAATCCAACCGGCTGAGATTTGAGACTGCAAAAAAAACTTACAAAAACTGAATGAGATTTATAAAAACATTTGTACATAATTCTGCAAAATTAAGCTTCTGTAGATAGACTACATGAGTTTGTCTTCTTCCTGCCTGCTGCTTCGATATTCGCTTTCAGCATACCAGATTTCATGTAACAACCTCAGAGAAGACTAGACTAAACGAGCCGAGATTTCTAGATAAAAAGGAGTCCTTAACCACCTTCTTGCATGAGGGGTTACACTAAGAACTAAACCTTGTTTAGTATAAACATCCCGACCTCCCTGTGATAAGAACGGCTTTCGGAATAAACACCCTCAACCTTCACATGTTAAGAACGGCTTTAGAGATTGCAGGTGTTTTATTCTGAAAGCCGTTCTTAACATGGGAGGTTGGTTGGGTGTATACTATGCTGGGTTAGGCTGTAAAAATACTCTCTTTTTTCTTCCAATTTTTGGCTGTCTTGAAATTTAAGTACTGGTAACTTTAAAATAAGGGACACTTATTTGGAACAATTCAACATGTTACCATAATTGCAGCAGTAAAAATAAACATAACATTCACACATGATGCAAATTTTGCTAAAAAAACATATACAACCTCTTTGAAGTCTTCAAAATTGCTCAATGTTATTAAAATTAAATACTGTAACCCTTAAAATTTTATGAACGAATGGTTTGAGAATTATTGGCATTCAAACGTGCATCGCTAAATGTTTCCTTTCACGTACAGTACTAACATAAAATTTAATCAAACACATATTGCTCTGTCCTTGCTCGGACGGAATACTCTGAAAATATAAACATGGCATTAGTTTTGAAATGCAAATATGCAAAAAATACGGAAAGCATCTACATCCCACCCAATAACGGCCCTAAAAATTCTTTTACGTTTACCAATATTCGATGTTCGATTTTGGAGCGATTATCAAAACTACAATTATGCTATATTTGTTTGTTTGTTTTTTTGCATTTTTTATTCCTTGTGAAAATTAAAGTTATTTTTATATTCTTGACCGACTACATAGGCATCATAGATGTGACTTATTATGTCGACACTATATTTGTAGAACTGATTGAACACTTTTAAATAAGTTAAAACCCAAAAATAATATGCAGGTCGTTTCAACTTACATTTTATTTACTACGGCAACACTTACTTGTTATACATTTTTTTTAGACTTTTATTTGTTTGGAGTATTTTATTATTTAGGACTACTTTTCGGAAACATATGCGTTCGCCATAACGAGGAGAAACACAATGGCCAATTTGAAATATACTTCCATCGGTAGAAGGCAGTTATGTACCCCTGTTTTTGTTTAATTTAAAGAGTTATTAAATCCATTCTATACGATCAGCAAGTACCTGCAGGTTATCGCCCCAAACCAAAACTTACCAACAAAACAAACGTGTTTGTACCTTGTGTAACCAAAACTAATCGTCAGTAACCAACAGTGCAGATAATCAAAAACAGTTGCTTCCAATAGGTGCCACTTGGAAATAGTGTCCGACAGTGAGTGCCAGATTATTTAATTAGGGCCATGGCCATAGCGACCACTATTTTCCCGGGCAGTGGTCATAACAACAACCGTAGTTGAATTTGCTTCCGAGGGTAGTCCTTTAACGATTCTGTTCCGGATCTGTCATGCTTCCACCGGCAATGCTGGTTAACGGGTACTGCTAGTATTTTATATTGGCGTTCTTTTATGTTTCATTATGTATGTATGTATGTATGTATGTATGTATGTGTATGTATGTATGTATGTATGTATGTATGCGTATGACTATGTATACGTCTCATTATATACATGTATGTATATATGTGGATAATTATATATACGTATAATAATCTTGATTCGTCCATTCGCATAACATGCAGTGTTTCAACTCGCTGGTCGTTCCTTTTATATCTTCTTGTATGCACCTTGAATAAACTAATTTGTGAAAACTAATTTTTATAGAATTCATGTAACTCTCATGCGATCATCAAATACAAAAGCGACATCGCAATTTTAGCTTTTTTTCATTAAGCAAAGAGACACGACACCCACGCTAATCAGGTAAACTATGATTTTCCCTGCACTTAAATTACGGCCAAAATAAACATTAAAAGGAACAAGTTGTGCAACAAAAGCATAATGGGAATATTCCAATACGACTAAAGGGGATATTCATGCAACACAAAAAAATAGCTCCAAATAAATAAACCCAAACAAATAGCCCCAAACAAATATCCAATAGCAAATAGCCCCAAACAAATGACCCCAAACAAATAGCCTCAAGCAAATAGGCCCAAACAAATATCTAATAGCAAATAGCCCCCAAAAAATGACCCCGAACAAATGACCCCAAACAAATGACCCCAAACAAATAGCCTCAAGCAAATAGGCCCAAACAAATATCCAATAGCAAATAGCCCCAAACAAATGAGCCCAAACAAATGAGCCCAAACAAATGAGCCCAAACAAATAGACCCAAACAAATATCCAATAGCAAATAGCCCCAAACAAATGAGCCCAAACAAATAGACCCAAACAAATATCCAATAGCAAATAGCCCCAAACAAATGACCCCAAACAAATTACCCCAAAACAAATAGTCCCAAGCAAATAGGCCCAAACAAATAAACCCCCAAAATAACCCAAAACAAATAGCCCACAGCAAATAGCCCCAAACAAATATCCCCAAACAAATAGGCCACAAAATATTCGTTACAAAGGCATACCAAATTGCTAACATATTAAACAAACGAGCAGCATTGAACAGGTGAAATGAATAAGGAAAATTATCTCAAAATCAACACAAAAAAATTCTCGAGCAACACTTCCCCTCACTAGAAGGATTAAAGCCTCAACATTAGACGAGAACATTATTAGAAATATATGTTTATATCTTTCTCTCTCTCTCACACACTATCTCTCTCCCTCTCCATGCGTTTATATGTGTGTCTATGCATGTTTTTATTACATTAAAGAAAAAGAAAAAAATGCTTCAAACACGATGCTCGAAAAATAAATTAAAAACAAAAAAAAAACAGAATACTTAACATTTTTAATCTGATCTTTTTTTTCAGATTTGAAAAATATAGGACTTTTATTAATTGTTTTTCACTTTGCAAATGTTAGAACGTTGTGAAATATTACTGACTCTTTCAGTTAAGATTTGAAAAAATAGAAGTCTGTTTCAACATTTTATTTCATAAACATTTGATTCTAGCTTTTCTCGATGGGACAGAGGCTGAAGCTTAGATGCCAGTTCAGAGCCTATCATATTGGCAACTCTCTTTTGAACCTTGTCTAGGAACGAGAGACTAGTAGCAGATGCACCAGCCAAAATGTGACAGCAATACTCCATACATGGGCGAATGGTGGCCTTATAGAGGTACAACACTTCCCCTCACTAGAAGGATTAAAGCCTCAACATTAGACGAGAACATTATGTCGGTAGTAAAACCACCAAAACGGATCTCTCTCTCTCTCTCACACACACTCTTTCTCTCTCCATATATATATGCGTGTATATGTGTGTCTATGCATGTTTTTATTACATTAAAAAAAAAAGAAAAATGCTTCAAACACGAAGCTCGAAAAATAAATTCAGAAGAGAAAAAAAGATATTTCAAACACGATGCTCGAAAAATAAATTAAACCCCCCCCCCCAAAAAAAAACAGAAAACCTAACATTTTTAATCTGATCTTTATTTCAGGTGTGAAAAAATATAGGACTTTTGTTAATTGTTTTTGACTTTGCAAATGTTAGAACTTTGTGAACTATTACTGACTCTTTCAGTTAAGATTTGAAAAATAGAAGTCTGTTTCAACACTTTATTTCATAAACAGTTGATTCTAGTTTGATATATGTCCTTTTCCCGGTTAGGTAACAATTAACGCTGAAACATAAGACTTTTTGATTTGATAGTTTTCTTTTCAGTATAAACAGATGTTTTTTATTCTTTTTATTCTATTTAAAAAAAAAAGAAAAAATGTTATTGGCAAAAATTTGGATTAAATAATATGAAACATCAATGTTTTTAGATTTTGTGGTTGAAATGTTTCAATTCGCATTTAGCTATCAATCATTTAAAAAAACAACTCTCTCTCTCTCTCTCTCCCATTCCTTTACGATTTTAAAGTTTTGAGGACGAGAGAGACTTTTAAAATTGTTGAAGATTTTTTTATGGACTTCTGAAATTTATGAATACTCATAAATTTCAGATTGCATAGGGAGGGGTGTGTCACTTTATCTCAATGCCAGGGTTGTTAACACACTCTTCAGTATGACCGGGTGGTGATTTGGCCATAAGCGCAGAGATACACAGTAATGCTACTCCAGAATTCCCTTTCCTTTATCGAGCTCTTTTTCATCCAGACGGCATGGCTTAAGCACGCATATTTTGTATCTCTCCATAAACGAGAGGGATCCCATCCCCCTCTCATCATTAGTTAGGTTAGTTAGTTTAATTTTGAAGATTATTAAGTGTAAATTGTCTTTGTGTATATATTGTATACCTTTTTGTAGAATAGTTCATTGTATTTCTCCAATATTACGATTGTGTCGTGTTGTGTGTTTTCTTGTGTCTGCCATAAATGTCTCCATTAAACAAGGAATTGGTCGAGAGGACGAAGAAAGGAGATTTCAACCAGAATTCCCCCAGGGTGAAGAGGTCATCTGGAGAGAATGGGGAAGCCACACACCCACATCCAACATCTCAGGTATGATTTTCTTCTCGATACTTTATATAAATCAACACATCGTAGTATCCACGTGTCAGCCATACTATCATATGAATTTTGATAATCAATCCAAGACATGCTCAATCTTTTGTTACAGTCTTTGAGGTCTATTTAATCATCAACTGGTTCTTGCTGCCTAAGCACATCATCTTAAATCCTTCTTATTCTTTTTTCCAAGTATAGCACAGAAGAGACGTGTCCATAGATGTTATCTGCAACTAGGCCACTAAATAGAATGCAGGTTGTAGACAGCAAATTGGTCTACATTTATTACAGTGCTGTGTCTCTTTCGATTGAAATATGGGAATGTTATCACCTTTTAATATGTTTCCATGTGTCTCTTCCACCCCTCAATAGTCTGATGAAGCAGTTAACATATGAGCCAAAAATTGAATAATTGTCTATCCTCATCTTTTTCTCATTCTGGAATCGACCCAACTTTCATTTAATCATTTCAGACGTTATCTTTTGCTCTGGCATTTCTTACTTTCGTTTCTTTGAGGTATATCCAGGCATGGGTTAAGCACGCATATTTCTATCTCTCCATAAACGAGAGAGATCCCATCCACCTCTCATCATTAGTTAGGTTAGTTAGTTTAATTTTGAAGATTATTAAGTGTAAATTGTCTTAACAATGCATAATGAATAAAAATGCACAAGACAAAATAACATTATAGATGGATCGGCAGACGGTACGTCTCGTAGGGAAAGATCGTCTCCCGGTTACAAAAAGAACAGATTTCAAGACTGTCGCGCCCTCTAGTGGTAGTTCATTGAAGTGCAAGGGATATAATCCGTAGTTCATTGAAGTGCAAGGGAGATAATCCTGTCCAATATATTACAGTGTATATATTGTATACATTTTTGTAGAATAAATAGTTAATTGTATTTCTCCAATATTACGATTGTATCGTGTTGTGTGTTTTCTTGTGTCTGCCATAAATGTCTCCATTAAACAAGGAATTGGTCGAGAGGATGAAGAAAGGAGATTTCAACCAGAATTCCCCACAGGGTGAAGAGGTCATCTTGAGAGAATGGGGAAGCCACACACCCACATCCAACGTCTCAGGTATGATTTTCTTCTCAATACACAAACCCTAATGACTGACCCATCTTCACGGGACCATTTCTAAGAAATTTAGTGTAACACGTAACGCCGGTTGCACGCCAGTGACCAGCTGATAGTGTTATAATTGTTGCCTTTAGACGAAAGATTGACTCTTAAAAATAGTCCACGACATAACCAAATATAATAGCCACTGACATCTCGACCCGTTTTTGTTGATGTTTCCATGTGCTTATCTGTGGATATCGTTTATTACCCCGGGGAGCTGGTTGCATTCTCAGAACGTTTCTCAACGAAAGAACTCTCCCCACGAAAGCGATAATACCATATTGGTGCAGTGAATCCAGTATTGTTCTTCACATTTGTAAAACAGTTTTATCACAAATGTTTGACCAGTTTTGTGATGCTTCTACTTTTTTTACCTCTTGATTTTCATCTACCATCTCAAGCTCATGAGGTATTAACCTATGACAACAATTCGGTATTGGTCGTCAAACTCTGAGAGACTCATACCGTCTGCTGTATGGATACAGCCTCGATAGACATTGGTTTCTGTAGATTACTCTGTGAGTTCCAATATATGTCAGCATTTTTCTTGTTTTAGTGTCTAAGCTTTTGTGGCCAATGAACAATGCCAAAGCTTATGTTATTACTGGCATGGCAAGCTGTTTAATGGCAATTGCATTGTTTTTATTTGTAAGCTGTTTTGCAAATATTTCATACATGGCGAATATATTCTCTGCCATTTTCTCATTTTGCAAATATTTCATACATGGCGTATATATTCTCTGCCATTTTCTCATTTTGCAAATATTTCATACATGGCGTATATATTCTCTGCCATTTTCTCATTTTGCAAATATTTCATACATGGCGTATATATTCTCTGCCATTTCTCATTTTGCAAATATTTCATACATGGCGTATATATTCTCTGCCATTTCTCATTTTGCAAATATTTCATACATGGCTATATATTCTCTGCCATTTTCTCATTTTGCAAATATTTTATACATGGCGTATATATTCTCTGCCATTTTCTCATTTTGCAAATATTTCATACATGGCTATATATTCTCTGCCATTTTCTCATTTTGCAAATATTTCATACATGGCTTATATATTCTCTGCCATTTTCTCATTTTGCAAATATTTCATACATCGCGTATATATTCTCTGCCATTTTCTCATTTTGCAAATATGTTGGAGTCATTTTATCCTTATGTATGTGTACTCTTCCTGTTTTTCCAGTCGTCAAGCTGTATGCTTTCTCGTTTGGATTCTCCCCAGTTCTTATGTAGCACTTGTCATATTTTTCCCGAAAAAATTATCGTTAGAAAATGTAAGTACAATCTGTATGTACACACAGCTTAAGTTCATTCACAAAAAGCATGGCGTTGATATTTTGTGTGGGTCTTCTTGGCGGCTCTGGCTTAGATTGCAGGAACACAAACTTTCATAAAGCTGTTTACTTAGCAGATCTTTTTTTTTATTATTCTTCGTCTATGGCTCTTCACGTCAGCGATTATTATTCTTCTATTACTTGTGCATAATGTCAAGGTCGTTTGCTACATCTTTATATGTTCAGTCATGGTTTTCTTTTATTATGGGATGGATTTTATATAAATCAACACATCGTAGTATCCACATGTCAGCCATACTATCATATGAATTTTGATAATCAATCCAAGACATGCTCAATCTTTTGTTACAGTCTTTGAGGTCTATTTAATCATCAACTGGTTCTTGCTGCCTAAGCACATCATCTTAAATCCTTCTTATTCTTTTTTCCAAGTATAGCACAGAAGAGACGTGTCCATAGATGTTATCTGCAACTAGGTCAGTAAAAAGAATGCAGGTTGTAGACAGCAAATTGGTCTACATTTATTACAGTGCTGTGTCTCTTTCGATTGAAATATGGAAATGTTATCACCTTTTTATATGCTTCCATGTGTCTCCTCCACCCCTCAACAGTCTGGTGAAGCAGTTAACATATGAGCCAAAAATTGAATAATTGTCTATCCTCATCTTTTTCTCATTCTGGAATCGATCCAACTTTCATTTAATCATTCCAGACGTTATCTTTTGCTCTGGCATTTCTTACTTTCATTTCTTTGAGGTATATCCAGGACCCACTTGGCCCCTTGGTTGCAATGCCCCTCATTCTCACTCAGAGGCTCCAGAAATCTCCCAGCTATTATGTCTGTGGTGGCGTTTCCAAAGTGATTGTTTCCTGTATCAAATGTCTACAGAATAACGTTGTATTCTTTAATGAAAGTTTCTTATCGGATTTTGATTTTTTGATTTTCATGTTTTGCTGCTAAATTTCCAATCTCCGTTATATTTGCATGTTGCTTAAAACTGATCCTGTTGACGATATTTTTCTATACTGACACACTGTGGCGTGACCGCCTCAGGGAGCGATACAGCTCCCAATTGGGGGAGATTGGGATCCCTTAAACACTGAGTAAGGCCGGGTAATTATGCTGGTATTGTCTGGTAAGCATTATTAAGAACCTGGGCAGCGACGGTTACCCTAGCTGAAAGGATGACTTTATTGTGTTTTTGTAAAAATATGATTTCATTGTTTGAGAAAAATGACAAGAGATGTCATTTGGAAGCCAAGAACGAAATATAATATCGTTCTTGGCTTGGCAAAACCCAGCTCAATGATGTCTGTTTTTTAGTGTAAGGTCAGAGGGGGTCAACGGTAACCCCTGGGAGTGTGGGAATGAGATTGAGCTGTAAATCCAGGTTTTCCGACCATGCAAGGAATCGGGACTTTCCCGGAATAACGTGTTGATCGATGATTGGTCTAACAGTTTACCCCAACTAACCGTTTTTCTCAATATATAAGCAAACGCCCGGACCAGAGAGATATCAGATTGGAGCCGAATAATGAGACAAGAACACAAACCCAAGAGAGAAGCCACACCCTTTTCTGTCCACCGTAGAGAATGAGGAATAAGATTCCGGACTGTTTTCTGGTGTAATCGAACTGAACATATTTATACATATTTATTGTACCTGTAAATTGTGTGGATTACCTCTTAGTAGACTAGAAACTAACTGCGTTTTTATTTTTTTGGCTAAAGCATGAAAATCTAATTAATTTTTAGCAGACGCCAGCCTCAGAAATCACAAACGAGACCTGCAACGTGGAAAAATCTTGTACAGAGCTTCCGGGAGAAGGACGATCATGATCATTGCAGTTTAGACAGGGTCAAGGGTTACATTTGGTGACCTGCGACTTCAAGACATTTTACAAACAGAGTAAAGGCTGCAAAGCATTGTTTGATCGGAGACAACTTCTTTCTATACAGGTTCAATATCTTTTAAAGTTTCTGGTTCAATGTATTGTAAAGTTTTTTGCTGTAAACACACATTAACTTTTAAATTGAAGAAGTGTCTTTCAGAAAATGTAGAGTCATGTAGCATATATAATCCGGTTTAGCTTCGTGATAGATATGTTGCAAATAAACACGTCTTGTAAGGGTGATATTGGTGTTTACATTATTGCCTTGATAGCTTTTGATGTTTTAATTTTTGACAGTTGAGGTATTTCCTCCATCTTCATCAACTCTACTTCCTCAATTGCGAGGCAAAGTTCTTCCTCGATGGCCAAATTTTCATAATCTGCTCCTGCACTTCTGAAGTTAATGTCAGTTGTTAAATTATTGATATTAGTGTGGAAGAACTAACGTTTATTGTTGGACTATTCACTGTTTCTGAATATAGTTGATTGCGGTGGGAGGCCTAACACGACTTTTTTGACAGATATCCTAATAGTGAAGTCGTTTGTGTGATTTCTTATAAGTTTAACTAAATTTGATTTTGGCTATCCTCATATTCGCTACTGAGTACCTGCATGGTTAACGGGAGAAGATTATCACTAAAGTTGATCATGTAACAAGATTATCAATACAGTTGATCATGTAACAAGATTATCACTAAAGTTGATTATGGAACAAGATTATCAATACAGTTGATCATGGAACAAGATTATCACTAAAGTTGATCATGTAACAAGATTATCAATACAGTTGATCATGGAACAAGATTATCACTAAAGTTGATCATGAAAAAAGATTATCAATAAAGTTGATCATGGAACAAGATTATCACTAAAGTTGATTATGGAACAAGATTATCAATAAAGTTGATCATGGAAAAATATTATCACTAAATTTGATCATGTAACAAGATTATCAATACAGTTGATCATGGAAAAAGATTATCAATACAGTTGATCATGGAAAAAGATTTTCACTATAGTTGATCATGGAACAAGATTATTAATACAGTTGATCATGGAACAAGATTTTCACTATAGTTGATCATGGAAAAAGATTATCAATAAAGTTTATCATGGAAAAAGATTATCAATAAAAGTTGATCATGGTAAAAGATTATCAATAAAGTTGATCATGGAAAAAGATTATCAATAAAGTTGCTCATGGAACAAGATTATCAATAACGTTGATAATGGAAAAAGATTATCAATAAAGTTGATCATGGAAAAAGATTATCACTAAATTTGACCAGGGAACAAGATTATCAATAAAAGTTGATCATGGAAAAAGATTATCAATAAAGTTGATCATGGAACAAGATTATCAATAAAGTTGATCATGGAAAAAGATTATCAATAAAGTTGATCATGGAAAAAGATTATCAATAAAGTTGATCATGGAACAAGATTATCAATAAAAGTTGATCATGGAAAAAGATTATCACTAAAGTTGATCATGGAAAAAGATTATCAATAAAGTTGATCATGGAAAAAGATTATCAATAAAGTTGATCATGGAAAAAGATTATCAATAAAGTTGATCATGGAAAAAGATTATCAATGAAGTTGATCATGGAAAAAGATTATCACTAAAGTTGATCATGGAAAAAGATTATCAATAAAGTTGATCATGGAAAAAGATTATCAATAAAGTTGATCATGGAAAAAGATTATCAATGAAGTTGATCATGGAAAAAGATTATCACTAAAGTTGATCATGGAAAAAGATTATCAATAAAGTTTATCATGTAACAAAATTATCAATACAGTTGATTATCACTAAAGTTGATCATGAAAAAAGATTATCAATAAAGTTGATCATGGAACAAGATTATCACTAAAGTTGATTATGGAACAAGATTATCAATAAAGTTGATCATGGAAAAATATTATCACTAAATTTGATCATGTAACAAGATTATCAATACAGTTGATCATGGAAAAAGATTATCAATACAGTTGATCATGGAAAAAGATTTTCACTATAGTTGATCATGGAACAAGATTATTAATACAGTTGATCATGGAACAAGATTTTCACTATAGTTGATCATGGAAAAAGATTATCAATAAAGTTTATCATGGAAAAAGATTATCAATAAAAGTTGATCATGGTAAAAGATTATCAATAAAGTTGATCATGGAAAAAGATTATCAATAAAGTTGCTCATGGAACAAGATTATCAATAACGTTGATAATGGAAAAAGATTATCAATAAAGTTGATCATGGAAAAAGATTATCACTAAATTTGACCAGGGAACAAGATTATCAATAAAAGTTGATCATGGAAAAAGATTATCAATAAAGTTGATCATGGAACAAGATTATCAATAAAGTTGATCATGGAAAAAGATTATCAATAAAGTTGATCATGGAAAAAGATTATCAATAAAGTTGATCATGGAACAAGATTATCAATAAAAGTTGATCATGGAAAAAGATTATCACTAAAGTTGATCATGGAAAAAGATTATCAATAAAGTTGATCATGGAAAAAGATTATCAATAAAGTTGATCATGGAAAAAGATTATCAATAAAGTTGATCATGGAAAAAGATTATCAATGAAGTTGATCATGGAAAAAGATTATCACTAAAGTTGATCATGGAAAAAGATTATCAATAAAGTTGATCATGGAAAAAGATTATCAATAAAGTTGATCATGGAAAAAGATTATCAATGAAGTTGATCATGGAAAAAGATTATCACTAAAGTTGATCATGGAAAAAGATTATCAATAAAGTTTATCATGTAACAAAATTATCAATACAGTTGATTATCACTAAAGTTGATCATGAAAAAAGATTATCACTAAAGTTGATCATGGAAAAAGATTATCAATAAAGTTGATCATGGAACAAGATTATTAATACAGTTGATCATGGAACAAGATTTTCACTATAGTTGATCATGGAAAAAGATTATCAATAAAGTTTATCATGGAACAAGATTATCAATAAAAGTTGATCATGGTAAAAGATTATCAATAAAGTTGATCATGGAAAAAGATTATCAATAAAGTTGCTCATGGAACAAGATTATCAATAACGTTGATAATGGAAAAAGATTATCAATAAAGTTGATCATGGAAAAAGATTATCACTAAATTTGACCAGGGAACAAGATTATCAATACAGTTGATCATGGAAAAAGATTATCAATAAAGTTGATCATGGAACAAGATTATCAATAAAGTTGATCATGGAAAAAGATTATCAATAAAGTTGATCATGGAACAAGATTATCAATAAAGTTGATCATGGAAAAAGATTATCACTAAATTTGACCAGGGAACAAGATTATCAATACAGTTGATCATGGAAAAAGATTATCAATAAAGTTGATCATGGAACAAAATTATCAATAAAGTTGATCATGGAAAAAGATTATCAATAAAGTTGATCATGGAAAAAGATTATCAATAAAGTTGATCATGGAAAAAGATTATCAATAAAGTTGATCATGGAAAAAGATTATCAATAAAGTTGATCATGAAAAAAGATTATCACTAAAGTTTATCATGGAAAAAGATTATCAATAAAGTTGATCATGGAAAAAGATTATCACTAAAGTTGATCATGGAAAAAGATTATCAATAAAGTTGATCATGGAAAAAGATTATCAATAAAGTTGATCATGGAAAAAGATTATCAATAAAGTTGATCATGGAAAAAGATTATCAATAAAGTTGATCATGGAAAAAGATTATCAATAAAGTTGATCATGGAAAAAGATTATCACTAAAGTTGATCATGGAAAAAGATTATCAATAAAGTTGATCATGGAAAAAGATTATCACTAAAGTTGATCATGAAAAAAGATTATCACTAAAGTTGATCATGGAAAAAGATTATCAATAAAGTTGATCATGGAAAAAGATTATCAATAAAGTTGATCATGGAAAAAGATTATCACTAAAGTTGATCATGGAAAAAGATTATCAATAAAGTTGATCATGCAAAAAGATTATCAATAAAGTTGATCATGGAATAAGATTATCAATAAAGTTGATCATGCAAAAAGATTATCAATAAAGTTGATCATGGAATAAGATTATCAATAAAGTTGATCATGGAAAAAGATTATCACTAAAGTTGATCATGGAAAAAGATTATCAATAAAGTTGATCATGGAAAAAGATTATCAATAAAGTTGATCATGGAAAAAGATTATCACTAAAGTTGATCATGGAAAAAGATTACCAATAAAGTTGATCATGGAAAAAGATTATCACTAAAGTTGATCATGGAAAAAGATTATCAATAAAGTTGATCATGAAAAAAGATTATCAATAAAGTTGATCATGAAAAAAGATTATCACTAAAGTTGATCATGGAAAAAGATTATCAATAAAGTTGATCATGGAAAAAGATTATCACTAAAGTTGATCATGAAAAAAGATTATCACTAAAGTTGATCATGGAAAAAGATTATCAATAAAGTTGATCATGGAAAAAGATTATCACTAAAGTTGATCATGGAAAAAGATTATCAATAAAGTTGATCATGCAAAAAGATTATCAATAAAGTTGATCATGGAATAAGATTATCAATAAAGTTGATCATGCAAAAAGATTATCAATAAAGTTGATCATGGAATAAGATTATCAATAAAGTTGATCATGGAAAAAGATTATCACTAAAGTTGATCATGGAAAAAGATTATCAATAAAGTTGATCATGGAAAAAGATTATCAATAAAGTTGATCATGGAAAAAGATTATCACTAAAGTTGATCATGGAAAAAGATTACCAATAAAGTTGATCATGGAAAAAGATTATCACTAAAGTTGATCATGGAAAAAGATTATCAATAAAGTTGATCATGAAAAAAGATTATCAATAAAGTTGATCATGCAAAAAGATTATCAATAAAGTTGATCATGAAAAAAGATTATCAATAAAGTTGATCATGCAAAAAGATTATCAATAAAGTTGATCATGGAATAAGATTATCAATAAAGTTGATCATGCAAAAAGATTATCATTAAAGTTTATCATGGAAAAAGATTATCACCGTAGTTATAAATAATATGACGTTTAATCTGGACAGTTTAGTCGAAATTCAATTATGCTTAAAAATTGTTTCATGCTTTCCAGAAAAAATATGGCAGTTAATCCTAACATTTTTATCGAAATTCGGATATGCTTACGCAAATTTTATTAATGCTTTAATTTAAAAAAAACTTAATTTTGATAACACATATTTTAAAGTTTTCTATTATTTGAAAGCATTTATGCAATTCTTATTTGTCTTCCATATAAGGAAAGATTAAGTGGTTCAGTATTCCCCTGAAAGTTTATGTAGGTTAGCCATAGTGAGATATATTTGGGCTGCAAAATGTGATTTTGAATACTTGATCAGGACTTACTTCTAAAGAAAGTATCGTCATGCCAGGTTGTTTTTACAATCAACTGTACAGATACCTTAGACACTCAAGGATGACTTGACGCGTTCTAGTTCTCAGTATGAGTTTTCACATGTCTCATTGACGGTGTTTTGTGAAAACAATATCAACACACTTCACAATGTGACTTATTGCCAGTTGTGTGAGTTCTAGTATGCATTTGGGAGTTTGATTTTTGAGAGCAGGAATATAAACACACTTCATAAGAATGTTGTCTTTCCCCAGTGTGAGCCCTCATATGCGTCACTAACGTTGATTTTTTTAGAACAATCATATCCACATTCTTTACAAGTATGTTCTCCTATGGATTTGTAAGTGGGATTTGGGAAAAAGAATATCAACACACTTAACTAGAATGTGGCTTTTCCCCAGTGTGTGTTCTCATATGTCTCACTAACTTTGATTTTTGAGCGGAAGCATATCCACAAACTTTTCATTTTTCTTAAACTTTTTCTTCTAGGGGATGGGACATCCAATCAGATGTCTGACATTTACCCCTATTTTAGTGAGTCCAACCAAGAGATCTTTTCAGGATTCTAGCCGTCCCTTTCAGTGCAATCGTTTGTATTTCACTTGCACTTGGTTCACCGGGTATGCTTGCTATGTACTTTTTAAAGTTTTTTTTTCATAAGCCCAGTTGCTCCTATGATGACTGGTATAATTGAAACGTCGTACAAATATGAATTTGTAAGTTTGATTTTTTAGAACAAGAACATCCACACACTTCACAAGAATGTGGCTTTTCCTAAGTGTGAGTTCTTATATGTCTCACTTAGTTTGATTTTTCAGAGCAGGAATATTCACACACTTCGCAAGAATATGGCTTTTTCCCGATATGAGTTCTCATATGAATTATTAAGGTTGATTTTTGAGAAAAGGAATATTCACAAACTTCACAAGAATATGGCTTTTCCCCAGTGTGATTTCTCATATGTATAACTAAGACTGATTTTTTAGAGCAGGAATATCCACAACTTCACAAGTATGTGGATTTTCTCCAGTGTGAGTTCTCACATGTGTCACTAACGTTGATTTATAAGAAAACGAATATCCGCACACTTCACAAGTATATGGCTTTTCCCCAGTGTGAGTTCTCATATGTATCACTAACGTTGATTTATGAGAACAAGAATATCCACAAATTTCACAAGAATGTGGTTTTTCTCCAGTGTGAATTCTCCTATGTCTCACTAACTTGGATTTTACAATGCAGGAATATCCACAAACTTCACAAGAATATGGCTTTTCCCCAGTGTGATTTCTCATATGTATAACTAAGACTGATTTTATAGAGCAGGAATATCCACACACTTTACAAATATGTGGCTTTTCCCCAGTGTGAGTTCTCATATGTGTCATTAACGTTGATTTATGAGAAAAAGAATATCCACAAACTTCACAAGTATGTGGCTTTTCCCCAGTGTGAGTTCTCATATGGGTCACTAACGTTGATTTATGAGAACAAGAATATCCACACACTTCACAAGAATGTGGTTTTTCTCCAGTGTGAGTTCTCATATGTCTCACTAAGTTTGATTTTTCAGAGCAGGAATATTCACACACTTGACAAGAATGTGATTTTTCCCCAGTGTGAGTTTTCATATGTGTTACTAACGCTGATTTTCGGGAAGAAGCATACCCACACACTTCACAAGAATGTGGCTTTTCCCCAGTGTGAGTTCTCGTATGAATTATTAAGGTTGATTTTTTAGAGCACGAATATCTACAAAATTCACAAGTATGTGGCTTTTCCCTAGTGTTAGTTCCCATGTCTAATGAACTTCGATTTTTGAGAACAAAAATATCCACACACTTCACAATAATGTGGCTTTTCCCCACTGTGAGTTGTTATATGAATTTGTAAGCTTGATTTTTTAGAAAAAGAATATGCACACACATCACAAGAATATGACTTTTCTCTTTTTGTTTTATTTTACTTGAGTCAAAGTTCTCAGAAATCAAGGGGCCCACAGCCTAAGGCTAACACTTGAACTCTATATGACAAACATAGATATTCGAATGTTCCATTTAAGTTCTTTTATCTCTAAAACACAGAGTAAGTAAAGAAATTTAGAACATAATTTTCCTCTTCCCAATTAACCATTTTTATATGTTGTAGTATATCTATCATTTTGGTCTCTTCGTCTTACTGGATTCCAGGGCAGGAATTTATCTAGTCTGGTGGAGTATCCAGCTTTGTACTATTACTTGAGGTACTTTGGTACAGAGAGCCATTAGACAATCGAGGACAATGTCTAATAGGCATTCAAGTGTGAGTTCTCATATGTCTAACAAAGCCTGATTTTGTTAGAATAAGAATATCTGCACACTTCACAAGTATGTGGCTTTTCCCTCTTTGTTTTATTTTACTTCAGTCGAAGTTCTCAGAAATCAAGGGGCCCACAACCTGGGGCTAACACTTGAAGTCTATATGAGATACATAGATATTCGAATGTTCCATTTAACTTCTTTATCTTTCAAACACTGAGTTAGTAAAGAAATTGAGAACAATTTTCCTCTCCCCAATTAACCATTTTCATACGTTGTAGTATATCTTTCATTTTGGTCTCTTGGTCTTACTGGAATCCAGGACAAGAATTTATCAAGTCTGGTGAAGTATCCAGCTTCGTGCTATTACTTGAGGTAATATCACTTGGAGAAGGTGCACCATTCCTTGTAAAATCTAATGTGGGTTAGCCATAGTGAGGAGATCTTATTTGGGCAGCAAATACTATGTGATTTTGAATATTTGGTCAGGGTTTACTTCTATGGAAAAAGTATCCTCATGCCAGGTTGTTTTGTCAAAACCCTGTACAGAGAGACCTTAGACATTGGAGGATAGTGTCTAGTAGGCATTCAAGTTCTTCCCCAGTGTGCGCACTCATATGAATTTGCAAGCTTGATTTTTCTACACACATCACAAGACGGCTTTTCCCAGTGTGAGTTCTCATATTAATTTGTAAGCTTGATATTTGAAGAAAGAAATATCCGCACACATAACAAGAATGTTTTTTCGCAGTATGAGTTCTCATATGGCTCACTAAATAACCCTTACCCTAACATCTGGTTTTTGAAAAAAATGAATATCCACACACAACAATGCATATTTTCTCTAGTGTGAGTTCTCAAAAGTCTTTATAAGTTGCTACTAGTAGTCTTTTCCCCAATGTGAGTGCTCATATTTCTCACTAAACATGATGTTTCAGAACAAGCGTTACTCCAGTCTTGGTATTTATGCTTTACTCAAACGCATTTAAAACAATTATATGTACACATTTCACATGAATATATATTCCAATCAAGATATTTTTGCAAATTGTATTTTAAAAAATTCTATGTACACACTTCACATGAATATATATTCCCACCAAGATATCTTTGCAAATATCAGTTTATAAAGAGTTACTTTTCTACCATTTTTTAAAAGTCACTTTTCTGCAATTTGAACATTAAACACGCATTTCACAAAAAATGATTTTACCTTTAAGATGTGTTATGATTTCACAAAATTTCTTCAATAATTGTTGTCAATAGTATATATCTTCCTACAGGTGTCGCTGTATTCTTCCAAAAATATATTACCTTTACTATTGTTTTAACCCGTGTTTAACAAAAATCCATCAATATAATAAATCCTTCAACAAATGTAAATATACTTTCCCAAATAAAGTATTATAGGATAATGTTTAAAGAAAATGATACTCCATTAAAATTGGCTTCAATCAGGAACATCTGTAAAAAATAATGAAAGTCAATATTTTTATATTTGCATTCACACATTCTGTTTGTTTTCAATATTATTGAATTAAACTTACAATCGCAACATTACTTTATTATAAAAATCATAGAAGACACGTTTAAAAATAAGCAAATATTTTTTATTTGACATAGAGCCAATCGATACAGATTTTGCTTAAATGTAAAAAATGACACATTTTACTTATACCTACAATACTACAAAATACAATGAATGTTAATGTAATTTATGTATCCAGTAAAAACATATATTCATGTAATAATGAATGTGAATTACAAGAAATTCATAAAAAAATCCAAAATGACAATAATTGAAGAAACTACAATGAATCTCATTTGATTAAAAAAGTTGCAGTGAAATTCTATACATTTTTATTTTATTTTTTGTCAATTTCTCAATTCAATTTAAGATTTGTATTATAGATGTGTTCACATCTAATTCATCTGAATATACTAGTTTTTGTAATTGCAGAATTGAACTTTACTTGAAATATGATCGGGTTTTGATGTTACAATATAATAAGAAAATAATCAAAATTATTTGTAATTTTGTTTTTTACATGGTAGTCACCACTTTCAAGTCAAGTTCAATTCTGCAATTACAAAAACTGGTATATTCAGATGAATTAGAGGTGAACACATCTATAATACTTGCTTGCTACGTCCCTGTTAATAATAGTTGAAAATTGTAATCCCTTACATCCAGGTGCTAATACGCCTTTTTGGGGATGAAAAAAGAGTAAAAAACATCTTAAATGTTTTATCTTTAAATATGAACATAAAAATATTTTTTTAATCTCATGCGTTTTAGTAAGACTATTTCAATTACTATAAACAGATAAGTCATATAAGACACGTTTTATTTTCACGTATTTAGTCGAACATTATATCATTATATAAAATACTCTTGTTGTTTTTCTTCCAAATAGAAGCCCCTTACATGCGAGTGGCATTGTGATATATTTTGTAAAAAAAAAAACTTATAAAATATCCGTTCACTATTAATTCATTTGAACGTAAACATTATTTGCATCAAAGGCCTTTAACTTATTAGCGTTTAATGTTTTATCTTTAAATATTAGTAGCAGAAAATATTTAAATTTCTATAAACAAATAAACCTTTAACCTTACCGTATTATTTAAATTTTAGCCAATAATTTCATGCCAATACAATAAGATTGGCATTTTCTATGCTTTTGGCAACTACATTTTTCTATTTCTCATACATTTCCTAATTTATCTAACTTATTATTTCAAATAAATTTCCAATAGACATATTGATTTGCTTCAATTAAGCGTAACATTAAATTGTTTGTAACCCCAGGCATTTAGATTACTAGAATTTTAATGATTTCGTTTCTATTATTTAAAGAATTGAATTTTATTCATGTGTTCATATTGTTTATATAAACGTAAACATATTTTTATTCTCAGGCTTTGAACTTAGTGTCTTGAATGTTTGATCTTTAAATTTGTCATTTCTATGATTGCAAACTAATTTTATTAGTAAATTTTCCCCAATTAAGCTTAACGTTAAATTATTTGTAACCCAAAGAATCAATTTGTTTTTGTGGAAGTTACTACAAAGTATGAAGTCACTTGATATAATACGTATTCAATTAAGTAAAGATGATCAACACAACGGCAGTCAATACTTATTTAACTTAGTAAGGTAATAGTTAAGAAAACAATTGCAATATAGTAGAGTATTATAACGAGGTAGGTGAACAAAGAAATGCTGAAGAAGAGTAGATGAACAACATATTAACAGCTGAACAATCTGTGATTTCAAAAAAATTATAAAAATAGTTAACAGCTGAACAATATGTGATTTCAAAAAGATTATAAATAGAATTAGTTCACAGCTGAACAATATGTGATTTCAAAAAGATTATAAAAATAAATAGTTAACAGCTGAACAATATGTGATTTCAAAAAGATTATAAATAGAATTAGTTAACAGCTGAACAATATGTGATTTCAAAAAGATTATTAAAATAAATAGTTAACAGCTGAACAATATGTGATTTCAAAAAGATTATAAAAATAAATAGTTAACAGCTGAACAATATGTGATTTCAAAAAGATTATAAATAGAATTAGTTAACAGCTGAACAATATGTGATTTCAAAAAGATTATAAAAATAAATAGTTAACAGCTGAACAATATGTGATTTCAAAAAGATTATAAAAATAAATAGTTAACAGCTGAACAATATGTGATTTCAAAAAGATTATAAAAATAAATAGTTAACAGCTGAACAATATGTGATTTCAAAAAGATTATAAAAATAAATAGTTAACAGCTGAACAATATGTGATTTCAAAAAGATTATTAAAATAAATAGTTAACAGCTGAACAATATGTGATTTCAAAAAGATTATTAAAATAAATAGTTAACAGCTGAACAATATGTGATTTCAAAAAGATTATAAAAATAAATAGTTAACAGCTGAACAATATGTGATTTCAAAAAGATTATAAAAATAAATAGTTAACAGCTGAACAATATGTGATTTCAAAAAGATTATTAAAATAAATAGTTAACAGCTGAACAATATGTGATTTCAAAAAGATTATTAAAATAAATAGTTAACAGCTGAACAATATGTGATTTCAAAAAGATTATTAAAATAAATAGTTAACAGCTGAACAATATGTGATTTCAAAAAGATTATTAAAATAAATAGTTAACAGCTGAACAATATGTGATTTCAAAAAGATTATTAAAATAAATAGTTAACAGCTGAACAATATGTGATTTCAAAAAGATTATAAATAGAATTAGTTAACAGCTGAACAATATGTGATTTCAAAAAGATTATAAAAATAAATAGTTAACAGCTGAACAATATGTGATTTCAAAAAGATTATTAAAATAAATAGTTAACAGCTGAACAATATGTGATTTCAAAAAGATTATTAAAATAAATAGTTAACAGCTGAACAATATGTGATTTCAAAAAGATTATTAAAATAAATAGTTAACAGCTGAACAATATGTGATTTCAAAAAGATTATTAAAATAAATAGTTAACAGCTGAACAATATGTGATTTCAAAAAGATTATAAAAATAGTTAACAGCTGAACGATATGCGATTTCAAAAATATTATAAAAATAAATAGTTAACAGCTGAACAATATGTGATTTCAAAAAAAAAATAAAATAAATACTAAAGAGTGTGGATTACATGAATTCACTTGATAAATCGACTTTCCCTTAATATTGAGTAGGTTACAGTGATGGACGGATACTGGATAATTTTCATTTTCGCAGAGTTATTCTGTCTGACTCATCAACCTTAATTTGATAGAAACAGTTTTCTGTCCCATCAACACTTGTTCAGGCATTTTTGGAAGACTATTACCATAACATAATAATAATAATAATAATAATAATAATAATAATAATAATATTATAATTAATAATAATAATAATAATATTCCCTTAATGTAGTTACATCAGCTACCCCGCCCCTAATGTAAACAGAAGTGTAATATTGAACAGTTCTTCTGCTTATTTAATGTCGGTGCATTACTTAGGAATAACAGGAAATTAAACTGCAGAAGCACCTGTTGAAACATGTAAAAGTTTTATACATAACAACACAAAAAAAACTTCAATCGATTAAAAAGCATTAAAACTGTGTAACATCAAAAAACTTCGATCAATTAAAAAGCATTAAAACTATGTAACAACACAAAAAACTTCTATAGATTAAAAAACATTAAACTACATAACAACACAAAACATTTAACATTCTTTTGAAAACTGTCTTATTTGAAATGTCTGCTAAAGATTCCTCAATGTGACAAGTCATTTTATTACACACGTGAGCGTATCATGTACAAAAAGCATTAACGAAAGCAGCGAAATGGATCAAAATAGTCCCAAAGTTCAGGGGTTGCAAACGGTAAATTTCCAACAGCTGTAAAATGCCAGATTTGTTTTCATTGGCCTCGCTAACCCCTATACACACAAACTAGAATGGTCGTCATTGTGTTACAGTTAAAAATAAACATTTACCAAAAACAGAACGAAATTTAAATTTCTATCCCATTGTTACGTACTAATGTTATTATCATTATTATTATTAGAAGAAGGTACCACTTTGTGCGCGTATGTTACGTGAGTTCTTATTAGTAAAGATACGAGTCTTAGTGAGAAAAGTAAGAGTCTTATTACAAGTGATGCTTAGAAAGAGTCTTATTAGATATAATACAATTTTCACTTTACCTTTTTGATAGAATCACAAACACAAGACGACGTTTTATCAAAACACATGATGGGTTTATTTCTTCACATGAACGGCCGGGGTTTTCATCATCAAGAATTCAAAGCTTCACATTTTAGTTTCAAAGTGATCGTCTCGCTTCCTAGACGTTCGAATTCCCAGACCCTCTCTGAGTTTCTCACTGACTAACTAACTAACTAACTAACTCTCACTTCCTATATTGAGACATCCATGCATGTCCGGCCACGTGAGCAAAATTCATGTGTCACCAACATGCGCGACTTTGCACGTTTCCGACATTATAATTTCCCAATAACCTACTTTTTCTTTTGTTGTTTTCACAAAAGAATTCAACCTACATATCTAATTTATTTAACCAATATTTTATTATCCACATTCTTTTAACAATTGAATAGTTTATTTATTATTTATTTCATCCGAATTAACAATTTACTGGACATTCCATTTAAACCTATTGTTCTTTAAAACTTATGTCCAGGGTTCGATTTCTGCTTTCTCTCATTTTATTTTCATTTTAACTAATCTCTCTATTTTTATACTTACATGAAAAGGGGACAGCCCTTATCATGTAACAATGTTAACAACTAGATGTTGGTGTTATTATTATCATGTAACACCATTTTTTAAAACAATCCAAAAATAGAGAACTTTCGACAAGTTTTACCCAATTTCTGCAGCATTTGGTGGATGACTAATATATGTTTTTGCTTTCTTATGTTTCTATGCATGGACAAAAGCCGTACGTTGTTAACTACTTCGTACTTTGACTTAACAATTTAATAAACAGAAAAAATATTTGTAATATTTCATATTTACCAAAAAGATTAAAATTAACGATTCCGTACTTTGACCTAACTATTTAATAAACAGAAGATACCATAAAAATATCGGTAGTTGTTTTCTTAAATTGTAATTTTTCATATTAAAAAAGTGCCATTCTTTTTATTTTTGTTTGATATCATTTTTATATTATGTTTTTTTTATATTATGTTTTTAATTTATATTATGTTTTTTATTTTATATTATATTGTATTTTTAATTCATATTATGCTTTTATTTTATATTATATTTTTATATCATATTTATATTTTGCCTTTATATTTTTAGTATGTCTTTACTTTATATTATGT
Organism: Euprymna scolopes; assembly: GCF_053919585.1. Classification (NCBI taxonomy): domain Eukaryota; kingdom Metazoa; phylum Mollusca; class Cephalopoda; order Sepiida; family Sepiolidae; genus Euprymna; species Euprymna scolopes. Next base: position 145,975,601 of record NC_136527.1, read on the forward strand.
TTTTATTTTTTATTTTGTTTTTATTTATATTATGTTTTATATCTATATTTTTTATTTTATATTTATATTTTATTTTTATTTTATATTTTGTTTTTATTTTAAATTAATGTTTTTATTTTATATTTATATTATGTTTTTACTTGATATTTAATAAACAGAAGATACCATAAAAATATCGGTAGTTGTTTTCTTAAAGTGTAATTTTTCATATTAAAAAAGTGCCATTCTTTTTATTTTTGTTTGATATCATTTTTATATTATGTTTTTATTTTATATTATGTTTTTATTTTATATTATGTTTTTTATTTTATATTATGTTTTTATTTTATATTATGCTTTTATTTTATATTATATTTTTATATCATATTTATATTTTGCCTTTATATTTTTATTATGTCTTTACTTTATTATGTTTTTATCATTTTTTATTTATATTATGTTTTATATCTATATTTTTTATTTTATATTTATATTTTATTTTTATTTTATATTTTTTCTTATTTTACATCTATATTTTTTATTTTACATTCATATTTTGTTTTTATTTTATTATTATATTATTATTTTTTTGTCTTTATTTATATTATATTATTTCATATTAATATTTTGTTTTTATTTTATATTGTTTTTATTTATATTATATTTTTATTTCATGTTTATATTTGGTTTTTATTTTATATTATGTTTTTATTTTATATTATATTTTTATTTCATATTTATATTTTGTTTTTATTTTATATTGTTTTTATTTATATTATATTTTTATTTCATGTTTATATTTTGTTTTTATTTTATATTATGTTTTTATTTATATTATATTTTTATTTCATATTAATATTATATTTTTATTTTGTATTATATTTTATTTTATATTTATATTATTATTTTATGTTATAATTTTATTTTACATTTATATTATGTTTTTATTTTATATTATAATTTTATTTTCTATGATATCCTATTTTAAATTAATATTATGTTACAATTTTATATAATATTTATATTATATTTTATTATTATTTTTATTTTATACTATGTTTTTTATTTTATATTTATACTATATTTTTATTTTGTATTTGTATTATGTTTTTGTTTTATATAATATTTATATTATATTGTTTATTAATATTATATCGTTACTTTATATTATATGTTTATTTCATATTAATATTATGCTTTTGTTTTATGTTATATTTATATTATCTTTTATTTTATATTATGTTATTTTATTTTATATATTTTATTTTATACTTATATTGCTTTTTATATTATATTTTATTATATATTTTTATTTTATATTTATCTTATTATTTAATATTTATATTATGTTTTTATTTACATTTTTATTTTATATTTTTATTTTATATTTTTATTTTACGTTATATTTTTATTTTATATTATATTTATATTATGTTTTTATTTTATATTTTATTTTTATTTTATATTAATATTATGGTTTTATCTTATATTATATTTTTGTTTATATTATTTTTTGTTCATGTTATATTTTTATTTTACATTGATATTATGTTTTTATTTTATATTATATTTTATATCACATTTATATTATATTTTTCGTTCATAAAAAAATCGTGGTTGGTCAATTATTTATTAAATTTCCATTTTAAATCTATATTTTTTTTGTTTTAAATAAAAACACTTCACCTCATTAATAATAATGTTATTATTTAGAAAGCTATTCTTAACATGAGAAAGAAGGTCATTGCTAACTAATTTTTACCTTCACCTCATATTTACTAAAAACAATGGACATTGCTTGTGTTATAAATTATTTACTTTGAAAAAAGAATGGCTGATATAAAAACGGTCATCTGGGAAATCCCGATAATTGCCCCGAAATCGAAAATCAATCAAAATACTGGTAGAAAATCGCCCAATTAGTGCCAGGGTAAACACACACACACACACACACACATGCACACACAAGAAAGCAAAAACTAATATGAGTTTCCTCCCAAACAAATTCTAAACTGACAAACGATTACAAGTATCCTTGACTGCTAACTGGTTATACCTATTTACTATGCCTCCCTACGGGACAGAGTTAGACACCAGGGTCGTTTTTTAACGCGGAGAAAAGGTACAAAAATAAAAATTGTCTCAGTCGTGAAGGATTTCTCCTCCACCGAAAGAGAACAAGAAATAGAAGTGCAGCATCTGGAGAACAGATACTACACTTTGATCTTGTCCCGAACGGTTGCTTATTTTATGTAATTGTAAATTCTGAAATAACATGAAAACCTTATTTAAATATCATTTCCACCGTGTTATAAATCCAGACTTATTGCATGTTCAATTATTGCATATATTAAAAAAAAAACCCATAAATTATTAGATTTATTGAATTAAACCTAAAACTCTATGATTCTCAATTTATTGATGGTTTTCCTTCACGACGGTTGAAGCTTATTTCAACGAGTCCTTATGGTGAATGTTACTTAAATTTCCCCTCTTGACAAAATTGCAAACCGGAATGCAAACGGATTTTCCTTAGCGTTAGAGGATTGAACTGAAGCAGTATACTTAATATGTACAGTACGTGCGTACTAAACTAAACCACCTTTGTTACCTATATACAATCGCCTATACTGAATCCTCATCGGCTCAAAGCTCTCTGTATCCCTAGACTCTTAATTTCTCAAATCTTATATCACCAAGACATCCTTCTTAATTGATACAAGAATCCTCCTGAGCAGTTCAACATCCAGTGATCATATATCCAATCCTCATGAAATTGCTTATATCACCCTGAATATTACCTTAAATCTTTATTCTATCCCTAAGCTAAGTAGAACACCTAATAACACTCTAGTCAACTACTTTTAAAATTAGATAAACCCAGTTTCAATATTAGAAGTACATCGTCCCTCACCTTGACTACGGACTTGTGCAATAAGTCATGAAACTATTGTACCTAAAATTCCTCTCCAAACTACAAAATACTGCTGCTTGTATACTAAGCAAGTACCTCCTATAGATACTTTACCTCCAAGATGACTGCCTTGTCTGTTTTGCATGACAAACCTTATTATTTTTTACTTAAATTCTCTTTCTCCTGATCACTAACAAATCAAATCTGCTCTGCTTCCTAAGTTGACACTAAACAAATCCGTCTCACGTAACTTAGATGGGTCCTTGCTCTCCGCCCTTGACCTTAACAAACTCGTAATTTGTAGTCTAAAGGTAACTTACTCAAATTGTCTAAAATTCCATGCATTCGTATACAATACTACTTATCCATCCATCTATACTTTAACTATACTTACAGAATATGCAATAACCTATATCTATCAGGTATAACTGTACTCCATATCAAATGTTCTCTTGTCTCTATACTGAGCATATCTAATCATTCAGTCTTACTAAATGTCCGGTTTGGGCACCAAATCAGAATTTCTAATAGAAAGTAGATCATACTCTAACACTTTATCCTAATCCTAAACCTACTAAACCATATCTAACCATACATTGCTAAACTTACAAAACTATATCTAACCATACATTAACTCGACTCTCTCGATCCAATACTGTAGCAAATTTAACTGCTTACACTGCATGAATTTTTACGTATACCCTCTCTCAGTATAAATGAAAATGGACAGCATAATAATGCCCTTTTTAAACCACACTTGAGGAGTGAAAATCTTCTGTAGAAGCTAACCTAAATGCCCGATTTTTCCAGGAGATATTAACCTAAATAACCAATAAATATTAACTACCCATGTGGGGTCGCAGAAATACCTGGATTAGGACCCAGGCGCGGGGCGAACCCCCTCGGAGCTGATGGACCCGTAGGTCTTCCCAGGCCATCCGTCTAGGAGAAGGAAAACTCTGAAACTAAACCTAGGGGAGGGAGGTCTCTTCAGTCCTGGACGACAACCTTCCTAGAGCTGGTGACTCAAACAAATCACCGGTTGGCAAACCTAAACTGCTTAAGGAGGAGATAGACTCTGTCTATCGCTCGGCTTTCATACTCCTTCTTTGCCTATTGGCCAGGCGTAGAGGTACTATCACAGGGACTCGCTTGAATCACCCAGTGGTTGACCTTGTTTCCTGACTAGGGTAATGAACGCCGCTTTTCCCCACTCCTGCCACATCCCATCCCCCTAAACTGGACACAGTGGGGTGCTTCAGTGCCATATATGTCAGTGCAGTTGGACTGGGCTGGCTTTGCCTAATGGATTGAGGGTACCGGATTGACAGTTCCTGGCTGCTGTTTCCGACTGATAGTACAGGAGCCCTAACTCTTTGGTAGCGCTTAGAGCGGCTGCTCCATCAACAGTTGTAAAATATCGGGATGTTTGTAGTGCCATGTCGCGCATGGAAAGGGACCCTGCACTCATCCCCGGTGGGCTTTCCTGACGCCACAATCCTGTGGGTGAGGACAGCTGATGGTCTACTTGTATTGCATGTCTGGCATTCTGCACAACTACTTGTCCAGCACCCCCTCACTCATCCACCCTAACTGAAACTTTTAAATAAAATAAAATGAAATGACAGCTCAAGCAAAAGTTACGTTTAAACCAGGACCAAACTCAAAGAAAACCAACCTGCCTCCTCCCTTGAGGCTTGCATTTACAAATATCCGCGGGCTTAGAACTAACTTAGATGATGTTGAGTCATTTCTCCTTGTAAACACCCCGGATATCTTAGCATAAAGTGAAACTAACCTTCACTCCTCGATACCCTCTAACCACTTTAACATGCCTGGTTATCTCCCACTCTACCGTAAGGACTCGGACAGACATATGCATGGACTTGGAGTCTATATTCGAAACACCCTCCCCCTAACTAGAGAAATAAAACTAGAATCAGAGGGCCAGGCCTTTATGTGCTTCAGACTAAATATGCAACACAATATTAGCTACTTATATTTTCTCTACCGCTCTCCCTCAAACCAAGACTGTACCCTAATAAACAAAGTCTCAGACAGCATAGATATAGCACTCTCCCTCGATACTAGCGCACAAATACATGTATTTGGTGACTTCAATGTCCACCACAGTAACTGGCTAGGATTCTCAAATCACACAGACGTAGCTGGTAGCGCCACATATAGCTTCTCTATATCTCATTCCCTATCTCAGATGGTTACATTTCCGACACGTTTCCCAGACCAGCACGATCAACATGCCTCACTTCTAGATCTCTTTCTGACAACAGTTCCCAATGACTGTACAACAAATGCCCATAGCCCACTCGGGAATGCTGATCACGCTGTGATAATGGTAGAAATCAGCCTAAATTCTCGCCCTAAAACTGAAGACCCACTACTCAAAACAACGAGGTATTACAAAAAGGCTGATTGGGAAGCCATCAGGGAGCTCATCAGAGATGCCCCATGGCAAAATATCTTTACTCTTCCAGCGGAACAGTGTGCAAATGAGACAACTGAATGGTTCAAAACTGCTATTGAAGCACATGTTCCCGCACGGAAATACTACAGCAAGCCCCACTCCCCCAATGGTTTACTTCTGCTTGTGCAGCTGCCATTTGTCAAAGGCAGCATGCGTGCGTTCCGCAGATTCAACCGACATAAGTCCAGCTCAAATAAACAGAAGTTTATAGAAGCTAGAAATAATTGTAAGAGAGTGATAGACACAGCTAAGTCAGATTACTCTGAAACCACCAGAAAGCGCATCGAAGCACAGAAATTAGGAACCCGGGATTTTTGGAAAATCTACAACAGCGTAGTTAATAATGGACAGTCAATTATTCCCCCACTAACAAACAATCATGAGGTTGCTTGCACGGCAACTGACAAGGCTAATCTGCTTGCCAGTCGGTGTGCCTCAAACTCCACACTGAACTCGGTACACCACTCACTCCCTGATTTTCCTCTGCGAACAGACGCCACACTTGATGACTTGAAAATCACCCCTTCTCAGGTACATGCTATTATAAAAAACCTAGACACCTCTAAAGCATGTGGACCAGATCTCATCCCGGCTGTGCTATTAAAAAAATGCTCTGCCGAGGTTGCTCCAGTTCTGTCCAAACTTTACAATAAATGCCTTAACGAATCTTGTTTTCCCGACTGCTGGAAAACCGCCTCTGTGGTACCAGTCTTCAAGAATTCTGGTGAAAGAACTGACCCACTAAATTATCGCCCCATTAGCCTCCTCCTGCTTTTCGCCAAAATATTTGAGTCCTTAGTTAATAAAGCCCTAGTCCAGCACCTAACAGCTGCTAAACTCTTGACTGACAAACAATATGGATTCAGGCAAGCCCGTTCAACAGCAGATATCTTAACTGTAGTTTCTGAACGTATATACCGTTCATTGGATAAAACAGGGGAGGGTAGAGCGGTGGCCCTTGATATATCTAAGGCTTTTGACAGGGTATGGCACGATGGTCTTCTAAGGAAAATTAGATCATATGGAATCACTGGAAGAATTCATAACGTAATTAAATCCTTCTTAAGTAATAGAAAAATCAAAGTTGTCCTCGACGGACGTACATCCAAACAATATGACATAAATGCGGGAGTGCCTCAGGGGTCTATCCTTGGACCTCTATTGTTCCTGATATTCATAAACGACCTCCCTGATAATATTGTTTCGGAGATGGGTATATTTGCCGATGACACCACTCTCTATAACAGATATGAGGGGAAAACAAATGAACACATATCCAAGAAAATGGCAGAAACACTAGAGGATGACCTCCAATCCGAAGTGGAATGGGGACAAAAATGGTTGGTCTCATTCAATGCTGCTAAGACTAAGCTTGTTTCCTTCAATAACTACAAGAAACCTTCTCTACCACCAATAGCAATGGCCAAGAACACATTGCCTGAAAGTACTTCTTTTAAACTCCTCGGCCTAACGTTTACAGGGAATATGAACTGGAATAGATACATTGATAGCATTGCCAAGGCTGCTGCAAGGAAGGTTGGCTCCCTCTACCGTGCTAGAAAACTACTTACGCCTGCCAGTATCCTATACCTCTATAAGGCAACCATTCGCCCATGTATGGAGTACTGTTGTCACATCTGGGCTGGTGCATCTGCTGCTTGTCTCTCGCTCCTGGACAGGGTTCAAAAAAGAGTCGCAAACCTGATAGGTCCTGAACTGTCATCTAGGCTTCAACCTCTGTCCCATCGACGAGATGTTGCATCCCTCTGCCTGTTCTACAAATACTTTAATGGTGAATGCTCTGACGAACTGCAAACACTTGTACCTCCCCGACGTAACTACCCCCGACAAACCCGACAAGCTACTAAGTCTCATCCCTTTACAGTGGAGATCCCTAGGTGCAAGAAAGCCTTTTACTCCAATAGTTTCTTCCCCAGAACTGTGGGTCTTTGGAACTCCCTTCCGGGATTCTGCTTTCCCAACTGCAATGATATGCAGAAGTTCAAGTGTAATGTTAACAAACATCTTTCTACTCTTCTCCCTTCATAATGACCCCGCTAATTAATTCCCTAATAGTAGCCCCCTGCTTCAAAGTGGCACTGTGCCTTGTTTGGGGTGATAATTGAATAAAAAAAAAAAAAGTATAGAAGGGAAGGCATTTTCTTTTATCTTAAAACAATTAAATACCGAAAAAAATGGTTGTTGTAATTTATTGTTAATATTTTAATCAACGTCGAATTAAATTATTATTTTCTCAGAAATCACACATAATTTAAGAAAAAAAATCATAATTTTATAATAATATAAATATAACAGCAAATAAAATATTTTTAGGATATTTTTTTAATCATATTTCTCTCATAAAGCATGAGAGAAACAATATTTTTACTGAATTGAAAAAAAGAAAGAAAATAATAATAAGTATAATAATAATAATAATAATAAGAAGAAGAAGAAGAAGAAGGAGAACAACAACAACATCAACATCAACAACAACTACAACAACAACAACAGCAACAACAACGGCAACAACTTATATTTATATTTAAAATGAAGGAACTTGTACAGTTTAATCAAAACATTAAAAAATGAAAATACCGAAAAAAGTTTAAATTATCCGTTTTGGACTGAAGATCTTCAAAAAAAAATTCATTTAATTTTATCGAGTAGTTTATTATTATTATTATTATTATTATTATTATTATTTATGATCGAGTAGTTGATTATTATTATTATTATTTATTATTATTATTATTATTATTATTATTATTATTATTATTATTATTTATGATTATTATTTATGATTATTATTATTATTATTATTATTTATGATCGAGTAGTTGATTATTATTATTATTATCTATTATTATTATTATTATTTATGATCGAGTAGTTGATTATTATTATTATTATTATTTATTATTATTATTATTATTATTATTATTATTATTATTTATTATTATTATTTATGATTATTATTATTATTATTATTATTATTATTATTATTATTATTTATGAGAGCGCGTTGAATAGAAATTGTTGAACATGCCACGGGGAACTCAGATTAACGCGCCGACAATCCCTCCCCATCTTTATTACTAGCTTTTCTTCCTAAAAATCGAACATCATATATCATAACACATTGTTTTTTTTTGTTTTTTTTTTGTTTTTTTACTGTAAAATAAAAACTACTTGATCGAATTAAGTGAATTTTTTTTCGGAGAACTTCGAATTTATACTTTTTTTTTTCAAAATTTTCATTTTTTTTAATGTCTTGATTAAACTGTACAGGTACAAAATGAAAATTAAGGAAAAAAAAAAAAAAAAGGAGGAAAACAAAGAAACTTACCTTTCTCTCCAGGAGTTACATACGAAAAAACATCGGGAGGGATTCGTATTTTTTGTGTTCAAAACACAAAATTTGTTTTGTTTGTTAGGATTTCTCTAGTAAATTGATACAACTTTTGTTTTGTGTGTTCAATTCATTAAGAAATAAAATGTATGAAAATATAAAAGAATCAAAATTAAAAGATGGAAAACACGTGAAATTATTTAAAAAGAAAATCAACTGCTAAAGAACAAAGGATTTAGGTCATCATAAAACGGTGTAATCATTATTTTGTTCCTCGTGTAAAAATGTCCGTTCGTTAGTTAAGTGTGCCGAATTGTTTTCCTATCAAGAATAGATTACGTTTGTCAGTTTCACTGCTTCCGGCATATTTGGATTTCTTTATTGAATTTCTCTTATTTTTTGAATGTCTAATGTTATCAAAGGCAAGGTAAATTACTTTTCTACCTAACTGGATATGTTTTAAGTGTTTTTATTTAATGTAACATGTTTATTCAGCTCGAAAAAACATACAGTGTTTACCGATGTATTGGAAAATTTAAAATGGCGCCCAACTCTCTTTCACACGGTAAGTTTGGGAAAAGAAGTTAAAAATTTTTTTAAAAAATATGCCAAACCCCACGAATATGTCAGCCTATGTTACCTAACAGTATTTTGTCTAGTTTTTTTTAAATTATTTATAACTCTTTTTCCCGAACTTACCATATCCGGACGCCATTTTAAATTTTCCAATACATCGGTAAACACTGTACGTTTTTCGAGCTGAATAAACGTGTTATATTAAATAAAAACACTACAAAATTATACAGTTAGGGAGAAAAATAACTTATCTTGCCTTTGATAACATTTATTTGTTATATATTTGTTTTTTGACAACTTTTTCGAATCTATGCAAAACCAGAATCACTATATTTTATTGAATTGTAAAATAATAATTAAAACAATAACAATAATAACAATAACAACAAAAACAACAACCACTTATATTTATGTTTAAAATTAAATAATTAAAACAATAAAAACTTATATTTATGTTTAAAATTAAAGTTTATGGATTAGATTTGTAAGAAAAAAAGTTTACCTTTCTCTCCAGAATGAATTCGTATTTGTTTTGTTTGTTAGGATTTCTTTAGTAAATTGATACAACTTTTGTTGTTGCAGAGAGTGATCCGTGCTGAAATAATAGCGTTATTATTTAAAAAGCCATTCTTAACATGGGGAGGGGGGTGTTTAATACCTATTCTGTACTTTAACCTTACATTTGAACAAAAAAAAACATAAATTTTTCTCCAATTCATTAAGAAATAAATTATATGAAAATAAAAAGAATTAAAATTAAAAGATGAAAAACAGGCTTTAAACGTAAAATTATTTAAAGAGAAAATCAACTTCTAAAGAACAATGAATTCAGGTCATCATAAGACAGTGTAATCATTATTTTGTTCCTTATGTAAAAATACTCGTTGATTAGTTAAATGTGTTGAATTGTTTTCTATCGTGTTTAAATTATATTTATCATTGTTTAAGGCTTGTATGAAACCGCGCCGGTACGTCGCGTCACCCAGTAAGCCCTTCTTCAGTGCGTCTTTGCTGCAATGTCCACAAGGCCGGATCTTCTGTGATCGTCTAGAGATTTCGTCTTCGGAGATACCGGGTGCTCGTTGACGGAAGCAGTTTCACAAGTAAAAATAAAATAATAATGAAACATCCGCACATCAAAGAATTTGGAATAACAAAGACTCCGGAGATTGGGCTATATAAAATGTATTAAAAGAAAACCATAAAAGCAATATATACAAACATATATACAGTTTGGAGTATGAATTTGTAAGCAAGCATTTAAACTTCTAAGTGGGCTTCCACTTGCTGGAATTCACAAGTCTATTAACTTAACCCTTTTTAGTTAACGGGCAATAGGCGAGGGGGGAAAGAGAGAGAGGCGGTGAGGTGGCTTGACTCTCGGACTCGCTCTGTTTTTCTCCGACTTCTGTTCTTTCTGAATCTGTTTTAATCCTGACTTTCTTGGTCTTTATATAGTAGAGCACTGGGCGGGGCGACAATTACCAATTCCTTCCCAACCAATCAGAATGCTCAATAACCAAATCGTCTGATTCTCTCTCACTGGATAATTTGACTGATGACCAAAAATTGGCCACCTCCCACAATCCAAGATAATTCTAACTCCTCCCCGATCAACCAAAAACGCCCGATAGAAAATAACCAGTTTTCTCTCATTTGATAATTCGGAAACTGCGTAATACGCGATAACCGCATAAGTAAGAAAACTGCGTCCAGAAAAAAAAATGCTTCGTGAATTCTGCACTTAGATGTGATACTTGTCATTTTCAAAGGAAATAAACAAATTATTAGTCTGTTAACATCTCGACAAAATATGTTATTGAAAATTGTCGGGTGGCAAAAAAAAAATCTCTTGATCTAAATTTCAAAACTGCGATTCGGCCTGAGAATGAAAACATTAGGAAGGTCATTTTGGGTTCAAATGGTTTTATCAGAGTCACACCAAATCATTTAATATTTGATTCGAGAAAACATTCTTTGAAGCCGACAAATGTGTGTGTGAAATTTTAACTCCAAAGAAATTATTTATCTTTGCTTTGATCTTGTCACAAATATATTTTGTGACGCCAACAAAGGCAGTTTTTTAGTTCAAAGCAAAAACATAATCTATCTGTTGTGTTTCCAGCTGACACATGAATTGCGTCATTGAATTTGTCACCATCGTTGTACCGAAATCGACCTCGGGTTCAATTAATATTTTGGATTCATTTCTCTTATCCTCAATTTTATCAAAGGAAAAAAAAATACTTTGGTAGAATTGAAGCCAGCAAGGTTCTCTGGTAGTGCCCGGCACAAGATATTAACATTTATCTTTTAGTTAACCGGTATTGCCCGGAATAAAATCTTAACATCTATCTTTCGATAAAATGGTCTGATGCTGCCTTTCTTTGGTGTTACACTTGTTTGGATTTCTTTATTGAATTTCCCTTATTTTTTGAATGTTTAATTTATTAAAATGAAAAAGATACATGAAGATATAAAAATGAGATTTATTTTTAAAACTAAACATTTCATTATTATTTGGATTAGTCGAATTACTGTTAATATACAAGATGAGAACATTAGTCCGAATATTAAAAAAAAAATGTTGAATATTTCACATAAACAACTCAAATAAAAGGAAGGTGTACCGAGCATGCGCGGAAGAGCACATGCGTATGAGTCGGTGAAAAGCGAACGCGGGACTTTTGATTACAAATCAAGTCCACTAATGAACTACACCCATCTTACCCCAAAGTGATGATTTAGTATCGCGCAACGGCTACGAAAGGAACGTGTCTGTCGATTCAACAGTATTTGTTCGTGATGTGGCATGTCAATTTGGCGATGGAGTTCGAAATTGCGTGGACGAATTTGTTAAGGACCGTGCCATCACTTGGTAAAACAAATATATATATATATATATATATATATATATATATATATAATTATTTCCACTGTCAGACAACATTGCAGCAACCAACAGCCACGAAAGCCAACAAAGTCCAAGACTCGAGTTTCAGCCTCATTTGGGCTTATCAGTTTGACACATCCGAGCACAGGATTCGAAACCCGAGCCTTTACCATGCGAGGTATGACCTCTACCAAATGAGCAAATGTGCCGCACACAAGAAAATCTTATTTACTATCATAGATCAAGCAAACCGTTTTTATTACGTGTGTGTGTGTGTGTGTGTGTTTAATGCTTATGCAAATAACAGTTCGAGATATCAAGTCGAGTTGTCAAGAAGAATAAATCTCGTTAGACATGATAATTTTTCCACATTGGGAATCTAAGGTGTATAACAGGCAGGAAATCCTTTTTTTACATAGGGTTCACCACTTATCAAGGCACGGAGGCCACTCAAGGATAAGGGTTATTGAATGTATCAATAAGTCAATGAGATAATTTCGTAGTAATCGTTAGTAGAAATTTGGGTAATTGGATTTTTAAGGGGACGATTCATCAAGAATTTGTTTATGTTGGACTTGAAGACAACCAAATTTTAGTCAGCTGAAAACAGACAAACGGAAGAAAGTTCCACAGGCGTGCAATTCTAAGAAAGAAGCTTTTTTCATGGAATCTACGTTAAAGTTTAGGCACAAATAAAGAATGGGGAATATTATTGACAGTGGATTGAAAGTAGATGAGTTTTTTCGTGACGAGGAGGGGCCATAGAGTGGAGCACAGACGTTGACAAGAAGAATAAATCTCGTTAGATAATTTTTCACATTGAGAATCTAAGGTGCATAATGTGCAGGAAGTCCTGTTGTAATTTAACATCCTGTGTAGACGGAGTCTCTTCGCTCCAGGTCGAGCTGAGGAAATCTGAAGAGAAACTTGATTTTTCATTGGCTAAAGCTTATATACGCATTTTCTAGAATGTTCCGGACTATTTGATGTACTGCTGTGCGCATAACATAGTCCTTTTATCATATGTGTGCAGATAGGCAAATTAGGACATTGTACACTTACGTGCACCTCATGTGCATGTGGGTTTAAAGTGGTGATTGCTATTAGAATGTCTCGTCTGGAAACTTTTTCCGACCAAATAGAATTGTCGCTACAATAGCAACGATATTTCACATTATCATTATTTAAAGGCTTTGCTTGTTGAAATTTGTTAGAGTTCAGCTGAGTCTCATTTTACAACCGTGAAAAGATTGTAAGGATTTAAAAGCAACTTTTTCATTAAGATGTATAGTGCTAAAAAAAGATATCACAATTTAAAAGCAACTGTTTCATTAAGATGTATAGTGCTTTAAAAAAGGTGTAGCAATTTAAAAGCAACTGTTTCATTAAGATGTATAGTGCTTAAAAAAGATATAACAATTTAAAAGCAACTGTTTCATTAAGATGTATAGTGCTTAAAAAAGATATAACAATTTAAAAGCAACTGTTTCATTAAGATGTGTAGTGCTTAAAAAAGATAAAACAATTTAAAATCAACTGTTTCTTTAAGATGTATAGTGCTTTAAAAAAGATATAACAATTTAAAAGCAACTGTTTCATTAAGATGTGTAGTGCTTTAAAAGGAACAATTTAAAAGCAACTGTTTCATTAAGATGTGTAGTGCTTAAAAAAGATATAACAATTTTAAAGCAACTGTTTCATTAAGATGTGTAGTGTTTTAAAAAAATATAACAATTTAAAAGCAACTGTTTCTTTAAGATGTATAGTGCTAAAAAAAGATATAACAATTTAAAAGCAACTGTTTCATTAAAATGTATAGTGCTTTAAAAAAGGTGTAGCAATTTAAAAGCAACTGTTTCATTAAGATGTATAGTGCTTAAAAAAGATATAACAATGTAAAAGCAACTGTTTCTTTAAGATGTGTAGTGCTTTAAAAAAGATGTAACAATGTAAAAGCAACTGTTTCATTAAGATGTGTAGTCCTTAAAAAAGATAAAACAATTTAAAAGCAACTGTTTCTTTAAGATGTATGGTGCTTTAAAAAAGATATAACAATTTAAAAGCAACTGTTTCATTAAGATGTGTAGTGCTTTAAAAATGAACAATTTAAAAGCAACAGTTTCATTAAGATGTGTAGTGCTTTAAAAGGAACAATTTAAAAGCAACTGTTTCATTAAGATGTGTAGTGCTTAAAAAAGATATAACAATTTTAAAGCAACTGTTTCATTAAGATGTGTAGTGTTTTAAAAAATATAACAATTTAAAAGCAACTGTTTCTTTAAGATGTATAGTGCTTAAAAAAGATATAACAATTTAAAAGCAACTGTTTCATTAAGATGTATAGTGCTTTAAAAAAGGTGTAGCAATTTAAAAGCAACTGTTTCATTAAGATGTATAGTGCTTAAAAAAGATATAACAATGTAAAAGCAACTGGTTCATTAAGATGTATAGTGCTTAAAAAAGATATAACAATTTAAAAGCAACTGGTTCATTAAGATGTGTAGTGCTTAAAAAAGAACAATTTAAAAGCAACTGGTTCATTAAGATGTATAGTGCTTTAAAAAAGGTGTAGCAATTTAAAACAACTGTTTCTTTAAGATGTATAGTGCTTAAAAAAGATATAACAATGTAAAAGCAACTGGTTCATTAAGATGTATAGTGCTTAAAAAAGATATAACAATTTAAAAGCAACTGGTTCATGAAGATGTGTAGTGCTTAAAAAAGATATAACAATTTAAAAGCAACTGTTTCTTTAAAATGTATAGTGCTTAAAAAAGATATAACAATTTAAAAGCAACTGTTTCATTAAGATGTGTAGTTCTTAAAAAAGATATAACAATTTAAAAGCAACTGTTTCATTAAGATGTATAGTGCTTAAAAAAGATATAACAATTTAAAAGCAACTGTTTCAGTAAGATGTGTAGTGCTTAAAAAAGATATAACAATTTAAAAGTAACTGCTTCATTTAGATGTATAGTTCTTAAAAAAGATATAACAATTTAAAAGCAACTGGTTCATGAAGATGTATAGTGCTTTAAAAATGAACAATTTAAAAGCAACTGTTTCATTGAGATGTGTAGTGCTTTAAAAATATATAACAATTTAAAAGCAACTGTTTCTTTAAGATGTATAGCGCTTAAAAAAGAACAATTTAAAAGCAACTGGTTCATGAAGATGTGTAGTGCTTAAAAAAGATATAACAATTTAAAAGCAACTGTTTCATTAAAAAAGATATAACAATTTAAAAGCAACTGGTTCATTAAGATGTGTAGTGCTTAAAAAAGATATAACAATTTAAAAGCTACTGTTTCATTAAGATGCATTGTGCTTAAAAAAGAACAATTTGAAAGCAACTGTTTCCTCAAGATGTGTAGTGCTTAAAAAAGATATAACAATTTACAGGCAACTATTTCATTAAGATGTATAGTGCTTTAAAAAAGAATTTTAAATCAACTCTTTCATTAAGATGTGTAGTGCTTAAAAAAGATATAACAATTAAAAACCAACTGTTTCATTAAGATGTATAGTGCTTAAAAAAGAACAATTTAAAAGCAACTGGTTCATGAAGATGTGTAGTGCTTAAAAAGATATAACAATTTAAAAGCAACTGTTTCATTAAGATGTATAGTGCTTAAAAAAGAACAATTTAAAAGCAACTGGTTCATGAAGATGTGTAGTGCTTAAAAAGATATAACAATTTAAAAGCAACTGTTTCATTAAGATGTATAGTGCTTAAAAAAGAACAATTTAAAAGCAACTGGTTCATTAAGATGTGTAGTGCTTTAAAAAAGAACAATTTAAAAGCAACTGGTTCATTAAGATGTGTAGTGCTTAAAAAAGACATAACAATTTAAAAGCAACTGTTTCATTAAGGTGTATAGTGCTTTAAAAAAGATGTAACAATTTAAAAGCAAGAATCTCATATAGGCACAGGCAAAACGGAAGGAGGGGGCAGAAGCATAGTTAGATTAAACAACACATGAAGCGGTCCAGTCAAATATCACCCCACTGACCTCCACTTCACTCTATGCTGAATGGTTTGCTATCGTTAAAGTTTCATATATATTGTACTTACGTTCTGACCAGTACGTTAGTGCTTACACGTATCACTAAAGAACAAATCATGTACGAAAAAAAAACAATCATTTCAAATCCAAAGATTTTTACAATGCAGCTGTTCATAATATCACAATAATAATAAACTTATTTACTAGTAAGAAATCTTAAAAGATTTTAAGGAAATAAAACATGATGAATCACTAAGTAAATTGATGAATAAATAGATTTATTAATTGTTATTATGAAGACGAAAAGGGAGGCGTTAGAAGCACAGTCGAACAGAAACGCCAAAAGAGAAAAATAAGGGCAAAATCAGTCAGCGAGTAAAATTAGAAAAGATTTGTAGCAGACGAAATTGCAACAAGCACAGTAGCAGGAGTTAATTCCTGCGGCTCGAGATTTGAAATACATTTTATTCCGGGCTTGCCTAAACACAAGCCAGCTCCCAGTCACTTGATGAGTATATAAAATATGAAACCAGCAACGCTCCTCTTTCTTTTTTCCTACTGGCTGGCAGCCAAAGCTGCCTGGGGGCTTTGGCCCCAGGTTAACGTGAGTACCACAAGCCAAGATGGTAATCGTCAAAACTTGCTTTCATGTGTGATTCACACACGTGTACTCTTTTTTATGTGTGATTCACACACGTGTACTCTTTTTTTATTTGTGATTAACACACGTGAACTCTTTTTCCTACAACGAGACACAACTCCTTTGTCTCTACTATCGGACGCACGCTCTTACTACACGTCTACACTGAACACTTTTCTCTCTCTTTCTATAGGCCTATAGGACTGTCTAATTCTTTATCTTGACTACTACTGACTATGAAATGGCATTGTTTTATTTTATCCTTGTATGATACGTTATTTTATATCGTATTTCTAATGTCGTACATATTTTTCAATCAAATCACATATATAATCTTAGTACCTGGTAGGGCGATAAATAAAGTAAACGCCGCTGCAACAGGGGTTGTTTGTATTTCGTTAAGGAATTTTAGCTGAACAATATGAGCGAAGGTTTAAGCGGTTTTATATCAGAGAAAATGTCACCAGCCAGAAGGGGCACATCTGGTTCCACGAAATTTGCAGCAAACTTTCTTTTAATATAGGTGTCTCCACTTATAAATGCCCAGAGGCCACTCGAGGATAAGAGTTAAAGAGTGTTTAATAGTCGATGGGACTGTGGAGAAATGCGTGACTTACCTGGATAGACCACGTGCGGGTCGGTCACCGAAAATAAATAAAAAGAAAGAAAAGAAACGGTCAAGACTCTTATTTATAGAGTAGTGATCACGTGAGTTAGAAGAATATGCAAATAGAGGTGAACGATTTTGCGATATAAAAAGCCTGTGTTGTTAAGAGGAGGGGCAGACTGTTGGCAGAAGTCAGTGCTGTCAGACGTGCTTTAGAGTTTTTTTTGTTATATGCTGTGTTCGATTGTTGGGAGAGAGAAAAGAGAAGAGGAGGAACCAAGAAGACATTCTGTAGATACTTAACTTTGTGTTGGTTTTAAGCTATTTCGGCGCTTGGTGTGCGGTTACTAACAATGGACAGATTCGACATTCGCTTAATACCCGAGTTCGACGGATCTACCACTGGACCGGCTGTCGTTGAATGGATTGAAAAGGCAGAGAAAATCTGTAAACTGTGCAAAATTAAAGAACCAGCCACAGTTATCCCCTTGAGGCTAACCGGAGGGGCCTATGCAGTCTACCAACAACTCGGGGATGAACCAGACTGGGATGAAATCAAGCAGAGCCTGTATACAGCATTTGGTACAGATCCATTTGTTGCGTGGCAACAGTTCACAAGCCGGACACTTCAACCCAAGGAAACAGTCGACGTGTACCTAGCCGACCTGCGAAAATTATCTGTACCTTTTGGTGGGGTCAACGATAAAATATTAAGCTGTGCTTTTTTGGTAGGCCTACCCGAGGAGGTCAGTAAACTGTTGCGGGCATCATCAAGAATCGATGAATTGTCAACTGATGAGTTATTGGCCCGAGCTCGAAACATCTGTAAGGAACAGGAACCAATTGCAGCAGCAGCTCGTTTTCGACATGGAGGCAATGTGGACTCTCTTCCAGATAGTAATAAGCATGCCACCCCAGTGTGCTATAAATGTGGGGAGGCCAATCATTTTGCTAAAGAGTGCCGGAGTGATAGGAGAGGTGTATATCCACAATCAAAGAGACCAGTGCAATGCTATCGCTGCAATAAGTTTGGGCACATATCTCGCAACTGTTCGGGAAACGAAGTTGGGGGCAAGGTACTATCGCTACCCTTGCCCCCTGCCAACCAATAAACACAGGATTGCCTGTCATTAGCGTTAAACTTGATGATGTGCAGTGTTCAGCACTTATAGACACGGGGTGTTCCCGGTCTATAGTTAGTGCCCATTGCTGTCCGGTGTGGCGGAGGAACCCAGTCGGCGTTATGACCATCAATGGCTTATCACGGGTATGTTGTGGTGAAGGGACAGTCACAATCTGCACTGAGAAGGGTGACACAGCTAAAGTTGACGTTCTGGTGATGCAGGAGAAACCCCTTGGCTACGACATGTTGCTTGGAATTGATGCAATACAAGCACTAGGAGGCGTTACAATCACAGCAGCTAGAGGTATCAGGCTTGGAGAAGGGAAAGACGTCTGTGCAGCCATGTCGATTGAAGAAAAGGGCTTCTGTGCTACATTTGATGACAACGAAAGGGTGTGGACTGCAAAGTGGAAATGGGCCATGGGCCAGGAACCAGATCGGCTGTGCAACACGATTCCAGAGTATGCAGTTTCTACCAAGAATAGGGCCGCATATGAAGAAGAACTTCAGATGTGGATTGACAACGGTTGGTTAATACCATACCCACAGGAACGTCTGGGACCACCCAAGGGATTAATTCCGCTCATGGCTGTTGAACAACCTACCAAAGAAAAAATTCGTCCCGTAATGGATTACCGAGAGTTGAATCGGCATGTTGATGCGTTTACCGGAAACGCAGATGTGTGCGCTGCTAAACTGAGAGAGTGGCGTCAAAAAGGGAGCAATGTAGCACTTCTGGATCTAAAGAGGGCCTACCTGCAGATACGTGTCCATGAGTCATTATGGCCGTTTCAGACAGTACGACTCAAGGGAAAACTATATTGTTTGACACGTTTGGGTTTTGGCCTAAACGTAGCACCCTTGATTATGACAACCATTATTAAAACTGTTTTGATGCAGGATGAGACCACAGCAAAAGCTGCTTCAGCCTACATAGATGACATCTATGTTAATGAGGACATAATGTCTGCGGATGCAGTTCGAATAAAACTGAAAGCGTTTGGGTTAATAAGCAAAGACCCTAAGCGCCTAAAGGATGGAGTGCCCGTGCTAGGCCTCGAGGTCTGGGAGGAGGGCAATACGTTGCGATGGAAACGAGGGAGCCCACTTCCAAAGTTACCCAATGTATTAACAAGACGTACTGTGTTTTCTATCTGTGGTAAATTGGTAGGACATCTACCTGTCTGTGGATGGCTCCGATCGGCAACAGGAGTGGTGAAAAGACGAGTGACTACAGTAACAAAAGGATGGGACGATGTTGCGGATGATGATTCTCTCCAACAAATGATGGCTGAAATGTTGTCCAGAGTGCATAGGAATGACCCTGCCCGGGGTGAGTGGCAAGTGTCTGGAAACGAACTAAATGCATGGGTTGACGCAAGTTCGTTGGCTACAGGTGTCGTGTTGGAGCAACTAGGTGTTGTTGTGGAAGATGCATGCTGGCTTCGTCCGAAAAATGATGCCCAACATATAAATTTGGCAGAACTTGATGCCACGTTAAAAGGTCTTAATCTCGCATTGCAATGGCAGACTAATGTTGTGCATCTCCACACTGACTCATTGTGTGTTTACCATTGGTTAACCGACACCTTGACTGGAAAGGCTCGAGTTAATACTAGAGCTGCAAGTGAAATGCTAGTACGAAGGAGACTAGCAATAATTAAGCGTCTAGTTGACGAATACAGCTTGCAGGTAGACATTACGTTAGTCTCGTCGATGCAGAATTTGGCTGATAGCTTGACTCGAGTACCAAAGAGGTGGATCGATGCAATGAGGCAGGGATCCGATCTTCAACAACAAACATGCGCGACTGTAACGGATCAATTAACACCTGACCAGATCCGTATGATACACCAGCAGATTGGACATCCTGGAATTCAGAGGACTGCATATTTTGTCCGAAGAGTATGCCCTGCAACTACAAAAGCATCAGTGAAAGCAGCCATACGTTCGTGTGAAGAGTGTCAGAGAATTGATCCGGCACCATCCCAATGGCAAAAAGGGAAGCTCGAGGTGGAGGGCAACTGCCAGCGAGTAGGGATGGACATAACACATTATGGGGACAAACATTTTTTGACCATGACGGATTGTGGCCCGACGCGTTTCACAATATGGCGCCTGTTGACACGACAGGATGCAGCCAGCATTATACAACAGTTGAGAGCCGTCTTTTTTGAACGTGGTGCCCCGATTGAAATTCTGACTGATAATGCCGCCACATTTCGATGTCAAGAATTTCAGAAATTCGTGCACGAATGGGGGATTAAAATGCATTATCGGTGTGCATATTATCCCGAGGGTAATGGTATAGCAGAACGGTGTCACCGCACCATCAAAAGAATTGCAGCCAGGACGCAGTGCTCTATTCCAGAAGCTGTGTACTGGTATAATATAACACCCAAGGACAATGCAACACTAGCAACTGCACCAGCCAATGGGATTTACCAATATGAACAGCGTGTGAAAGGAGTTGATGCCATACCATCAGTGGTGAGTGTTGTCAATACACCATATCAGGTGGGAGACCTTGTTTGGATAAAACCCCCAAATGCTGGGTGCACTACGAAATTTTTCCGGGGAAAAATAGACGAAATCATAAGTCCTCAGACCATGTTGATTGGTGGCATACCACGTCACGTAAAAGATATCCGCCCTTGTTATACCTCTTCTGATTCTGAGGACGATGAGGAGGATCTCACACCGTTCAGAGATGATCCTGATCACTTACTGCCCCTTCAGGTGAGCATAGAAACACCACCAACAGAACCAGATGAGGGAATGATGGGACATACTGATGACAATAGTGAGGAGAGCGATGGACACAAGGAAGTAATGCCTCATCGAAATACTCGATTGAGACGAATACTGCCCACCCCCCGTGATTGCGAAACCCCGCGAGAAGGGATGATGGAGCATACCGAGGAGATGACGCCTCCGATTCTTCGGAGAAGTACCCGACAAAGACGGATACTGCCCCCCTGCCCTGATTGTGAGACACCGCCTATGGAACCACGAGACGGGATAATGGAACAGACTGGTAGTAATGATGGTGGTAATGAAGAAACAGCAATGAGGAAGTGCTGCCCCCAATTCTTCGAAGGAGTACCCGCCAACGACGATTGCCCGCATGTCCTGTTTGTGATCATGAGATCAGGGGGGAGTGTGGAGAAATGCGTGACTTACCTGGATAGACCACGTGCGGGTCGGTCACCGAAAATAAATAAAAAGAAAGAAAAGAAACGGTCAAGACTCTTATTTATAGAGTAGTGATCACGTGAGTTAGAAGAATATGCAAATAGAGGTGAACGATTTTGCGATATAAAAAGCCTGTGTTGTTAAGAGGAGGGGCGGACTGTTGGCAGAAGTCAGTGCTGTCAGACGTGCTTTAGAGTTTTTTTTGTTATATGCTGTGTTCGATTGTTGGGAGAGAGAAAAGAGAAGAGGAGGAACCAAGAAGACATTCTGCAGATACTTAACTTTGTGTTGGTTTTAATATCATAGGAATCGTTTGTAGTGGAAATTTAGTAAGTTGGATTACTTAAAGGGAATGCCCCATCAAAAATTGTTTATATTGGACTTGAAGACGACCATATTGTAGTCAGCTGGAAAGCAGGCAAACGGAAGAGAGTTCCACAGGTTTACAGTTCTAAGAAATAATCTTTGTTCATGGAATATACGTTTAGGTTTAGGCAAAAATAATGAATGGGGAAATTATTGATAGTGTTTTCAGTTAGACGAGCGTTTCTTGTGAAAGTGTGGCGAGGTGGCATAGATTGGAGCTCGGACGAGCACTTGTCATAAAAATAACGAAAAATCAGAAACAGGCTCGCAACGTCTCTTCTGTGAGAAAGAGGTGGCATGGAAGAGAACATGACACCTTCTACTAGGCTATGAAATAAATTGAAACTCTTTCAAGGTATGATAAGGTATTTCTATTAGTTTCTACCCAGATGTGGCAACAGTACTCCATCCTTGGACGTACCTGGCTCTTATATAGGTAGAGAATTGCATGAGCAGTGAGATATCTGCTTGACCAATAGAAGGATCCCACCATTTTCTCCAGCAACGTTGGCAATGGATTGAATGTAAGTGTTCCATTTCAGATCAAGAGTAAAGGTCAAGCCCAGAAGCTTGTAAACCATGGAACCTCCCCAAGACGAGAGTCATTCATTGATGATATAAAGATAGAAGCTTCGTTTGAGTGCACCTCTTTCCCAATTGTACCATGTGCTCAAGATCAGAGGAGAGAGAATCAGAGAGAACTTGGTCGTTTACGCCCTTTGATGTGCTGCCATAGATGTCTATGAATGAACTAAGGATGTGATTTGGAAGATTATTAATTCAGGAAGAGAGTTGGGCTCAGGATGAATTTCTGAGGGGCTCCAGCATTTATACTGTGGGCCTTGCTGGCAGTCTTGAAAGCAACTTTACTCTCAGTACATCTATCACGTTGGAAGCAATGGAAAAGGTGATTTTTGTATGCAATGGCTGTTAGGTTTTTGCTGGATTTTTTTCGAGGGTATGAAAGGGTCTATACTTACAATTAACTATTCCGTCAGGTCAGCTACTATAGAGGACACATCCTTTTAAAACATAGAACGCAGAGGGAGATCTGATATAAATGCACGTCAGCTATATAGAGTACTGTACGATGGAGAGGTACGTCTGCAGACTTCTTACATTTCATTTTTATTTTAACTGATACAACAGAATGTTTGGAAAATCCAGTGGAGACAGAACGGAAGATGAATTTAGCTCAAGGCAAGTTGTGAGAAAAAAGTATAGCAGACTTGCATATTACTCGTAAGTGTCGATACCATAACACTTCTCTTAAAAAAAGGAGGAGTTAGTGCCTGGGAGGATGCAACTCATGACAAGTAAAGCCTATCGACATCTAGCCATGTTGCATGAACAACAACAGGTGTTACACCGTTTGGAGTAACGCCCCTTGGAGGTGACCGGTGTAAGAAGAGTACTAAATAAAGATAGTTGCCGAGTAAACACAACGACTGGTGTTATGTTATATTTATCCGTGGGCATCCTCACGCATGAAACATGGTGATAGCGGTGGGATGTACAATAAAGAGAAGAAAAAATAAAACGGTGGAAAGGTAGCAGAAAAAGAAAAAAAAACATATAAGTAACGTATTAAACGTTACTTATATGTTTTCGATGTGAAAATTACGACGCCACGAGGTGGTGAGAAAAAAATGTCGGAAGGAGACATGAGTGGAATAAACAGACCGATAGCTGGCATAAGACCACAACCACCCCTTTGTATGGAGCAGAATTTGACAGAATTGGAAGCTATTTAAGCTGAAATGGCATAATTATGCCATTATTACGTATCTGACAACCCAGTCGATACAATATCAAAGTGCACTTTTGCTTCATACGTTAGGGGATGATGCTTTGAAAGTGTACTATAGGTTTCACTTTTCAACGCCCAAAGATGAAAGAACGCCTTCGGAAATTATTCAGGCGTTTGATAAATATGCTATATGGGAAACAAATGAAACTTACGAGCGTTATGTTTTTCACACGAGAAAGCAAGGAGAAACGGAGACTGTGGAATCTTTTATTACGGCACTTCGGACGTTAGTAAAAACGTGCGATTTTTGATTTTTGTGACAATTGCGTTTCCTCAGTACTCAGAGATCAAGTAGTGCTGGGAATACGTAACCCTCAGACACAAGCTGAGTTACTTAAAATAAGACAGCTGGATTTACAAAGATGTACAGACATTTGTAAGCTGTCTGAAAATGCTACGTTACAAGCCAGTATCCTAAGGCCTGAGAGAGTGAACCGAGTGGAGTTCAGACACAAGAAAAAGCGAGGGGAAAAAACTGTGGGAGAATGCAGAGCGTGTACACTGCAACATGGACCGAACAAGGAAGTATGTCCTGCATTTGGCAAGACATGCTACAACTGTAATGGAAAAAATCATTTTTCTGCGAAATGCAGACTAGCAAGGAAAAAGAAGGTGCAGACTGTCAAAATGCAACAATACGAGGATCAAGGTGACAGTAGTAGTTCTTCAGACTATGGGCAGGTAGACAGTGTAACAATAAAAGAAAAAGTTAACGCTGTGAATCATGAGGTGATAAAAGCGGAAATGATGGTGAAAGGAAAGCCAATTATTTTTCAGCTTGACAGTGGAGCATCAGTAAACATACTGAATGAGAAGCATGTAATGGGGAAAACACTGGAGCCTTCAAATAAGACACTGGTCATGTGGAATGGAACAGAAGTGAAGCCATTGGGAGAGTGTCGAGTCAAAATGATAAACCCCAAAACTGGACAAAAATATGCAGTTCAGTTTGTCATTGTAAAAGAGCATTTCCATCCTTTACTGGGAGCAAATGCAATTCAGAAAATGGCACTCATGACAATCAACCAGGACCAGTTCAAAATGATAGCCAAAATTTCCCAAGTGGGTGAATCCAACAGCCAGAACTCTGACAGCATTATAAACAAGGTCACAGAAATCACTTTTTCCATAGCTACCAACGTAATAGATGCACTGAGACTAAAGCTGCTTTCAGGTCTGCCAGCAACCACTGTAACTCTGTTAAAGTCTGTTAAATCCAAGGTAGCTGATCAGCGGCTTGGATCCAACGAGTTTTGGCAAATAACAAATAGGATCCTGAACAGAAGTGTGCATTCTATCCCAACCATTATCAATGGACCAGAGGTCATCTCGTCAGCGTCAGACAAGGCCAAACTATTTGCAACGAACTTTGCAGCTAATTCTACCCTATGCGACGAAGGCCACCAACTCCCCATATTTCCTCCTATAACACAGAACAAGCTAGGTAAATACAAATATCCGTGCATGAGGTCGCCAAGCTAATAAAGAACCTAGATTCCAGTAAAGCAACTGGCCCTGATGGCATCCCAATTATAGTGTTAAAAAAGCTTCACCCAGAACTTGCTCCAATACTTACGAAACTATTTAAGCGCTGCCTTAAGGAGAAGTGCTTTCCGACTCCCTGGAAGACCTCAAGAGTTTGCTCTGTATTTAAGAATTCAGGTGATAAGTCATCTCCCTCTCAGTACAGATCAATAAGTCTCCTGTGTGTTATGAGTAAGTTGCTGGAATCCATATTAAATAGAGAAATAGTCAACCACCTCAGCAGGAATAACCTTCTTAGTGACACACAATATGGTTTCCGCTCTGCAAGATCTACCGCAGATGTGCTGACGGTTATATCCCACAGGATTAGTGAATCTCTTGACAAAGGCTTCCTTTCTAGGGCAATTGCTCTTGACATATCAAAGGCCTTAGACAAGGTATGGCATAAGGGTCTACTTCACAAGATTTCCAGCTACGGTATAACTGGAAATGTTTTCTCAATCATTAAATCATTTCTCTCCGATAGGCTCATAAGAGTAGTGGTAGATGGACAAAAATCGGAGGCCTGCAATATAAATGCTGGAGTCCGTCAGGGGTCAATCCTGGGCCCAACTCTCTTCCTGATCTACATCAATGACCTCCCTAAACACATACTAAAATCATTCGTTGACATCTATGCTGATGACACGACCATCTACAGCAACACATCAAAGGCTGTAAATGACAAAGTTCTCTCTGATTCTCTCTCCTCTGATCTCGAGCGCGTGGTTCAGTGGGGGAAGATGTGGCTGGTTACCTTTAATGCATCCAAAACCAAACTCCTATCCTTACATCATAAACGCTCTGATCCCCAGCTGGCATCAATTGTGATGGATAGCTCTCGTCTGGGTGAGGCCCCGTGTTTTGACAAGCTTCTGGGTTTGACCTTTACTCCTGATCTGAAATGGAAAATGTACATCAAGTCTGTTGCCAAGGTCGCTGGAAAGATGGTGGGATCCTTCTACCGCTCCAGAAGATATCTCACTACTGATGCAATTCTATATCTATATAAAAGCCAAGTACGTCCAAGGATGGAATACTGTTGCCATGTCTGGGCAGGAGCGGCCAAAAACAGCCTATCATGCCTTGACAGAGTACAAAATAGACTTTGTGGCTTAGTGGGGGATGCCCTTTTCTCTACCCTGCAACCTCTCTCCCACAGAAGAGACATTGCGAGCCTATCCTTGTTTTATCGTTATTTTCATGGCAGGTGCTCGCCTGAACTCCAATCTCTGGTCCCCCCTCGCCAATCTTTCACGAAAAACACCCGTCTAGCTGAATCCACTGTGAAAAATTTCCCCCACTCTATATCTGTGCCTAAATCAAAACGCGGATTCCATGAACAAAGCTTCTTTCTTAGAACTGCACGCCTGTGGAACTGTTCCGTCTGCCTGCTTCCCTCCGGACTACAACTTGGATGTCTTCAAGTCCAACGTTAACAAATTCCTAATGAACCGCCCCCTTAATTAAACACTTTATCAAATCTCCACATAAACGTAATGTACTTACAATAACCCTTATCCCTGAGTGGCTTCCGGGCCTTGATAAGTGGTGATCACTGTGTAAAAAAAAAAAAATGTTCAGAGATGTATTTAAGGAGGAATTGGGGCAGTTACCTGGAGAGGTACATTTGGAGGTGGATACAGCAGTAACACCAAATGTAGCTGCAGCATGAAGAGTGCCAGTCACACTGAAAGACAAATTAAAAGTTGAATTGGAGAAACTGGTTAAAAAGAAAGTTATTGAACCAGTAAGTGAGCCAACTCCATGGGTAAGTGCATTGGCACTGGTGATGAAGAAAAATGGAAATCTAAGGATTTGCATAGACCCAAGACCACTGAATAAAGCTTTGAAAAGGGAACATTTCCAACTACTTACATTGGATGATTTGCTGCCAGAACTGGCTGACAGCAAAGTATTTTCCACCCTGGATTTACGAGATGGATTTTGGCATTTGAAATTGGATGAAGTCAGCAGTCGTTTGACTACATTTACCACGCCATTTGGTCGGTTTCGGTGGAAGGTTTTACCATTTGGGATTACTCCAGCTCCAGAGATATTTCAAAAGGCCCTCTTTAACAATGTATGGGGTTTAGAGGGTGTGATCAACAAAGCAGATGATTTTCTGGTGATCGGGAAAGGTAAAACAATGGAGGAAGCAACAGCTGATCATGACAAGTATATATATATATATATATATATATATATATATATATATATTCAAATAAAAATTTCATAATCTAATAAAATGTGGTTATTGTTTACTTTTTGTGTGTGACTTACCCCTTTTGTAAATTCCTTATTTATTCGTTTATGCTGCGAGCGCACTTATACCTGCGGGACTACCGGAAGTTCCGGTTTCTGTCCTTAGAAAATAAGCATTTAGAGTATTTTCCTTATACATCTACAGAGGGCGCAGTAATTTTAAAGGACTTTCCTTACACATTTTCTACAACCCATTTTGTAAATTCCTTATTTAATATTCAGTGAGTTTTATTAATTTACGATTCTGCGAAGATTTATCACATTTTTTTGGTTCAAATCTAATTTTGTCATTTAAATCATTTTTATTCATTTTTATAACGCGTTTATGCTGCGAGCGCACTTATACCTGCGGGGCTACCGGAAGTTCCGGTTTCTGTCCTTAGAAAATAAGCACACGCCCCGGCCCTTCCTCAATCAGGCCTCGGCTTCATACTTTATTACAAATATTACCTCACTGTCCTGTTTAAACTTTTTTTTTTTTTTTTTAGAAATTTATGTTTGTATTCAACTTTTTGTTTGAATTTATTACAATCTTATTAAAATTTTTTTGGTTGATTTTTTTTATAGAAATAAAAAGTTTGTATTCAATGCTTAAAACTTTTTTTTTTAAATATTAGATATAAAACATTTTTGAACACAAATAGGTCACCAATATGGGAAGGAAAAACAAGTTGCATAAGTTACCTAAAATTGTTTATGAATAATTTCTGAACGATATTTCCTTTTAAATAATTTGTCAATAATAATAATAATGATTACTAAAACGTTTAGCATTTTTAAAATAAAGTTTAACTTATATTTTGAACGAAAATAAAAGGGAAATCAATAAAATTATATATTACTTGGTTTCAAATAACTTGAAGTTGAACTTATTTAGGACAGAGTTATCTGCCCTTCCTAAAATTGAAAAATTCTTAGCGACGCTAATTACCTCCGAATAATCCAAATAATCCTCATATTAAAAAATAGCGAAACTATTTCACACGTCTTATTAGACGGGTGTAACAGAACAATGGGCGACCATAGCCGGTGTCATTTGAAAATCGTTTACTAATGTAAAATTGTTTCGCTTCCCAGACTGAAGTTTAGGCACCGCCAAAAATGGCCGCAAAATCAAGTTATTGTTGTTTTTCAAAACTAAATTACATTTATTAAAATCCATTATTTCTGAGTAACTTTTTTTTCCATAAAGATAAAACCCTGAATTTTATCATATAGAAAACAGAATAATGTAAAACTTTTTCTACTATTTTTAATTAAATTTTAGATGTTAAATTTTCCCAAAAAGTTAACAATTGACATTTTTTGTCTTGCACAAAAAACGTACATAAATATTAAAAACAAAAAAGAAGGGTTTTGAAATAATTAATTTATTTATTTATTGTCTAACTAAGATTTAGGATGATTTTCTAAGAGAATATGCAAAAATATTATAATATAAGTACCTGGATTTCAAATAATTCCACTTATTCATATATGTAACCAGTTATTTCGCATCAATCTAGAGTCCAGATCGACACTGTTTACGTTTGCGTTTGATAAGAAACAAACTATGGAAGACCAAACAGGCCAAAAAAACTTATTTTTCAGTGACGAAAATTTCAATGTATTATTAAGCTGAGGCTGGCCAGTACCAGATGGGTGACCATTTGTATGAGTTTGGTTTTTAATGTATATGTGTGTGGGGCCAGGCTCCCCAAAATGGGGGGGGGGCAATTTAAAGCAGAATAAAAAAAAATTATTTCAGCGCGTTTGGTCCACCGTAGTCGAAAGGCGGCAAACGTTTTCAAACGGGATAAAAAAAATTATGCTATTTTTAACACAAAGGGCACAATATTTATCGAATTTTTTTTTTTATCGATTCTTCAAAACATGCCCTATTTAATAATGGTCATGCATTATTCGGCTCGCTAAAAAAAATTGTTAATTTATTTATCAAAGATTTTAAAATGGCTTTTTTCGTATAAATATTAAAAAAAATTTTTTTTTTGTTTTGCTTAACTTAAATTAATTATTTTACTTAACATATTCACCGAATTTCACACTTCAAAACTCAAAAGCGGGATAATTAAACACAATCGAAGTTCTGATATTCAGACGTCAAAATAAGGTATGCAGAATTTTTTTTTTTTTAAAATCTATAATTCTGTCCCTTACAACAACACAATATGTTTTGTTCAGTTTCAGATGATTATTTTAAGCATATTTGTTCCCACTTCAAAACAAGGGGGGTTTTATAAGCAAAAAAAAAAAAAAAATATATATATATATATATATATATATATATAAATATCGTTTATGAAAAATAAGTACACCGTTATAAAGTTCATTCTTCTTTTAATAATCGCTGAAAATTTCGTATTGATCGGATAATTACCTGATTTTTGGTAGATTTTTAAAAAGACGGTCCGTCAAAAAGTACTGACCTGCCCCCCCCCCCCCAGTTTTGGCGGTGCCTACTGAAGTTCCTGTGGCAAGATTGAAGATTGAGTGAAAAATTACGGTATTATTTTACTTTAAGGCCCGTCTCACGTCCGTACATAATAAAATATTTCTTTTGTACCTATTTACTATGCCTCCCCACGGGACAGAGTTAGACACCAGGGTCGTTTTTTAACGTGGAGAAAAGGTACAAAAATAAAAATTGTCTCAGTCGTGAAGGATTTCTCCTCCACCGAAAGAGAACAAGAAATAGAAGTACAGCATCTGAAGAACAGATACTACACTTTGATCTTGTCCCGAAGGCCAAGTTCTTTTGTAGATCTCAAAACAAATCTGTAAACCGTTTCCGTCGCAAAAAAAAAAAAAAAAAAAAAAATAGTTTTCATGAAGAAATTATTTTTTCGAAAAGCGGGTAATCACTTTTCCATGTAAATTTAACTTAAAATCAGCACCGAGTGCCCACCTGAGAAAAAGGGGGAATTTTTTTGTGTGATTATTGGCTAAACAGTTTTTTGTTTGATTTCTTTTGCATGGTATTAACCCCTGAACTTGTTAAATAAGCGGAGCTTTCTTTCAAACGTAAATATTATAAACTGAACTTTTTAAAAATAATAAACAGTTTTTAGTTATTTTAAATAATATATACGGAAGTTATTTTTTTTTTTAATTTTAGACAATATACTTCGGACTACTGTTCTCACCTTGGATGTTAATAGTAATTCGACTAATTCAAAAAATAATGACATGTTAAACCTTACAAAACAAACCTGGTTTTCGTATCTTTATTATTTTTTTATTTTGTAATAAATTGTATATAAAAATGAATTTTACAAAATACATATCTTCATATTTTAAATAAATTGTATAAAAAAAATTAAATTTACAAAACAAATCGAAATGAACCTTTAGTAAAAATTGTATTTTTAAAAATGAATTTTACAAAATAAATCTTAAAATTTGGAATGTTTTAATAAATTCTAATAATTTTTTCCAACTGAATTTCAACAAACCTTAAGTATTGGAAAAATAATCTCAACTTGATAGAAAAACAATTCGACACACTTAACTAATAAACGGACATTTTTACACGAGGGACGAAATAATGATTACACCGTTTTATGATGACCTAAATCCTTTGTTCTTTAGCGGTTGATTTTCTCTTTAAATAATTTCACGTTTAAATCGTGTTTTTCATCTTTTAATTTTGATTCTTTTATATTTTCATATATTTTATTTCTTAATGAATTGAACACACAAAACAAAAGTTGTAGCAATTTACTAAAGAAAACCTAAAAAAACAAAACAAAGTTTTTGCACACAAAAGAAAAAACGATTTCATCGCGATTTTTTTTTTTTTCGTATTGAATTCCTGGAATGAAAGGTAAGTTTTTTTTTCTTTTACTTTTTAACAATTTAAAAATACAATAACTTTTAAAATAATTTTAAACATTAAAACAATTTATTTTTATTGCAATTCAATAAAGAATACGAAAAAATTGCGAAAACTCACCGTTATTGTATTTTGTCGGAATTAGCATACCGACGAGTAGGGGGGAGGGGAAGAAAAGACGGTTTAAGTCTTGCAACGAAATGTCGACGTTGCTTACAAGCAGTCTTTCCTTGTAAAAGTAACACATGGGTAACGATGGTCGAAGTGTAATTTGTCTAAAAGACAGCAGCAACAACAACAGTAGAGCGAGAGCGGCCACCCCTTTTTATCTACTCCAACTCTCAGTCAACGAGATTCACGCGTGACTGAAATGTCTATTTAACTTGTAAGGAATAGGCACTCAGGTTCTTTGATTAACGGACCACCGGCCGTGTTGGTCACAGCTACCAGCACTCCTTTCTTCCCCACCGACCTACCCTTGGCAAGTCAACCAATTCAAAATTCTCACAATTTTTATTTAAAAAGTAATGTCTGTTTCGAAAAATGCAATTTTACCCAACTTTCCGAAAAATATATATAACTTTCCACTTGGTGAATGTTTTTGCTTAAAAACTTAAAACGACATAATTAAAAAGAAACAAAAACGATCTATCGACCAAAAATCTCCTAAAATTATATTATTTAATCTGACATTTAATATTTATCCAAATTGTGAAAAAAAGGATTAATGATTGCTAGAGAAGAGAAGGATCGGCGTGCACTTACCTTGAATACTAACCAAGAAGAACTGTTGTTGTTATTCACCCTTTTAAAGTTTTATTTTGTGCTCCGGATCACGTGATAGTTAATCATCTGATCCTTCCATTATATAAGAGGGGAGATTCCCTTGTCTTGTCTCTCTTTTTTTTCTTCACCACAAACTGATTCAGTTGCCGGCGATTGAAAGTAAATCTTTTCCACTTTCGTCTGGCAAAGATACTACAAGACGGTTACGTCGCGGAAGGGGGCAATTCTTTCGCAATCTAAGGTAAGTGCATTGCTCCCTTCTTGATCTGAGCGGTCATTTGATTCTTTGCTGGAAATGAATTTTTTCACAATATATATTATTTCTGTGGAAAATTCCTTTGTGTTTTTAATGTTTTCTCCAATATTAAAAATTTTAGCATGGGATCACTTTCTTTTACAAATTTACATAAAATAAACACATTCATTGGCCATCACCAACTTGAAAAAAAACTTCATATAAAAAAAATATAGTTGTAAAACTTTACAATCTAACCCAGCCAAGTTTAATCCTTAAAAAAATTGACTTTATTTTGGCAACTACATTTTAACAAGTTTAAAATATACGCAAAACGAATAAAATAATAAATATTTAAGTTTTTAAGGTAGGTGATCACTATCCTATATAAATTTAACGTAAAATGAACACCCACTTCATGACCAGTTAGCAGACAATAATACCTGTATTTTTTTTATTTTTATTTTTTTTGTTGGAAAGGAAGAGATTGGAGCTCATATCAGTTTTTGCTTTCTTACGTTTTTTTTGTGATAAGTATTATATCGTATATGTTGTTAACTATTCTGCACTTCTACTTAACTATGTAATAAACAAAAGATACCGTGAAAAGTGTCATTGTGACATTTTTTTGGTGGTTTCCTACCAGAATTTTGTTTAATTATTGATTTTTAAATGATTATCGGGACTTCTATTATGGCTGTTTTATATCATCCAATTTTTCTAATTTTAACATAAGACTCGGTATGAATCTTTTTTAAGTTTCTTTAATGCTTCCAAAAAAGTTAAAGCACAAAGCAAGGTTATCCAAGTAGGTAGAAGAGTTACTGATGTTGCCTTTGGTAACAATCCTTTGTTATATATTTGATTTTTTACCACTTTTTCGTTTTTTGTCTAAAATGCCCATTCAATTTTTAAATTGTTAGGTGAAAGTACAGATTAGTTAACAAGAACCCCATTTCTCATGTTAAGAATAGCTTTCTAAATAATATCATTATTATTAATAAGTGGAGGTGTCCTTCTTTGGCGTGGTTTCCTATCAGTATTTTGTTTAATTATTGATTTTTAAATGATTATCGGGACTTCTATTATGGCTGTTTTATATCATCCAATTTTTCTAATTTAAACATAAGACTCGGTATGAATATTTTTTAAGTTTATTTAACGCTTCCGAAAAAGTTAAAGCACAAAGCAAGCTTATCCAAATAGGTAGAAGAGTTACTTACATTGCCGTTGATAACAATCATTTGTTATATATTTGATTTATTTACCACTTTTTCGTTTTTTGTCTAAAATGCACATTTAATTCATTAAATTGTCAGATGAAAGTACGACTGAATTAACAAGGACCCATTTTCTCGTATTAAGAATAGCTTTCTAATTATTATTATTATTATTATTAATGAGTGTAAATGTCCTTTTTATTTAAAAAAGAACAAAAGATAGAATGTATGAGTAAAAAAATTTAAAATCGATTGTTAGGTGAAAGTACAGATTAGTTAACGAGGACCCCATTTCTCATGTTAAGAATAGCTTTCTAAATAATATCATTATTATTAATAAGTGGAGGTGTCCCTTATAAAATAGAATGTATGAGCATAGAATGTAAAAAAGTAATAGGATGGCACTTTTTTAAATATTAAATGTGAATTTGAATTTTAACAATTAAAAAAACAAACAACAATATTTTTACAGTATCTTTTGTTTATCAAATTAGTTGTTTTTTATTTTTTATTACATTTTCACTCTAAACAAGGCACACTGCCACCTTGATATAGGGGGCTACTATCAGGGACATAAGCTACAGGGGTACTATGTAGGGAGTTGGGCAGCAAGATGTCGGTTCACGTTAAACTTGAACTTCTGCATGTCAGTACAGTTGGGGAAGCAGGGAACCGGAAGGGAATTCCAAAGTTTAACCATTGTCGGGAAGAAACTACTGGAGTAGAAGGCTCTCTTATATCTAGGGTGAAGGGGTGGGATTTAGCTGCTTGTTGGGTTTGTTAGCGGTATTTACGTTAGGGGTACAAGTGCTTTGAACACTCACCAAATCCATTAACTCACATTTAGTATAATCTATATTTGGTTTAATTCTTATCACTTTGTTTTTCCTGGGGATGGGGCATTCTACCGGATGCTAAACATTCTCCCATTAGTTTACTTACAACCGAGAGATCTTTTTTAAGATTCTAACCATCCCTTTAAGTTTGTATTTCTTTTACACTTGGTTCACCGGGTATATTTGCCAGATAGTTTTTGAAATTCTTTTCATTAGCCCAGTTGCTCCTATAATGACTGGTATGATTGATAACTTCTTAAGATTCCAGTTTCTTTTCATGTCGTACGATAACGTGTTTGTTCTTAAATCTCAGCCAATGAAATTTGCCGGAAAGCCTGTCGCACAAAATAACGCACACGCTATCATCTTAATATATAGATTATTATTATTATTGTTATTATTATGATTAATATTATTGACATTATTATTATTATTATTATTATTATCACTATTATTATTGTTATTATTATTATTATTAATATTATTATTATTATATAGATTATTATTATTATTATATAGATTATTATTATTATTAATATTATTATTATTAATATTATTATTATTATATAGATTATTATTATTATTAATATATAGATTATTATTATTATTATTATATAGATTATTATTATTATTAATATATAGATTATTATTATTATTATTATTATTATTATTATTATTATTATTATCATGTGTGTTAATTGCTGTGTTACGCTTACATCCGTGTGACTGTTGTTTAATTGTTATAGACTTTCATTTCTTGTAATAAATAAGTTCAGTTTCGGTTTCGAGTAAAGCTGATGGCACTCCAGTAATTTATTTTTTCAGAAAATACTATATATATATATATATATGGTAATCTCCAAAAATACCGTTAGGGCTTACAACATGGCCGCCAGAAGAGTCACGTGATCCGGTTGATCCAAAACATGAATCGTGCAAATGGAAAACGCAGCCTTGAAGGCAAACTTTGACAAACAATCACAATTTGTTTGTATTTAATTTTTTGTTGATATAATGTTGTTATAAAAATAGGCAAACTTTGAGAAACAATCTTGGGTTGTTTTTAGTTAAAACAGTGTTTATAAAAAGTATTTTATTCAGAACAAACAAGTGGTCGACTAGGTGTATCAGAATTTTAGGCGGAATTTTTGACACCCCCAACAAAAAACTGCGAATAAAATATATAAAACTCGTAATTTCTGTTTTTAAAGTGGGTTGTCAATTTTCTTTATGAAATATACTTCCAAAATAAACTATTACAGTCGTTTAAAACATAATAGAAGTATTATTTTTTATTTTTTAAAAACAATGTTTACAAAATGTCTACGCACGTTCGTTTAAATATAAACTGTTTTTTACATCATATTTTTATAACATTATATCTTAAAAAAAATGAACACCTTGTTTTAAATACCATTTTTATGAAAAACTCTGAATAAAATATTTTTTATAAACACTGTTTTAAAAAACAAACAAAATGTGATTGTTTCTCAACAAAAAATTAAATGACCGTTCTAAATAAATTATTTATTATGATATTGAAAAACTGTTTTTGTACTTAATTATTATGCTTGTTTGTCAAAGTTTGCTTTAAATTTGCATTTTCCGGTTTCGTAATACGGCGATTCATGTTTTGGATCAACCGGATTACGTGACTCTTCTGGCGGCCATGTTGTCAGCCCTAACGGTATTTTTGGAGATTACCATATATATATATGGTTTTGATTCAAGCTGATGCACCCAAGTCATATGGATATATTTTTTTATTTTTGAAATCACAACTTTATAATATATAAAAATCGATATCACTTATATTCTATAATAGATACGAAGTATGCAAGAATTAAAATATCATATTTAAATTGAAATTATTACCAGGCGATGCCAGGCGTCCCTGCTAACTTAGATAAATACTTTTGCAGTTTTAATAAAAAAGCTACAATCATATCAGAACGCTTCCGGTTATGCTGAACATCTACAGAATGCCAACATCAATATATTACATATGACTAAGTCCCCTGTGGAATTTCCACAGGTCCCGCTAGTTATTATTATTGTTTTGCTATAATTTATGGCAATTAATTTCGCCGGTTGTGCATTTTATAAAGCAATGGAAGTCGGTGTTTTTTGTACTCATGCAAATATTGATCAAGCCTTAACTCAGCATTTGCAGGGCTTTTCCCCGGAACATGACGTTAAAAGTTGGATAATGCCGAACATTGTCAACAGAAAACATAACAATGCTACGTAAAAGAAAAAAGTAAAACTTTAAATGTAGTAACACTAACAAAATAAAAGAAAAAAAAAAATTAACAAAAAAAAGCAAAAAAAAAACTACCGTAATTTTACATTTTTATTTACTGAGTGAAGAAAAGGTGTTTTTTTTTGTTTTTTTTACACAGTGATCACCACTTATCAAGGCCTGGAAGCCACTCAGGGATAAGGGTTATTGCAAGTACATTACGTTAGTGTGGAGATTTGATGAAGTGTTTACTTAAGGGGGCGGTTCATTAAGAATTTATTAATGTTGGACTTGAAGACATCCAAGTTGTAGTCCGATGGGAAGCAGGCAGACGGAACAGAGTTCCACAGGCGTGCAGTTCTAAGAAAGAAGCTTTGTTCATGGAATCAGCGTTTTGATTTAGGCACAGATATAGAGTTGGGGGAATTTTTCACAGTGGATTCAGCTAGTCGGGTGTTTTTCGTGAAAGATTGGCAAGGGGGGACCAGAGATTGGAGTTCAGACGAGCACCTGCCATGGAAATAATGATAAAACAAGGATAGGCTCGCAACGTCTCTTCTGTTGGAGAGAGGTTGCAGGGTAGAGAAAAGGGCATCCCCCACTAAGCCACAAAGTCTATTTACTCTGTCAAGGCAGGATAGGCTGTTTTTAGCAGCTCCTGCCCAGATATGGCAACAGTATTCCATCCTTGGACGTACTTTTTTGTCTCAAATTATTTTGAAACAAAATTGTTTTTGAAAGGTGTTTTTTATGACCTACACCAGCGACTAAACAAAAAGCTGAGCCAATTACAATGCAGCATTGTAATTTTTAACTTGACAACCTTAGCCTAGTATAAACAACCCCAACTTCCCCATTATAAGAACAGTTTTCACAATAAACACCTCCAAC
This sequence comes from Euprymna scolopes, assembly GCF_053919585.1. NCBI lineage: Eukaryota > Metazoa > Mollusca > Cephalopoda > Sepiida > Sepiolidae > Euprymna > Euprymna scolopes. The sequence goes on from NC_136527.1 coordinate 146,013,379, forward strand.
CTCCCCATGTTAAGAACAACTTTCGGAATAAATACTCCCAACCTCAAAAGCCGTTCTTAACATGGGGAGGTTGGGGATGTTTATACTAAGCTGGGGTTGTCAAGTTGAAAATCACCAGCTTTTTGTTTAGTCGCTTGTGTGGCATTATCCGGCTGTTGATGTCATCGTTCGGGGAAAGCTGAGTGAATGCTGAGTACCGTCTGGATCAATATCTGCACGAATACTGCTTTTTATTATTTTACAAATCTTTTTGTGATTTAAATACGTAGTGATATAAAATTCTTTTTCAGTTTATTTTTTTTCTTTAGCAAATATAATTGAAATTTTTTAATTTAGCAAATATAATTATTCTTTTATTTTAGCAAATATAATTATTTTTTTATTTTAGCAAATATAATTATTCTTTTATTTTAGCAAATATAATTATTCTTTTATTTTAGCAAATATAATTAAAAATTTTACTTTAGCAAATATTATAAATATTTGTTACTTAAGCAAAAATAATTAAAATTTTTACTTTAGCAAATATTATAAATATTTGTTACTTAAGCAAAAATAATTAAAATTTTTACTTTAGCATATATAATTAATCTTTTACTTTAGCAAATATAATTAAATTTTTTTACTTTATCAAATATAATTAATCTTTTACTTTAGCAAATATAATTTAAAAATTTTACTTGAGAAAATATAATTAACATTTTTAGTTGTTTAGCAAAATATTTTAGGTTAGGCAATATAATAAAAAAAATTTTCTTTAGCAAATATAATTAAAACATTTTCTTTAGCAAATATAATTAAAATTTTTTACTTTAGCAAATATATCTGAAATTTTTTTATTTAGCAAATATAATAAAAAATTTTACTTTAGCAAATATTATAAATATATGTTACTTTAGCAAAAATAATTAAAATTTTTACTTTAGCAAATATAATTAAATTTTTTATTTTAGCAAATATAACTGAAATTTTTTCGTTAGCAAATATAATTTAAAAATTTTACTTTAGTAAATATAATTAAAATATTTACTTTAGCAAATTTTATTTAAAAATTTATTTTAGCAAATATAATTAAAATATTTTACTTTAGCAAATATAATAAAAAATTATCTTTTTCTTTAGCAAATATTATGAAGTTTTGTTGTTAAGTGAACAAGTGAACATTTTGTTGAGCACGAACACAACTTTTACATCATATGAATTTACGTGACTAAAACAGGGATTAATACCAAAGCTATTACTATAACTATTGACACTCTTTTTAATTGTCATAGATTTACTATATGAACCAGTCAGAAGTAGTTTTCTGTGAAAAGATATCTCTTAAGATTCAGGAAGATTGAACTTTCTTTTACTTGATTTACCGACCCCCTTCAAACGACAGTTCTAAAATTTGTAATGCAGAGCCAACTGTTTTTCTTTAGTGGATAAAAAGAAGCATGTTTTCAACACCTGATGCAGCGACTGAAACGTGCTAAAAACACCCAATATGAGAAAAATAGTTGGATTAATCAAAATAACACAAGCATTCACATCTCATCTCAAATATTCAGAATTTTACAAACAAATATTACATGGAGAAATACTAATTATATTTTGTTTACAAACAATATATTACATGAAGAAATACTAATCATATTCTGTTTACAAACAAATATTACATGAAGAAATACTAATTATATTTTGTTTACAAACAAATATTACATGAAGAAATACTAATTATATTTTGTTTACAAACAAATATTACATGAAGAAATACTAATTATATTTTGTTTACAAACAAATATTACATGAAGAAATACTAATTATATTTTGTTTACAAACAAATATTACATGAAGAAATACTAATTATATTTTGTTTACAAACAAATATTACATGAAGAAATACTAATTATATTTTGTTTACAAACAAATATTACATGAAGAAATACTAATTATATTTTGTTTACAAACAAATATTACATGGAGAAATACTAATTATATTTTGTTTACAAACAAATATTACATGAAGAAATACTAATTATATTTTGTTTACAAACAAATATTACATGAAGAAATACTAATTCTATTTTGTTTACAAACAAATATTACATGAAGAAATACTAATTATATTTTGTTTACAAACAAATATTACATGAAGAAATACTAATCATATTCTGTTTACAAACAAATATTACATGAAGAAATACTAATTATATTTTGTTTACAAACAAATATTACATGAAGAAATACTAATCATATTCTGTTTACAAACAAATATTACATGAAGAAATACTAATTATATTTTGTTTACAAACAAATATTACATGAAGAAATGCTAATTATATTTTGTTTACAAACAAGTATTACATTAAAATTACTAATTATATTTTGTTTACAAACAAATATTACATCAAGAAATACTAATTATATTTTGTTTATAAACAAATATTACATAAAGAAATACTAATTATATTTTGTTTACAAAAAAATATATGAAATACTAATTTTGTTTTGTTTATAAACAAATATTACATGAAGAAATACTAATTCTATTTCGTTTACAAACAAATATTACATGAAGAAATACTAATTATATTTTGTTTACAAACAAATATTACATGAAAAATTACTAATTATATTTTGTTTACAAACAAATACTACATGAAGAAATACTAATTCTATTTTGTTTACAAACAAATATTACATGGAGAAATACTAATTATATTTTGTTTACAAACAAATATTTCATGAAGAAATACTAATTATATTTTGTTTACAAACAAATATTACATTAAGAAATACTAATTATATTTTGTTTACAAACAAATATTACATGGAGAAATACTAATTATATTTTGTTTACATACAAATATTACATGAAGAAATACTAATTATATTTTGTTTACAAACAAATATTACATGGAGAAATACTAATTATATTTTGTTTACATACAAATATTACATGAAGAAATACTAATTATATTTTGTTTACAAACAAATATTACATGGAGAAATACTAATTATATTTTGTTTACAAACAAATATTACATAAAGAAATACTAATTATATTTTGTTTACATACAAATATTACATAAAGAAATACTAATTATATTTTGTTTACATACAAATATTACATGAAGAAATACTAATAATATTTTGTTTACATACAAAGATTACATGAAGAAATACTAATTATATTTTGTTTACATACAAATATTACATGAAGAAATACTAATTATATTTTGTTTACAAACAAATATTACATGAAGAAATACTAATTATATTTTGTTTACAAACAAATATTACATGGAGAAATACTAATTCTATTTTGTTTACAAACAAATATTACAAGAAAAAGTTGTTAATAACACAAAGATGAGATTAGTCTGCTTAATCAAAATACCACAACCAGGAAGATTGAACTTTCTTTATGATTTACCGACCCCTTCAAACCACAGTACTGAAATTTGTAATGTAGAGCCAATCCCTTTTCTTTAAAGAAAAAGAAGCAACAATGTTTGAACATTCTTTATGATTTACAGACCCACACGGTTCGAATTCTTGTAATGCAGAGCCAAAGCGTTTCCTTAGAGAAAAGGTATCATGCTTTCAACACCTGAAGAAGGCGACAGAGTGCAGCGACCAAACACATAAGATAAGAATAATAGTTTGATTAATCAAAATAACACAAGCATTCACAACTCATCTCCAAACTTCAGAATTGTAAATTCATTTCGTTTACAAAGAAATATTACATGAAGAAGTACAATTTTGGTTTTTGAATAATAACTAATTGTTTAACTTTTCATAAGAATATGTGAAAAAATTTAATAATATCGCATGAAATCTATTTTATATGTTTTATATTTTCAGAGTTTGCAGCAATCAACAGAAATGAATTATTTGATTAGAAAGGATGTTCATTTTCCTTTGATAATATGAGAAACTCCAAACATATTTGGAAATGTCCACTTTATAAATTTTGTGAAAATATCAGAAAGCAAAGAAATTATAGACTTGTGAAACACGTGACATCAAATTTGATGCAAATTAGTTCAAAACGTTGTTCTTGTTACGTGTATGAATTCTTTTACATATAGCATTGCCATCAATGTGAAAAATGCATGGATAATTAAAAAATAAAAAAGAAATCCAACATATATAATGTGTAAGAAAAATAAAAATTTTATTCCGTATCTTAACAGAATAAACATCCACTAAAACAAAAATCAGTACAAATTAGAGTTGAAAAAATGGAAATATATTTTACTAACAAAGGTGAAAAAATATGATTGATTAAAAGTTTGTTTTTGCACAGAAGTCACATTTGCTAAAACATACAGAAGACAAACCGCATACCTTGTGAAGTATTTCATCATTTACACGGAAGGCTACTTTGTTGCAATATGTTTAGACATAAAGGAGAAAAACCATATTCTTGCAAAGTATGTGGTTCGTCTTTTACATGTTAGTCAAATTTGTTGCAACATATGTTAACACATCCAGGAGACAAACAGCATTCTTGTGAAGCATGTGGTTCTTTTTTTACATATAAGTCAAATTTGTTCAGACATGTTTACACATACAGGAGATAAACCACATTCTTGTGAAGTATGTGGTTCTACTTTTACAGAAACGTCAACTTTGAAGCGACATATGTTAATACATACAGGAGACAAACCACATTCTTGTGAAGTATGTGGTTCTTCTTTTACACAGAAGTCAAGTTTGTTGCAACATATGTGTACACATACAGGAGACAAACCACACTCTTGTGAAGTATGTGGTTCTTCCTTTACATGGAAGTCAAGTTTGTTGCGACATATGCGAACACATACAGGAGAGAAACCATATTCTTGTGAAGTATGTGGTTCTTCTTTCCCATGGAAGTCAAGTTTGTCACGACATATGTTAACACATACAGGAGACAAACCACATTCTTGTGAAGTATGTGGGTCTTCTTTTACACAGAAGTCAAGTTTTTTGCGACACAAGTTTACACATACAGGAGACAAACCACATTCTTGTGAAGTATGTGGTTCTTCTTTTACATGTAAATCAAGTTTATTGCTACATATGCGAACACATACAGGATACAAACCACATTCTTGTGAAGTATGTGGGTTTTCTTTTACACAGAAGTCAAGTTTATTGCAACATATGTTTACACATACAGGAGATAAACCACATGCTTGTGAAGTATGTGGTTCAACTTTTGCACGGAAGTTACATTTGTTGCGACATATGCGCACACATACAGGAGAGAAACCATATTCTTGTGAATTATGTTGTTTTTCTTTTGCTCAGAAGTCACATTTGTTGCAACATATGCAAACACATACAGGAGAGAAACCACATTTTTGTGAAGTATGTGGTTCAACTTTTGCACGGAAGTTACATTTGTTGCGACATATGCGAACGCACACAGGAAAGAAACCATATTCTTGTGAATTATGTGGTTTTTCTTTTGCACAGAAGTCACATCTGTTGCAACATGTGCAAACACATACAGGAGACAAACCACATTCTTGTGAAGTATGTGGTTCTTCTTTTGCACGGAAGTCACATTTGTTGCGACATATGCAAACACACAATACGACACAATGAAGTATGCAAATATCTCCACTGGACGATCTGCAATAAGTTAAATATCGAATGCAGCAAGAAGTCATGGGAACATATACCCGAAAGAACAGTCGGAAACAAGTCATATACCATCCACTATGACTATGCAATCCCTACAGCCATGTCCCTCGAAAACGGAGCTATGAAACCCGACATTGTAATATGGGACAAGAAGGAGAAGGAAGCAACCTTGGTGGAAGTTAGTGTCCCGAATGATGCTGGGTTAAACAGAGCTGAGAGGGAAAAGATTACCAAATACCAGGGTCTTATGTATGACATGAAAAGAAACAGGAACCTTAAGAAGATCTCTATCATTCCAGTAATTATAGGAGCAACCGGACTTATGAAAAAGAATTTGATAAACTATCTTACAAATATACTAGATAAACCAAGTGCAAAGGAGATTCAAACAATTGCACTTAAAGGGACGGTTAGAATCTTAAAAAGATCTATCGGTTGGAGTGTCTAAAATAGCAGGTGTATGTTTGGCATCTGGTAGGATGCCCCATCCCTGGCTTAAACAAAATGATAAGAAAAATGAAACAAAGAGAAAAACCATAATTTTGTAAAGAATGTAGTTCTTTTTTTCACAGAAGGCAAATATGTTGCAACATATGCAAACAGATTATGGAGACAAATCACATTTATACAAAAGTTAATTTTAATTAATCACATTCGTATGCATATGGTAGATAAACGTGTATTAAGTACAGAAGACTACTTTGTTGCAATATGTTTGACTGACGATTTTGTTTAGATTCATAATAAAATTTACCTTTTCTTGTATGCATACTCCCGAGATATAGTTATTTAATTACTGTAACTATCATTTACTGGTTAAACAAATTATAAGATATTATGTCTTTGCAGCCAATTTACTTCTGACTTCATATATTTGTACTACAAACTTATCAAGTAATTTATAAATACGTTTTCTCTTTTGTTTAATTATTTCGTTTATCAGGTTTCCAGTTTTTTGGACTCGACGAATGTCCCAGGGTGAGTTCCAGAATATATCTCTAGTTCTTGAAGTTACATATAAATGTATTGACCAAATTGTAACATTACGCTGGAATCACTCGTTTGTGAAATAAGGGGACGCGGCAGTAATATGTGACCATGTTTGTCCGTTTTACAATCAATCCCAACATGAAGATAAAATAAACATTGCAGCCTGTGTTATAAGTCATATCTTTTCATCAATAAATGATTTTACGATTTTGAAGATATGCTCAATTATTAAATACGGCACAGATCAGTTCAAGCATTTAATGTTCATCATTGCTTGCTCAGTCAGATTACAAAATTGCTTTCCAGACTTTTCCTTTTTCTGGTCAGGACAACATACACCAAGCTTACTCCTTCCACAGATTTCCCTTTCCCACCCCATCGTAACTTCTCTTTAAAGACGAACTGCCGATTTTGTTTCTGGCTCTGTACTTTTACAAGAAACTAAACATTCCAACAGTTTCTTTCCTTACAAACAAATATATGAACTTTTCTCTTTTTTCTACTAACAGAAAAATGAATCAGTGTAGTCTAAATAAAACGACTTAATGTCAAAACATCTGATGAACTTTTCTCTTTGTTGCATTGTTTAATAAAGTGACGCATTGAGGACGTTTCTGTTTTGCTGTCGGTAGGCATCTCAGACTTGGGCTCATTGACATTCTCCCAGGGAGTTTTGTCGGGTGAGAATTTTCAATTTTGAAAAACCTTGGGTATAGGTAGGGGATTGTTGATTGGGCAAATATTGTTTTTAGCCATTTCATGAACATCTTTCTTGAGCTGGGATATTTGCTCCATAGAGAAGACATTGTTCCTCAGAAAATTAGACTTCTGACATGTTCACATTTACTTCTAAATTTCCTGATGGAGAATTCTATCGGATGCAAACATTCTCCAGTTAGTTTAGTTACTTTAATCAAGAGATTTTTTAAAGATTCTAATCGTTCTTTTTAAGTGCTATTGTTTATATTTCTCTTGCACTTGGTTCACCGGCTATATTCGCCAGATAGTTTTTGAAATTCTTTATAACTGGTATGATTTATACCTTCTGAAAATTCCACCTTCTTTTCATGTCGTACAAAAGTCCTTGGTATTTTGTTATTTTTTCACTGTCAGCATTTTTAAGGCCAGCATTATTGGGGACGCTTACTTCAACTACTTTCTTCCTCTTGTCTCATATCTCTATAGCCACGTTTTCTAGGATTATTAGTTTAGTTACTCTAACCAAGAGGTTTTTTAAAGATTCTAATCGTCCTTAGAAGTGCTATTGTTTGTATTTCTCTTGCACTTGGTTCACCGGGTATATTCGCCAGATAGTTTTTGAAATTCTTTATTGCTCCTATAATAACTGGTGTGATTGATAGCGTCTTAAGATTCCAGTTTCTTTTCATGTCGTACATAAGTCCTTGGTATTTTGTTATTTTTTCACTCTCTCAGCTTTATTAGCGGAGCTTACTTCAACTAGGGTTGCCACTTTCTTCCTCTTGTCTCACATCTCTACATCAGGCTTAATAGCCACGTTTTCTAGGTAGGAATTTCTTATGTATGTGTACGATTATTTCCAACTATGAAATTTCTTGCTACTACATTGGATAGTCAATCTTTTTCAGATTTTCTTTTTTTCATTTTCTTTGCAGATTGTAATGCTGGGGAGCAGTCAAACCAGCTGTATGGTATATAAGTCATCTGCAACTGTTCTTTCAGGTTGATGCTACACTGGATGTTTACTTTTTTGCAGATGGTCCAGTAGTGTGTGAACATGTGTTTTTAAAGCAATTCTGGAAGAAAATGCTGTATCACACACTTGACATGAATAAGGCTTTTCACTTTTTAAAAAATTACTTCAGTCGAATTTCTAAGAAATGAAGGGGCCAACTACCTGGGATTAACACTTGAACTCTATATCTCTCAAGAACTGAGTTAGTAAATAAATTGAGAACATAATTTTCCTCTCCCCATTTTCATTTCTTGTAATATATCTTTTGTTTTGTCTCTTGGTCTTACTGGATTCCAGGACAAGAATTTACCTAGTCTGGTGGAGTATCCAGCTTTGTGTTATCACTTGGGGTGGCATCTCTTGTTGAAGATGCAACAATCTTCATAAAAGCTAAAGTGGGTTAACCATATAGCGAGAAGAAGTTATTTGGGCAGCGAATACTATGTGATTTTGAATATTTTGTCAGGGTTTACTTCTAGAGAAAAGTATCCTAATGACAGGTTGTTCTGTACAGATTTCTGCCGACGCTTTTTTTCTATTTCTGTGGTTTGTTTGGTGCTTCATCCTCATCTGAGAGACAGCCCTGACCAAAATGCTTGGCCAGCTGGGTGACTGATGTTGTTCTGCTGGCTCTTGTCTCTTGATACTGGCCTGTACTCACTATTGTTGCCCTATGGAACAGCTAAATCAGCTGCCAACATTGTCCTACTTTCCATTTAGACCAACCGAGAGCTCTTTTTAGTATCCTCGCACCTCCCTTAAGTGCAATTGTCTGGATCTCTTTTGCACTTGGTTTACCAGGAATATTTATTTCGGTTTCTTATTCATAAGCCGTGTAGCACCTATAATAACTGGTATGATTCATATCTCCCTAAGATTCCAGTGTTGTGTCATATCATGCATAAGACCTTGATATTTGGTCTGTTTCTCACTTTCAGCTCTGTTCAGACCTCCATCATAAGGAACACTCACTTGAATGAAGGTTGCAACTCTTTCTGACTTATTCCATATAACTATGTCAGGTTTGACAGCGGCATTTTCAAAGTAGGCGACTGTAGGAATTACATGGTCGTAATGTATGGTATATAATCATTTGCAACTGTTGTGTCAGATTAATGTTTCCAGGACTTGCTGCTACACTGGATGTTTAATTTTTTATAGATGGTCCAGTGGAGGTACTTACATACATGTATAGTAGCCGTCCCCCAAAAGACCCTTGCAACTTGACATCAGATGACTCCCACTTTCCACTTCTGTATGGCAGAACCGGTTGTCATTACCTACCATCTTCTTGAATACATTGCTCATCAATCCCTGGTCTTGAGCTGCCATTATAACCCTTTCCTGATGGTGGGCTCTCCTCTTCAGACAGTCCAAAGAATCTCCTTTGTCTATGTATTCATGGGAGATCCCCCCAAATACTTTACACGCTGACGTTCGTCCCACTCTTTAATGTGCCTCTTTTGGAAGGTCTCGGTAGATTTCTGCTTTCTTGCTATTTCTGTGACAGGCTTGTTTGGTTCTTCATCATCATCTAAGAGACAGCCCTGACCAAAATGCTTGGCCAGCTGGGTGACTGATGTTGTTCTGCTGGATCTTGTCTCTTAATACTGGCCTGTGCTCACTATTGTTGCCCTATGTTGGTGGTTGATCTCTGAGAGCCCCCGTCCTCCTTCTCCCTTGGGCAAATACAGTCTTGGTAGACACTGATTTCTATATATTATTTTATGAAGCGTTAGTAGCTTCCGTGTCTTTACATCTAGCCGGTTGATGTATTTTTGTGGCCAGACAATGATACAACTACTATATGTTATTACTGGCATAGCAAGCTGGTTGACGGCAATAATTTTATTTTATTTGTAAGCTGGGTTTTGCAGATATTCCTCACACACTGCGTACATACTCTTTTCCTATCATCTTCCCCATCTTGGCATGTTGTATGTTATCATTTTCTTCAATTCCAAGGTATTCCATGCTTTTCGAGATCCCTGATGTCAATGTCTTCATTAAGCTGCATATTTTCTGTGTGGGTCTTTTTCCTAGCTCTTAGTGTACTCTTGGCACATTTATACAGGCCAAACTTCATTCTGATGTCATTGGAGAATGTGTGTACTACCTGCAGAAGCTGGTGCAGATCCGTGCCAGAGCTGGCATACATTCAGGAGCTTGCTGAGTGGGTCTATTGCCATAAAGAATAGTAAGGGGGATAAAATGTCAACTTGAAATATTCCCCTCTTGATTTTTACTTCAGGGATTATGGTCTTTCCTCCATTGTGACTTTCCTCCATTGTGACTTTCCTCCATTGTGATTGTGGATATTGAAGTTTTCCACATCTGGAGGTGAGCCGTCAGTGGGTGGGTGGATCTTGTTTCCTCTTCCTACGGTCTTCTAAGATGGTCTTGTTGATCAATAGGTAGTCTTTGTTACCGTCGGCTATCAAACCAGTGAAAAGCTCGTAGGTAGTTGTTAGACAGCATATTGGCCTGTATTTATTTGGGCGTTGTGTCTCCTTGGTCTTGGGTATGAGGCTGGTGTCCCCCTCTGTCAGCCAGAGTGGTGTTACTTCTTCATCTCTTAGCATCCTGCTGAAGCAATCACTGTAGTGGCGATGGAGGGCAGTTAATTGTTTGAGCCAAAAGTTTTGGACATTGTCGATTTCAAGTGTATGGTGGTTGGATAATTGTGCCGGTTTTTTGTTATCATACTAGGAGTTATGACTGAGGCTTGGTTTCGTTGAGCCTAATAATAATATCTTCAATCCACTGGGCCTTTTGAATGTATTTGCCTTCTGATGTACTGGTAATCTTGTCAGCATAAATGTCTATGAATTATCTAAGGATATGGTTTGGAAGATCATTGATGTAGATTAGAAAAAAAGTTAGGCTAAGGATGAACCCCTGAGGGACTCCAGCATTAATACTATGAGCTTCTGATTTCTACCCATCAACCACTACTCTTATGAACTTATCAGAGAAAAATGATTTAATAATTGAGAAGACATTTCCAGCTATACAGTAACTGAAAATATTGTGATGTAGACCTTTATGATATACTCTAGAAAAGGTATTTGATATGACAAGAGCAGCAGCCTAGAAAGAAAGCATCAGTCAAAAGATTCGCTAATCCTATGAGATATAACCGTAAGCACATCTGCTTTAGATATAGCACAACGGAAAGCATATTGTATGACACTAAGATGTTTATTTTTGCCAAGGTTGTTGACTACTTTTCTATTTAAAACAGATTCCAGCAACAGGTCTTCTTCTGCAGATGGACTATCTACAGTAATGGTGTCCCTTATAAGCTGCCTACAAAAAGTCCTTTGGTTTGTTTTAAACTGCCTGTTTAGAATCTCGGAGTTGATCTTGTTCTCCTGGTTTTTAATCCTCTGAGCAAGTGCTGGTATTTTCCTCTCCAACTCCCTAGCTGTATTATGCAACCCCTCAATGTTCTCATGGTACGGGGTTTTCTGATTGTGGTCTTAAGTCGACCCTGTACAGAGGGATTTGTAAGGAACTGATTTATTTGGATTTATTCCTTCCTGCAGAGGTTCAGTTGTTTGTGTAACTTGGTTTTCCAGTGAGCTGTGTGTCTGGAGATTCTGGGCCCTATTGAATGATTGTGGTTGAATGTCTGGGGGTTCATTTTTCTGTCGATGTAGAGCCCAGCTGCATATGTGATATGGTTGAGTTCTGTGGGCGTTACTGTTGTTGGTATTAGCCCCTTTGGCTATAAGTCTTTGCTCTTCCAGCAGCTTGGATCTTAGACAAACGTGGTCTGTCCTTCATTCTCATACACCTCACCTCCTCAATTGTATTGCTGAGCTCCTCCCCAAAATCTAACTGTTTATCATCTGCTTCTGGGAGTACAACTGATGCTGGTGGTGGTCTTGGTGATTGTAGTGCTGATTTAGGTGATGGTATCCTGGTTGTGGGGTTTTCAGTAGAGAGTTTGTGAAGGCAGGTGTTATGTCAGCCAGAGACTCCAGAAGCACAGGAGTTCCAGAAGAGCTGAGCATGTGCTGGGACAGTTGGATGGATGCTGATGGTTAAGTTGGTGGTTGTTGTGGGAGTAGGTCTATTGTGGGAATTTTTTTATTGTTTCCAGGGTACATATGTTGCTCCCCAAAAGAGCTGTTATTTTTGAAGACAGGTAGTCTAGTCCTCTCTTGGGGAACAATTTTAGGCTGTTGTATCTGTTACATTTTTAGTAAAAAAATGTAATTAATTATTTTTTATATACTGTTCGAAAATCGAGAGAGAATAGGAGTTTGTTTTTATTTTCATCAATGTTGTTGTCGTCTGGCTCAGTCAAAAATAATCACAACGAGAGAGGATGTGAAGAGATATATAGAGAGTGGACAAAAGAATAAAAGAAAGAGAATAGCTAACGAGCGCTGACAGTAGAGGAGAAAGAAAAAAAAACAAAAAAAAGAAACCAGCTAGTGAACGCTGGCAGGCTGTATAGAGAGGGGGAGGTGAAATATATATATATGGAGAGAGGGAGCGTTTTAACCTGCGCACTTACGAAAGACAAAAAACAGAGTCTGCACCTCACTACCGAGCGAGGCAGTCGTCAACGGTGACACTGCAAACATGTGTAATATTAGCAGTAATATAGTATTGCAGTTGATACAGCCGAGAATGGCTTAATAAACATTGGAAAGGAGTCCACCTGATATATTTGGAATAAGTTTTTTCAAAAGGAAGCCGGATGAGACGGAAAAGAATTCAATGAATATTGAATAGGCGTCTACTTAAGATATTTTGGAGCCAGTTTTTTGGAAGGAAATCGGATAAGAAGAAGAAAGAAGTAAAGACGCTAAGACAGTGCGTGAAACAAAATCTCTCTCACTTACGCTCTTTTTGTTTTGAACTGAGCAGACGACAATGACCAGTACGAAATTGTAGTATTTAGGTCTGGCATATATTTAACTTGAATATTTACTCTCGATAAAGACAATTTATTTTCTTTCACGCATTACATTTTAAATTATCAAAACAATTGCATTTTTTTACATATTTTTTGAGTTGTAATAAATAAACTTTCATTCATAATTCCCATCAGCCTTTTGTTTGTTATTTCGGTTGTGTTTTTCTGTCTTGTGTTTTACCGTTGTCTCTGAAGAATTTGGATAATCCCTTCCCGTATTTATTTTTTTTTTTTTAATCCCGGGAAAAATTATTTTTTTATTATTGTTGCGATCCTATCTCTACAATTCCCAGTGGAGATAGCCGAGTCGTAATAGTTTTCAGTGGGGGGAGCTGACGTCTTATTTTCGGATAAGGTACTCATTATTTATTTCTATATGTTGAATTTCTGGTAGTTTTATAAGCCCAATTACTATTATGCTATCGATATGGAACCAAACGACATTCCAATTGGTGAAAAGCGACAACAAAGAAAACAATACAAAAAAGAAAACAAAACAAAACACATAACAAACCGTTATACTTACACCTAGCAATTATACGGTTGAAATACCTTTTTTGCATAGAACAAACCAACAATAAAAATAATTATGACTGAAATCTATTAAACATATTTTCATTATACACGGTCAGTTTTCTGGTTTTATTTCTTTTTTTTCATTTGTATTTTTTCCTGTTTGTTTTATTTCTTTTATTTTATTGCAGAAAACAAACCAAAAATAAAAAAAAACAAAATAAAATAAACATAATTACACGATAAGTTTTTTGGGGAGTTTTTCTCCCTCCCCCATTTGTATTCATTCCAGTTCGTTTTGTTTGTATGTGTTTTCCTGTACGCTGCAGATGGCACCGATTCTCTCAATTTTATGCGCATAAAACACATAAAAACAACATTATACATATTTGAGTCCTTTTGCTTACCAGGGCGGGGGGAGCAAATACAGTTTCATTTCTTCACCAGATTGGACACTAATAGAACAAATTCAACATAATTCATTACGGGTTTATTTCATTTACAAAATAAAGTCCGCTGTTTGCATTTGCATAAAATTTACCTCCGTCATATATTAGCTGGACCAGGGGGGGCATCTATAAATATAAAAGGTAAAATGTGTGTGTGTGTGTGTGTTCACTTCTTCTTGTGCATGCCGTGAATAATTTGGCTTGTAGCGCAAAAAATAGGTCAGACTTCCTCGCACCTGTTCATTTCGCTTCATAAACCTTCATATAACGCCCTTATCAGTTTCTCTTCCTCGTAGCACAGATGGATGAGCGACTGGCTTTTTCCCCCTTTCGTTTCCACCTTCGCGTCAAGGCTTCGGGGTTCAATCCAACCTTCCAACCAAAACTCTTTTTTTTCTTTTACACCTCTTTTTAACACACACACACACACACACACACATACACACACACACACACACACACACACACACACACACACACACACACACAGAGTTCCAAACACCTAGCAACGCCGGGTACCCTCCGGTATTATAACAAGCACATATTTGAAAATACATAAGTTTAAATACAAAATGAAAAATGAAAAATAATATATAAAGCAAAGGAACTTATTTGTAAATACATAATTTCGAATACAAAATTTAAACATGTATAATTATATATAAGCTAAGAGAGACTTATTTGTAAATACATAATTTTGAATAAAAAATTAAAAATGAAAAACTATTTATAAAATAAAGCTATTCTAACGAAAACTTATTTGTAAATACATTTTTCTAAATCCAAAATGGAAAATAAAAATGATATATAAAGCAAAGGTATTATACCGAGAATTTATTTGTAAATATATCATTTTAAAATAAAATTAAGACTTTGAAATTATATTTAAAGTAAAGCTATTGTGACGAGAAAGTATTCGTAAATACGTCATTTGAAATAAAAATAAAGATTTAAAATGAAAGGTAACTATAACGAAAACTTCTTTGAAAATACATCATTTTAAATCCAAATTAAATATAAGAAATGTGATGTAAAGTAAAGGTATTATAACGAGACCTTAATTGAAAATTAAATTTATATATAAAGTAAAGCTATTTTTCAAGAACCGATTTCGAAATACATCATTTGAAATCACAATAAAAATTCTGCAAGGATTTTTTTCCAACGTAAAAAAAAAACACGCACACAAAAATTGGGTGGGGTGGGGGGGCTTTCCCCCTTATATTTATGTTTATTTATAGAACTTTTACAAAAAATATTTCATTTGCATTTTACTGCATAAGATAAGTTCTTAAAAAGCAGGAATTTCGGGCGAGTTATTTCCGTCGGGCAAACTAGCCAGTGCACTGCAACAGTTATTGTACATAAATATTTCAAACAACAGAATGGGTTCCTTCTTCCAGTATTTATACAGCAGCGATTTTTAGTCCATTTTTTACACCGATCTACAATAAAAAGAATCAAAGTGTAGTATCTGTTCTTCAGATGCTGCAGTTCTATTTCTTGTTCTCTTTCGGTGGAGGAGAAATCTTTCACGACTGAGACAATTTTTATTGTTGCACCTTTTCTCCACGTTAAAAAACGACCCTGGTGTCTAACTCTTTCCCGTGGGGAGGCATTGTAAATAGGTCCAATAAAAAGCAAAGTGTCATCATCGGATAGCGCTGTGTGATATAATGATAGTCTGTCAATAAAAAGAGAGAAATTAATTAGATAATCAAACACTATGTAAACAATAGTATTTTATGCCAATCCAACGAAGAGAGGTAAATTAGATTTGTCTTTAATGCAATGTAAACAGTAATTCTTTTTTGGCAAAGTTTATTCTTACAAGAATGTTTAGACATTTAAGCATAAAAATGTATATGAGAAAAACACGTCTACTATTTAAAAAAAAATCAAAATTACGCACCGGGTATAAAGTTTTTTTTTTTTTTTTTTTTTTTTAACAAAACTGACTTTGTGTAAATATTATTGTAAAAAATAAACTTTATTCAATTTTATTCTTTAGGAAAAATAATTAAGTGGTTGGTACGCCAAATACAATTTTATCAAACCAAAGTAAGTTTTGTTTGAAAAAAAACAACAACGAAAAAAAAAACCCACTTCATACTCGATGCATAATTTGATTTTTTTTAAATAATAAAAGCGTTTTTTTTTTTATACGACACACAAAATTATCCAAAAAATTAGTTTTGTTTTATAATCGGAAACACTAACTTCAACTCCGTTGCTGGATTTTAAAAATAATAAACGCAGTTTTTAATATATAAATGTAAAAATAAGTTGTTGTTTTTTTTCTGTAAAAAGTTTTTATGACGGAATGAACTTTGACCCGTGGCATAGTTTTTGGCGAGCAAGCGTTCTGCCCCCCCCCCAATTGTATTTTATGTGGATCAAACGAAGAGCAAACGAATTAGATAATAAGTCTATGGATACAATGTAAACAATAAGATTTTCTGTCAATAAAACAAAGAGAAATTAATTAGATAATCGAATACTATGTAAACAATGGTATTTTATGCCAATCAAACGAAAAGAGATTAAATCAGATCATCAGTAGGGGTATCGGAATTTTTGGGGAAGTTTTGACACCTCTAACAGAAAACTGCGAATAAAAATTAAAAAAACTCGTAATTCTTTTTTTTTTTAAAGTAGGTTGTTTATTTTCTGTATGGAATATTCTTCTAACATAAACTATTAAAGTTGTTTGAAAAATAATAGAAATATTATTATTTTTATTTAAAAAAAAAAAAAAAAAAAAAAAACAGTATTTACAAAGTGCCGGTCGCGCGTTCAACCAGCCATTTTTTACGTATGAAATCAAATAAATTTTACGAGTGAAATTTTTTTTTTCAATTTTTAAACTTTAAAAAAATCTATCAAAATTTTTCTATTCGTTCAATTTTTGCGATATTTTCAGAGTCAATGTGAAATTTTATGCTGTTTCCAATAAACCGAGTATAATATTTTAGACAAACATTGTTTTCATTCACCCCGCCCTCATTTTTAAATATCTATTAAAATTTCAATAATTAATTTACCCACCAAAGTTTTATATATCACAAATTGAAGATAAAAGATAAATAAATTGACACGAAAAAAAATATGCAAGTAAAATTTTTCATGTTTAGTGGGGTAGTTGTACCCCAGCTAATTATTTATCTTTTAGAACCCTCGATAAAAAACGACAAACTCCTTTTAACATTAAACATTTGCAAGTATTTATTCCACGAGATAATAGTGGTGGAGCTCGAAGCTCTTGAGTCAGGTCCACGTCGGACTGTTTGTGCTGGGCTGCTGGGGTAGGAGGAGAGGAAGGTTTGTGCTGATTGTTGGATCTTCCCTGCACTCTTTTTGGGGACAGTAGGATCAATGCGCCCTGCCTGTCGATTGGCCAGTCTATGGCCGAAGAACTTACAGGGAAGCATTGATCCGTCAGAGAGTATAGTTCATTAGGGGGGGGGGTGCTACACATGTTATTTTTTATTCCCACATTTAAAAAAAGAAACATTTTTAGAGTTATTTGCCCTTTACAAACTTCCGTGCATTTCATTTGTTTGTTTATATTTTTAAACGGATTCGTAAATTTTTACGATGTGACCCAGCGTGTTAAACACCTAAAAAAAAATTAAAGATCTACTGCCCTCTCAATATTTTTACGATGTGACCCAGATATGAAAGAAGAAATTTTGAGAAAAAAGAAAATTAACATTTTAAAGTTAAAAAACTTTTCTATATATATTTAACGTAAAATGAGCACCCATTTTTGGGTCACAAAGCGTTCAACGAGACATGTTATCTTTAGCATTTTTTCAAGTGTTGCGATCAAGACATGATCAAAACATGACAAATCCATTTTTTTTTTTTGTGGTGGTGGGCGGAAAGTATATTTATAACACCTAAAAAAAAATAAAGATCTACTGCCCTCTCAATATTTTTACGATGTGACCCAGCGTGTTTAACACCTAAAAAAATAAAGATCTACTGTTCCCCCTCCAAATTCCACAATTTACACTTTTCTTTCTTCATGTTAATCTCATCGATTACAAACTTAAATTTCTTAAATTAAAAATGGTCAATTTTTACGACGTGACCCAGCGTCGTTTAACCCTCGAAAAAGAATCAAAACCTATTTGGGGGGGGGGGGCTAATACGTTTAAACAGCCTTTATAAATGATATGAAAGAAGAAATTTTGAAAAAAAAGAAAATTAACATTTTAAAGTGGGGGATCACTTTTCTATATATATTTAACGTAAAATGAGCACCCATTTTTGGGTCACAAAGCGTTCAACGAGACATGTTATCTTTAGCATTTTTTCAAGTGTTGCGATCAAGGGGGGGGGGCAAAACATGACAAATCCATTATTTTTTTTTGGTGGTGGTGGTGGGCGGAAAGTATATTTATAACATAAAATAACGATAAATTTAATTAATTTTTATGAGACCATTCTGTACTTTCACCTAACCATTTTATAAACAAAACGAACCCCAAAATATGACAAATTTATTTGGCGGGGGGGGGGGGTTACATTAAAAATATAAAATGACGAAAAATTTAATTTAATTTTTTTTTTTAAATTTTTGGTGGATCTTAATTTTTTTAGGATTCCGCCAACTTGGCTTATTTGTGATCGAACGGGCATTCGCTGCTATTTTTATTGAATTAAAGGTTGTAATGGTTTATCTTTAATTATTATTTTTTAGTGGGTGGGGGTCTTTCCAATGCTCAATATTCGGAGAATAGTTTCTTCTCTTTGCATCCCTTCTGCCGAAATATCTGGTATCACGTACTTCTTTTTTTAAGGCGATTACATTTACATGTTTTCATCCGTTCTTTTATTTTTGGAATTGTTGTTGGGGTATCCACACGGAAATTCATGTCAACTCAGGCAACGTCGGGTACCCACACTAGTATAATATATATCCGTTAAAAAGAGAATGTATCATTATTTTTATCTTTGTGTGTGTTCGTGTGTGTGTTAATTAAAAAAGGTAAAAAGAATAGGAAATTGTCAGTAAATTAGAAAGATAATAAACGTAAAAACAGTCAATTTATGGGCGCTTTAAATTAAGCATGCAAAATATATTTGTAAAAAAATATATATACAACAAAAATGTTTTCAAAAAGTGATTTTTTTTCTATGTTTTATGTAGTTTATTGTCTTTTTTGTATATATCTGAATTAATTGCTTCGTTAAAGCTTTTGACGTATTATCCATGAAATAGCAATAATCGATTTGATAATCTTTGAAATTGTCTACTAAAAA